>NW_004949099.1:5900700-5914065 GCF_000317375.1 Microtus ochrogaster | reverse complement strand
TGGTCTCGAACTCACAGAGATCCGCCTGCCTCTGCCTCCCAAGTGCTGGGATTAAAGGCGTGCGCCACCACCGCCTGACTCACAAAACAATTTTTAAAAGTTCACCCATGTAACAGCATGCACAAGTACTTCATTACTTTTTGGGTTTTACTGTTGCTTGTTTGTTGAGACAGTCTCACTGTAGCTCTGGTTTGCCTGAAATGATGTAGAATAAGCTGCCCTCAGTACTCCCAGAGATTCGCTTGTCTCTGCCTCCTGAGTGCTGGGAATAAAGGCAGGTGCCATGGGGCTGGAGAAATAGTTCAGTGGTTAAGAGCACTGGCTGCTCTCCTAGAGGACCCAAGTTCAATTCCCAGCACCAACATGGTGGCTCACAACTATATATAACTCTGGTTCCAGATTTGATGCCCTCCTCTGGCATTGACGGCATCACTCATGCATGTGGTACATTAACATATATGCAAACAAAATACCCATACACAAAATAAAAAACACCAGATCTTGTTTTTCATTTTATCATTGTTGGTACATCTGTATGATTAGAGAACAACTGTATGTAGTTGACCCTCACCTTCTAGCTTTACATGGATTCAAAGGGCTCAACTTAAGTTATGCAGGGTTGCACAAGAAGCATTTTACCTCCTGAGTCCTCTTACTAGCCTGTATATCTGTGAGTGTGGGGTGGGGTGTGTTACATGTGTGGAAGGGTACATGTGCATGTGTGCGTGTGCAAATGGAGGCTACAGATTAGTTTTTAGTGACTTGCTTGACCATTCTCCATTTCACTTTTGTCTTTCTCTAAAACTAGAGCTCACTGATTGGCTGGACTGGCCTTTGTCTCTCCCCATCCCCATTTACTCCTCCACCCCACACTGGGGCTCAGAACCCAGGTCCCCAAGTTTGCACAGCAGGCACTTTACAGACTGCACCATTGCTCCAGTGCTCAATGTTTACTTTTCTGAAGAACTCCAGGCTTTAGCAAAGCAGTAACCCTACTTCACAGTCACCAGCAATGGTACAGAGATCCCAATTTCTATATGTCCTTGTGAACAAATCTTATCACTACTGTTTTAATTCTGGTATCATCACAGTGGGTATGAAGGTAGTGATTTGATTTACAATCCCATGTGTCTAGAGATGCTAAGCACTTTTCCATATGCTTACCATATTTTATATAATTGGAAACATATCTACTCAGATCTAAGAAGCAATTTTAAAAGAAATGTTATTTTAATTAAATGCCCAGATAACATACTACATCTCTTCAAAATTAGCCTTAAAAAGTATCTAACTACAGTCTATCTCTAAGATGAATATGAAGCTGTTGAATACAGGACCTTGAGACTTACCTGTAAAGGAGGCTGTCTTTATAGAACACACACCTTTTAGTCACTCACTGCCCTTCTCATATGTCTTGCCTGGAAGGGATGAGATGGGTATATTCCCAGCAGTCATTTTGAACCACGAGGTTACCTTGAAGAGGGAAGCCATGAACTAGAGGTAGCCATATAGAACAATAGAACCTAAACTACTGATAACATTATAGGACCCCATACCACCCTTTTGCCTGTCTCCAAACTCTCTCACATAGAAAGATGACCCTTTTGTGTTTGTTCCTAGTGTCTAAAAGCTACTTCTTCATTCACACCTCTATTCTTGCCATCAAATGTGATTTCTGAGAAGTAGCATTTTAGGTCACTCTACTCTCTTGTCTAGTTTTATTCTGCCACTCACTTTTCCAGGATTGAGCCTTGGAGAACTTCGATGCCAAAAGGAAGAATAAATGAAACTGCCTTCAATAGGAATCACACTTCAGAAAAAATGTGCAAATGCCATGGATATCTGTATATCTACGTTTCTATTGAGGTGACAAGTTATGGAAGGAAGGGCTTATGGTTCCAGAGGGATCAGGACTACCATCACAACGGGGAAAGATGGCAGCAGGAAGGCATGGTGGTGGAAAGAGCTGAGAGACCACATTTCAAACTTCAAGCAGCAAGCAGAGAGTAATCTGAAAATGGTACAAGTTTTTTAAGCTCTCAAAACTTGTCTCAAGCCATTGATAAAGGCACTGGGATTTGTTTCTACTGCATGTACTGGATTTTTGGGACCCTAGTCTATTTGGATGCAAAGCTTCCTAGGCCTGGATGTAGGAGGGAGGGCCTTGGACTTCCCACAGGGCAGGGTTCCCTGCCCTCTCTTAAGGAGGGAGGGGGAGGGAGGAGGAGGAGGGGGGAGCGGGAGAGGAATGGGAGGGGAGGAATGTAAATTTTTTAATGGAAAAAAATTAAAAAAAAAACAAACTTGTCTCAATGATGATATCCTTCTAAGCCACATTCCCCAACATTGCCGGGGGCCAAGTATTTAAATGCCTGAGAATACAAAGGGACATCCATTGTTCAAAACTATCACATTTCACTCCCTGGCCCCCATAGTGTCATTGCCATATCATAGTGCAAAATATATTCAGTCCAAATTATAAAGCCCTGTAATCTTTAGTCACAGCAGTGTTTTAAAAGTCCAAAGTTTCTGTTGAGACCAAGGTAATCTCTTAACTATAACCTCCTATGAAATAAAAAAGCAAATTACATCCAAAATACAATGGCATAGACATATATTACCATTTCAAATAGGATGGCTAGGAGAAAACACTAGACCAAGCAAGACCAAAACCCAGCAGGGCAAACTCCAAATCCTGTAGCTCCGTGCCTGATATCAAAGAGCTTGTATGGTTTCCTATCTCCAGCTCTGCTGCATGCCTCTCAGACTGGTCCTATTCCCTGTGTTCTCCCTTTGGCAGATGCCTCACAGCTCTGGCATTTCCAACATACTGGGGTCTCCAACGCAACACAAGCTTCCCTTCCACAGCTCTACACAGTGGCTTTTCAGGGCTTCCATACAGGGACTCCCCTTCAAAGGCCTGGCTTCAGCAGCTCTCTGACACCACAGAGGACGGTTCCACAACCTCTTAACTAGTATATCCTTTATGACTCTAGAACCAGCACCACATAGGCAGTATTGCCAAATTCAGCTGCCAGATCTGGATGAATCCTGGGCCCCACTGAGTCACACTTGCTGCACTTTTGTTTACTGTTCCTTTCTAGGTGCAGAAAATTCCCTAGACCTTTTCTTTTCACAAGCTGGAAGTTTAGCTAGATAGGGTCTCTCCCTGAGGGCACTCTTCCTTTTGTTTTACTATAGATCAGACCTCTCTTCAATTTCCCTATCTCTTTCAGCACAAGATTTGGCTCCAACAATGTTTCCTGGAGTTCTTTTTCTCTTGAAACTGCATTTTATATTTCTTTCTGTTCTACTTGTTCTTTTTCACTGCATAAGATTACTAAATATGCAACAGAGTCAATACGAGGTCTTAATCTCCTCTGCCAAAGTCCACTGCTTTTAAATTTAGTCTCAGGCAAGTTCTTAGGATAGAAGTCACAGTTTTACCAAGATACCAATCTTGCACACTTGCTAATATTGTTCCCCCCTGAAACCTGTTGAATTGGGCCTCCACAATCCACATAGCTCTCAGCACTACTGTTTTCCAAGCTCCAACTAAGATGGCCCATTAAGGTCTGTTAACAGTGTTCAACTGCTTTTCTATCTAAAGCTCCAAAGTTTTCCACATCCTCCAAAAGACAGCATGGTCAGATCTGTCACAGCAATACCCTACTCCTGGTACCAACCTGTTACTTTTCCATTGCTGTGAAAAAACTCCATGATAAACAACTTGTGAAGGGAAGGATTTATTTGGGTTTATGGCTCCAGAGATAAGCATCACCATCACAATGGGGAAGCTCAGCAGCAGGTAGGCATGGCAGCAGGAACATCTTAGAGCTTTAATTTCAAACCTCAAGCCACAAGCAGAGAACACACTCAAAATGGTAGTCTTTAAGGTCTCAAAACCCGCCAGCCCCACACACAAATAGTGCCTCAAAATGGAGGCCAAGTATTCAAATGCTTAAAAATAGAGGGACATCTATCATTCAAACCACCATAACACCCAAAGAAGTGTCAAAAGAAGGAGACGAAAAGATGTCCCTAAAGTTAAGAAGGCAACAAGCAGTTCAGAGGGGAAAAAAACCACATGATGTTATAACAGAGCCCTCTGAGGACAGTGGGCTGGAGAGAGCCACAGATGGAACAGAATCATGCCTGTTAAACTAAAGCTTGAGGTTGCTGTGTATTCAAACATTTCAGGCAGCACTGCCAAGGGCACATGATGACAGAATGCATGCTCAGCACTTCAGGTCACAATGGCGTTGAAATGTCCAATCATTTAGGCCATGGCAGCACTGTGCAGCAAATTACTCCTACTTTTTGTGACACTGCTGTGAGCACACATACCACAAAACAGCAAGGCACATGTGACAGGAGGCAAATTTGTGTTGAGATTTAAAAGGAAGGACACACATTCTTCCCTGTTGTGGCACTGAGCCATAAACACATTTGGGTAACAGTGCATATAACAATACTCAAAGAGAAAGCAGGCTTCCTCAGGTCATCTGGTCCTGCCTTTCTACTTTCTGGCTCCCTCTGGCTTTAGTTACAGATGTCCCTCTAAGGGACTGGTTGTAGGAGGTGGTTTGTGTTGACTGTCTTGTGTACAAGCATGGCTTGTGGGTGACAGAACAGAAATGCTCATCCCTGCTGTCCTCTGAGCTGCCTGGCACCTGAGGGGGTATGTGGAGAGATGCTAGAGAACTCTCTAGCAAGGAAGAAAATAGGTTGCACGGAAAAGTGCATCTTAGCACACATGGTGAGCAAGTATGCAGTCTGCTTTACCTCATGTTATACCAAGGCTCAACATAAACCCCTGGTGATGTGGTCCTGGGGTGCCAACACTTCTAAACAACTGGCCCCTCTGCAGGGACATCCACTGCAGTGTTAACATGTCCCAACTGAGATGGATTTCCTGAGGAGAGATCAAGAATGTCTGTCCATATGACCTAGTGATAGCACATCTCAAAGTGATGCTCAAGGCAACATTTCAAAAGCAGAGGGAAGGCTACAGTATAAGACAATTGTTAAATCAATCTGAAAGATGCCCTAGCTGGTAGTTCCTTCTTAACAAGTCTGAACGCTGACCTGTGTGTTTCTGTTACTTTAATGAACTACTAGGCAGTGACTGAAAATAACTGAGCAGCTCAGTTTTAGAAATCTTAAGCAAAAGCAAACCAGCACAGCCTGGATGTAAGAAACCACTGCAAAGCACCAATGCTCTGCCAGAGGTCAGGGCTTATTTTATTTTTAATTTAGTTGTTTTTGAGACACATTATCACTGTATAACTGTGGCTGGACTGGAAACTCACTATGTAGACTAAGGGTAGTCTCAGATCTGCCTGCCTGAGTGCTAAGATCAAAGGCATGCACAGCCAACCCCAACATGGGTTCTTATGAAAACATGGTTTCACATGAGCATCTTGACCTTCCAGTTTTCCAGACATCAGCATCAAGCCCACCACACTGAAGCCCTCACCAGTACACATGCACCACACTTGCCTACTCTTCAAACATGGAGGCAGATGCCCACAGCCTCTACCAACCACGTGAGTCCTCAGTCAGTCAGCACTAGTCTCCTCTCACCTTTCCAAGTCACCAAACCATTTTCAGTATCATCACTCACCTTGGTTAAATAGCATTTTATGTGATCAGTCTGACATGTAACTGACTCAGCTTGCCTCACTGGCTCAAAAGAAAACTTGAACTACATATGCTGTGGCTATCCTGCTGTGTTAACTGTAAAGACCAGTACCCACCCCACCCCCCCCCCCGCTCCAGGTTCTAAATTCCACTGCCTCATCTGTATGTCACAACTAGGCCAGCTGAACAGCAACCCTGGGGAATGACCCAAGTCTTTGGCAAATGTATAGCTAAGTACACCATGCATCTCATGTATATGGATTTGAACGTTCTCCTTTGGGAATTCTGCAGGCCAGCAGAATGATTGACTACACCAATGCACACAGGGCCCAGAGAGAGAGGTTACAATGAAAACAAGGACTCAAAGCAGCCTCTTCCTAAACGCTCTGCTTTGCTCTCCAGAGGCACAAATAAGATGCAGGAATGTTCTGTAGGTTTCACCACTTCCTGTCCCCAAGTAAGACAGTCACAGAGTGTCTTAGATGTGCATCTGGAAGACAGTGACTTGCCAGTCCTTTGGTCACTAACAGGTAGACAATGCACAGGGACCACAAAACCAGTAAATGATCATTTGGAACAGTCCTACTCAGAAGAGGTTAGGACAAGAAAGGAATTCAACTTCAATTTCACTGAAAATGAAAATGGTGGGGAAGGAGGGCCAGATAACAGAGTAAAGCTGCTTGCCTGGAAACCTGTCTGAACTGGAATGAACTCATGTAAAGGTGGAATAGGAGAACTAGCTCTACAAAGTCGTCTGGCCTCCACATGTGTGCTATGGCACATACACTCCACACACAAATATACATATAATAATAACAAATAAAATTTGAACTTGAAAATTGAAGCTGGGGCTGTAGCTCAGTGGTAGTACATTTGACAAGCATGTGTAAGATAAAACCTAACATCTCAAAAAAAAAAAGCAATGAAAATTCTTAAATTTTCACTCAATTCAATTATCAGAGAACTTAAATGTTTGTTTGGGACAACTTGGATATGAATTTTTTTTCAACTGCTTTATGACACCTAAATACAGATAAAATGTTTCTGGTGAAAAATGAGCATGCAAGCTCAGTTGCACTGTGAGTATGCAAGCTCAGTTACACTGTGGGATACAGTGTACTTTGAGGACTTTATACGAAAAAGAACGAAGAGGTCTTATCAGTTATAAGTGCTTGTTATTCTTGCAGAGGACTGTTCTCAATATCCATGGAGCAGCTCCACCTGTAACTCCAGTTTTAAGAGAGGACACCCTCTTACAACCTGAGGCATACACACAGGCACTCACATATACACAAAACAAAAGTGAGTGTTGTGGTGCACACACATCTTTATTCCCAGCACCAGGGAGGCAGAAGCAGACTTATCGCTGAGTTTGTGACCAGCCTAGTCTACATAGCAAGTTTCAGGACAGCCAGGGTTACTTAGAGACCCTGTCAAAAAAACAAAACAAATTGAGTATCTCCTGATGGTCCCTGTATCCTGACTATATACTGAGATGTTCTGGATATACTAAGTTCAATAGAAAAATACTAATTTCACTTTTTAAATATGGTTCTTACAAAGCTACAATGACCTGGGAATGTAGTTCAGCTGGTAGAATGCGTATCCAGAATGCAAAGAAGTCCAGCAAGGCATAAACCAGATGTGGTGGTGTATACCTATAATGCTAGCACTCTGGAGATAGATGCACAAATGGGGGATCAGAAATGCAATATTGACACTTTGGCCTCTCTGTGACTATGCACATGGTGCTCAAGGTTCTGAGAACAAGCGATGGCTGAGTACCTATCTTACACTCAGGAACATCAGGAAAGGGAACAGAGAATGTAAAACTAGAGGACAGAGAGGGCTGTGAAATGCCATCTTCAGGGCACAACATAGCCACTGCATACACGACACAGCACTTATAGTCTCAGAGCGGTTTCAACTACCTGCACAGGACCTCCAAAAGACTACAACTGTCAAGAAGCAATCACTGACTGGTGAGGGGTTCATGGGAACCTATTTCTCCTCCCTGGACAACTGTCTACAATGGATTTTGGGGGAAAGTCACTGTTACTGTCCAGGTTCTAATAGACAGTACTAACTAAACCCATGGTCTCACAGGCAGTCAGATAAAATCAGTGGATCACAAGACAACAAAAGAATAGAATCTGAAAAAAGGACTTGTAAGAAAAAGGGGGAGCTGACAGGTGGAAGGAAATAAGAATGGAGGGTGAAGGGAAATGGAATGCATTATATACATACATGTATGAAATTGTACTGACTACAAAATCATCTCTGCTACATATCCAGTTGGAGCTGCATAAAACTGTCTACCAAAAAGAAAGAAAACTGAAAGTGACACTTTTCCTTGCATCCCTATGACGCCAGTACTGTTTTAGAGCAGGGATCCGAACTCTGAGGGTCTGCTGCCATCTTCTGGACACTCGCATACAAAACTGCTCCATGAGAAACAACTTTCTGAAGTGGATTTCATGTTTCATCTGAGGGGCTGAAACAGGAAGGTAAGCTGGGCTTGTCAAAAAGCCTTATAATTGATGTGGTAAACAAGGGATTAGAAAGTGATTTACAGAGTCTTCAAAATCCCAGAGAAAACGTGACCTACAGTTACTAGTTGTCAGTGATGAGTGGCTGTGCTTGACTACTTCTGCCCATCTACAGGCTGACTTTTTAGTTTCTGTCCCTACTTTTGGGTCTTTAGTTTATCCTGAGTTGCCTTTTAGATATGGTGCCAGGTAAAAACTCATTGCTTTGCCCTGGACAATATGTTGTGAAATGTGCATTCCTTCCCATTGGATGGTCCTGGCACCCTCATTAAGAGTCAACTGCCCACGAATACCTGGCTCTATTCTACCCTACTGACCTATGTGCCTGTGCTCTTGTGCCAGTACCACACCATTTGTACTGTGCTAGCTTTGGAAGTCTTGAATCAAGAAGTTTGGTCCTCCATCTTTTCTCTGGCCATTCTGGGTCCCTGGCATTTCCACTGAATTTTAGGATGCATTTGTCATTTCTGGGGAAAAAAAAAAGCAGCTGGGTTAGCGTTCTGATGTATATTACGAGGTATTTGTTTGATGAGACTGAAAGAATGACATTATGTCTAGGTTTCCCTTTGCTGTGGAGTTCAAAGGTAACTTTCTTCATACTGGGACAAGAAGACTGGGTGCTAGAAAAAGATGAGTCTAGAGGTTAGATATAAGTTGTTTAAGTCCTGGAACTGACGCTTAGATGCCACATGACCTTGCGCCAGGTGGGTCATCACAGGACAAATCAAACACTTCTACTCATGAAGTGCTATGTGAGCAGAGAAAAAACTATCAAGGAGACCCCAAAGAGTAGGTCTTCCCTCACACCTCTTTCCATTCTTTCAGGGCACTACAGAGACTTTCCTTGAGTTGGAAACGACCCACTGCTCCCAAAGGCTTGGCAGCCAACTCCCGACTGCCTGTTTGCAGTTGCATGGGTGAATCCTCTGACACCTCTACCTAGTGACATCCTGTGGATTCAATAAGGATACAGGCAGGGACCTACCTAGTCTACACAATGGGGTCCAAGTCAGGCTACAGAGAGTCAAAAAAGCCTCAAGCAATAGAAACACCAGGAGTACTAAGGCAGGAGAGAAAGACAAGGTCAAAGCTCTAATTGGCAAAACTAGGAGTGCTGGTCTCTAACCAGGTTCAGCAGCCTTCAGAAATGCCCAAGTAATTCAGCACAACTGCAGATGTCCAGAGAAACAGGGATGTAGGCAACTGGATAACATGTTGACACAGATCAACAATCAACTTCTCCCTCTCTGAATTGTAGGTACTCTTTCTGACCTTATGGCTTTAGATGTGACTGCTTAGTTAGCATTCTACCAGTTTCCCTTTTCCACTTCGCCTCCTACAATAGTCCCTTATTTGCTTGATAGACAGGTAAAAACTCCTGATATTGCTCCATTACCTGTCTGGGAAGTTGAATCTGTGGAGCAGACACCAGCATGCTAGCATTTCTGAAAGGAAAGAAATGTAGCCCTATAAGCGAAGTCATGGGTGGGTGTGTTTGTGAAACAGGGTTATAAGCTCCTGTGCGGGTATGGAGAGATGGATCAGTAGTTAACAACACTGGCTGCTCTTGTAGAGGATCAAAGTTCAGTTCCCAGCACCCACATAGTGGCTCACAACTATCTGTAACTCCAGCTCCAGGGTTCCAATGCACTCTTCTGACCCCTTTGGGCACCAGGCACACACGTTGTGCACACATATACAGAAAGGCAAAACATTCACATACATAAAATAACCTAAAAAAGAAACAAGTTATTCAGTATCAAATTTTAGATTAGTATTTACAGTTCTCACACCTGGAAATCCAAATGAGTTACAACTGGGTCAGCATGAAGGGGAGGAGCTAAATTCCCTCTACACCAAGCATTAAAAATGGACAGCTAAGTAGCCAGTGAGCTGTCATGGGCAGACTCACTCCTCCCTTCTAAGTAATCTGGCCTCAAGCCTGTGCATCCTAGGGAAAGGACAGGAAGGAAAATGTAAAACTCAGTCCTATCCTGATTTCTGATGACACAAACGCAACAGCATGCTTTTTAAGGTCATGTGACTTGTTTATAATAAGATATCATATCATCTAGGGTTTGGAAAGTGACTGTGGAGGCCTGTGATGGGCTTTCAGAGGCAGAAGAAGATGTGTGTGACGAGCCAGAGCCATGTCCCGAGTCGCTTGGTGCTGGTCCCAGTTTGCTCCATGGCTGGCTACTTAAAGCACCAGTTCTCTTTTGACCCACAAAGTAATTCGATGGTGGGGCAAACTCAGGATCTCGTTCAGCCCGGAGTTCTGACTGCTTCTTCGACCAGAACCCAAAAGAAAATTCTAGTGAAAATAAGAAAGAATATTATTAGAAACAATTATGAACCAGTCAAGTTTACTGTAATTTTTCATTTTTTAAAAAAATTTTTTAGTTCTTATATGCATTTAAAAGCTACCACAGGCTGGGCGGTGGTGACACATGCTTTTAATCCTAGCACTTGAGAGGCTGAGGTAGGCGGATCTCTGTAAGTTTGAGGCCAGCCTGGTCTACAAAATGAGTTCCAGGACAGCCAGAGCTAAACAGTGAAACCCTGTCTCAAAAAAAAAAAAAAAAAAAAAAAAATTCTGTGGAGATGCTCTGGACCACAACTGCCTAAAGGGCACTCCAATTACAGAGAAATGAAATAATCAATTATTTGCTGAAGTTGACATGGTAGGTGTTTCACATCAAAGCAGTCTGTCATTTGTTGAGTTCTGGAGGACACAGAAGGGACTCATCTGATCTGAACAGTGGCTCTTAGATTTCTCTTGTCAGCTCCAACAGCAGGCGCTAAGGTTCCACTGAGTATCTTTGAAACAGGCATAAAACACAGTCTGCTGCAGTGAAGACTGTGGTGGGCACGTTGGTAAAAACTTAGAGAAAGACGTGCATGCACAATGGAAGCTTAGGTAAGCTTTCAAACAAACACAAAGGATGGCTAAAGACAGAGTACCTCAGAACACCAAACCTCCAGCATACTTTAAAAGCAGTTCCTGAAAAGTTACATTCCAGAGGGTTTAAACTTGCCAAGTAATTTTCAGAAATGTATTCATTCTGTGGACAGAATGCCTTCGCAGATGCTGGTCTTTTGTGATCACATTTTACCCATTTCCCTGTATAAACAGCTAGTGTCCAGGATGGAGAAGAAACAAGCTGAGAGACCTGGAGACTTCCTTAAGCCTCAGGAGTACTACGACTCCCTGTGGAGCTGACAGTGGAGCTCAGACGTAGAGCTCTTCCTAGCATGTGTAAGGCCCGATCCAACTCTACACCATAAAAAAATAAAAACAAAATCACACCAGAATCTTACTTTGATTTAAAACAAAAACTACTTTCCCAAGGGCCTCACTAGGAAGTTTCAGACCTAAAAGTTCCACCCTACCTTTTCCTCGGTCCCACTCTCGGATGTGTGGCACTCCAGGCTTGGTATCCTTCCGCTCCTGGATGATGACTTCTACCTTGCTGTTCTGGGCCACAGGAGGTGGAGCAGGTACAGCCTTTGGTTCTGATGGCAAAAGCACAGTAACATCTCCACCTAGTTTTGTAAGGAAATAAGACCTTATTACCATGGGTTTAAAATTCAACATACTAAGCTGGGAGGTGGTGGCGCAAGAAACAGAGGTAGGTAGATCTCTGAGTTGAGGCCAGCCTGATCTACAGGGCAAGTTCCAGGACAACCAGGGCTATACAGAGAAATCCTGTCTAGAAAAACCAAAAATAAATATTTAACACTAATTTTGAAGTAAATGTTAATGGGAGCAGCAAGCATGTCTGATTAGACAGACATTAGTACTTATTTCTCTATGTGAGTGGGTGTGACTGCCACAGCATATAGGTCAGAGGACAACTTTGTGCAACTGGTCACACCTTTACCTTGATTTTTATCACATAATATATGCAGTTATAGAAAACATCACATGGCACCCCCAAATATGTAGTTTTATATTTTTGTCTATATTTTTAAACTTAAAAACTTTATTTCTTATATATGTACACAGCCAAACTTTTAAGTCTTGGTTTACTAAATTGTCATTATAAGAAGCAACTCAATGTGTTTTGTCTATTGCTTAAAAACATGACAGTGTCATTCCAAACCATTCTAGCTATAAAAACTGCTCCTGGACAGCGAGATGGCTCAGTGGGTAAAAGTGCCTGCTAAGGAACCTGATGACCTGACTCTGAACCAGGAATCTCACAGAGAAAGCAAAAAGCAAACTACTGAAAACTGACCTCTGATCTCCGTACCTGTGTTTTGACACATGCTCGCTCACACACTATATACATTAACAAATAAGTCAATGGAAATATTTAAGAGCAATAAAATAATTAAGAGCAATAAAAACTGTTCCTGGTGGTACTTCAAAGGCACGTGGAATTTAGAGATAAAACTAAGCTGCTGATGCCTACACTGCAATCCTATTAGTGAACACCAAGAGATCTAAGTTTTCCCTGTGAAAGTCAGAAATTTAAGACTGAAATACCTCTATTTTCTTCTTCAGTCCCATCTTCCTTTGATTTTTTAATCTTTTTTTGTCGAAGTTTGGCAAGTCTTGCTTCTAACATAGCCTTCCGCTTTTCCTTTATGTTTTCTCGTTTTATTCTCTGATCTGTTGTCTGAACAAAACGAAAAATTAGAAAATTATTCACTCGAAGTCAAATTCACATTTCTGTTTAAAATGATGAAATAATTCTTTTTTTTTTAAAAAGTGCTAATTAATTTTAACAGCACATCTAAGCAGCTCTCCCCAAGACCCTGAAAATGGTGGCCTATGAAAAGGACTGTCCTTAGGAAGCTTAATGAGAACTCATAGAGCCCCATGGAAGCCTCCACATGGAAGAAAGCCATTCATTTCTCTTCTGCTCCTTAATCCCTTAACACAGCTTCCTATTTCCTCACCCAGATCATCCCAAAATGCTATGTTTGAAGCTAGACTTAAAACAGCAGGGCTGAGAGCTGGAATCGAATCAGTAGTTAAGAACACTGTGGCTCGGGCTGGAGAGATGGCTTTGTTGTGCTTTCCTGTCCCTTTAAGGGACAAGTCACGCCCATTCCCCTCCCCATCGCTGAGGCAGGCTGATCTTCAGCTTCCGGCCTGAGCTCGCTCTCTTTTCCATCTTCCTCCCGGAGAGGTAGCTTCGCTTCTGCCTCTCTCTCCACTTTT
>NW_004949099.1:5888684-5900589 GCF_000317375.1 Microtus ochrogaster | reverse complement strand
CATTCAACCTCACCCTGCATGTCGTGTCTATCCATGTTTCTGTCTTCTGCCCACCCGCCATGTGTCTCCCTGCCTGGAACCAGCCATTGCTCGGGGACCAGCAGCCGTCTCTGCCTGGGGCCCACTGCCTGCTGCCACATGGCCCGCCATCACCACCGCTCGGGCTGCTGCTCTGGGACCAGCAGCCATTTCTGCCTGGGACTGGCTGCTCCCAGAGCCCGCTGCCTGCCACCACATGGCCTGCCGCCACCATTTGGGACCTACAGCATTTCTGCTGCCTACTGCCGCTGGGGATCTTGCAGCATTTTTTAAAAAAAGAACAACAGGCTTAGTGGTTAAGAGCATTGCCTGCTCTTCCAAAGGTCCGAGTTCAATTCCCAGCAACCACATGGTGGCTCACAACCATCTGTAAAGAGGTCTGGCGCCCTCTTCTGGCCTTCAGGCATACAAACAGACAGAATATTGTATACATAATAAATAAATAAATAAGTATTTAAAAAAAAAGAATACTGTGGCTCTTGCAGAGAACCCAAGTTCAGTTGCTAGCACCCACGTGGTAGCTTACAACTATCCATAGTTCCAGTTCTAGGGGTTCAATGTGTGCATACGGTACACATACACAGATGTGGGCAGAGCTCACACACACAAAAAATAATAATAGTAATAATAAAACAGCAAGGCTAGCAAGATGGCTCAGTGGGTAAAGATGCATGCTGCAATGATGCAAGCCTGGCAACCTGAGTTCGATCCCTGGAATCGACACAGAGACAGAGGAGATCCAACTCCCTAAAGTTGTCCTCTCACCACCACACATGCCATGACACATGCACATTATACACAGACATATTACTAATAAGAACAAAACCTAGCAACGTACAGTTAAAATTTTAGAGTTGAAAAACCCTCGATAATTTAATAATTACCTGTATGTAACCAACAATGGCATTCTGAATATCAATTTTCAATTTACTACATTTTTAAAATTCTTCTCTCATACAAATATGTCCTGACAAAAGTTTCCCCTCCTTCCACTCCTCCCAGCCCCCAGCCCAAATCCCCTTTCTTCCAGATCTACTCCTCCTGTTTCCCTTCAAAAAAAAAAGCAGGCCTCTCATATATGAACCGAACATGTCATAACTAGATGCAATAAGACTGGGCATAAACCCTCATATCAGGGCTGGGTGAGACAAACCAGTGGGAGAAAGAGGGTCCCTGGAGCAGATGAAAGAATCAGAGATACCCCCACTCCCACAAAAACAAAACAAAAAAACCAACACCAAACTAACAACCATAATATATATGCAGAGGACCTAGTTCAGACCCACGCAGGCTCTGTGATTGCTGCTTTAGTTTCTGTGAGCCTGTATGAATCTGGAGTGGTATTTTGTTTGTGATCTAACAAATAAGCTTGTCTGAAGATCAGATTGTAGAGCTAAACCACTAGTTAGCCATAGGGGCTACGCAGTGGTCGCACACACTTTTAATCTCAGCACTCAGAAGACAGAGGCAGACGGATCTCTGTGAGTTCAAGGCCACTCTGGGCTACACAAGATTGAATCTGTTGAGTTCAAGGCCACTCTGGGCTACACAAGATTGAATCTGTCTAAAAGAGAAACAAGAGATTATACAAAGGTGATCCCAGCAGTTGGAATCATATGCCTTTAATCCCAGCACGACAGAGATGGAAACAGAAGTAATATGGCTGGGTGGAGAGGAATATATGGCGGGAAGAGACAAGAGCTCAGATTAAGCCTGAGGTTTCATAGAGAGAGCATTCAGTCTGAGGATTCATAGGGACAAAAATTGCCCCTTTGGTCTGAGGATTAAGTAGAGGTAAGAACTAGTGGCTGGCTTTTCTGCTTTTATGATCTTTCAGCATTAACCCCTATTATCTGACTCTGAGTTTTTATTATTAAGACCAATTAGAATTCATGATACATGGGTCCTGCTTAGTTGATTCTGTGAACTGGGTATTCTGGTGTCCTCAATCCCTCTAGCTCCCATTCTTCCTCACTGTTCCTCCCTCTCTTCCAAGGGGCTTCCTGAGC
This sequence comes from Microtus ochrogaster, assembly GCF_000317375.1. Lineage (NCBI taxonomy): Eukaryota > Metazoa > Chordata > Mammalia > Rodentia > Cricetidae > Microtus > Microtus ochrogaster. Next base: position 5,898,541 of record NW_004949099.1, on the reverse strand, counting down.
TCCAAGGGGAGGGACCTGATGGAGATCTTCAGTTTGGACTCTCTCTCTGCCCAATGCTTGATTATGCATATCTGTATTTACTACATTTTTTAAAGCATGACCTATCAATAAAAAAATTATTCAAACCTATAACAAAAACCTTAAATTTAACTTATACCTGTTCACGAAGCATCTCTAAAGTTTTCATTTGCTTGTTTCTTAACTCTTTGTCTTTGGCAAAGGCAAAATATCCAACACCAAGTTGTCGGGCCTCTGAAATAATCAAAAATATCAAAACATTAGATTTCTCTGATTAACAAACCACATTTACAGCAAGTTCCCTAACAAACCAAAAGAGACACACAGTGATATCAGCACAAGTTTAATTTAAAAAAAAAATTGATTAAGAAAAAAACCAAAAAAGTCAAATGGCTAAGTGAAAAACATATAGACAGGCTACTCGGCCCTGGCTGTATCCTCTTCTCTCTGGGAACAAATTCTTAGGCTAACAGACATGTTAGGAAGAGGTCCCTAAGTTTCTTAGGCTGTGGACAAGAGGATGATTTCACCCTCCAATGCACAGCCTGACTGCATCAGAGGTGCTGCTGTCAGTACCTGGCTTTGTGCTTACTGGCTAGAGAGAAACAAACAAAAAAACCCACCACCACACACACAAACACAAATCCTCCCCCCCCCAAATTAACAATACCATTTTCCCTAATGTCTTCATAATGGATAGGCCCCATTGGCTTTTTCAGAGCCTCCCTTTCTTCTTCTTCCCATTGCTGGCGCTGAAGTTCTTTCCTCATGTCTTCAGATAATAAAGTTTTTTCATTAGCAGGACTAACGAAACTAGTAGAGGAACAGAAACCTATGTTCAGGTGAGTGCCATGAAACAGCAACAATTAATTACCAGACTTATAGATGAGTATGATAGGATCTTGCCTCAGTGTTTAAGACAACCAACTTTCCTTTCTATACTTGTCCTGGTTGACATATGGAAAGTGGCCTAGCCAGGAAGAATGAACCACTGGCCTTCTCTGAATGGCCTCTGGTCTAGAGACATGGACATTGCTAGAGATCCCTGTCCCAGCAGGTGGTCATGGTTTGTGCTGTGGCCTCTGTGTGTTTACTCCAGGCCTACTCACAGGATGCCTAAGATGGGAAGGCTCACACAGGTGGAGCTTCTCCAATATTTCTCATATAAAAGCTGGCTATACGGAATTTTAACCACCAAGATACTTTTGAATGTTATTTCTTTGGTTCCCATTAGAAATGTAATCACGAAGCCTTTGATTCAATATACAGAGACACATAAATAAGTGAATAAAAGCAAGTGAACCTTCTCAAATCCCTCTGTCCATAAAGGCTGGTTTGTTAGCTAGGTGTGGGCTCACTCTGTACCTGCGACCTAGATCAGACACCTACTCAACAGTCTACTCGTCCTTTTCCACAATTATAATGTACATGGCCAGAACAGAGTGCCTGCCTGGAAAGTTAAGTCAGAAGAATCACTTAAACCTAGATCAAGGCCAGCCCAGGAAATAACGTGACTCATTTCCCCACAACTCCCCCCAAAAATGGGTTTCAGGAAAAGAAAATCAATAAATAATAATGGCATTCAGGTTGTTCCCTGAGCAAAGTTATGAGTGTCTGAATACGTTAAACATTACAGGCTTCAGTATATAACACATTAAAGATCCTAACAGAGCAGAGTAACAAATAGTCAGAAGCCTCTCCCACAAGACAATTCCCATGGCTGTGTTCCAAACACAGGTCACATTTTAAACTTACAGTCTTCCCTGAAGATTTTTATCCATCTCCAATAGATCTGGTAAATCCTTTCTCATGCAGCGTCGAGATCTGCCCAAAGAGTCCACGTAATCCACCCTGAAAGTGAGAAGTTGGGAAGACAGTTAATCTTTAAAGAAGCAATGCCATTACACACCTTGTTACCAAGAACCTTGAAGCCAAGGGACCACTAACACAGAGAAAAGGCTTCTTAATTAGCAGATGACATCCAATAAGCTTTTTGTGCCCTCCACAAAACCTCAATTTTTCTATTACTGCTCTACTTCTAATTGACACATTCTTTCCAGCAATCTTAGGAGTTTCGTAATGTAAGTCATGGTAATTTTTGGACCCACTTTAATTAACAAGACAAACAATATATACCCTTCTTCATCTTTGCCCAAAGCAGACAATGGAGACAGGGCAAGCTGAGCATACAGTAAGGTTAAACAAAACACTGAGATTTCCTAACAACACAAAGTATGGGCAGGTATTCATAGAAAACATCTCCTTTGTACTATGGTGCAGCAGAATTTTGTTTGTTTGTTTTAGACCAGATTTCTCTGCGTAACTTTTGGAGCCTGTCCTGGAACTCACTCTACAGACCTAGGTGGTCTTGAACTCACAGAGATCTGCCTGCCTCTGCTTCCCGAGTACTGGGACTAAAGGACACCACTGCCTGGCAGTGCAACAGATTTTTTATATTTGCTATCATAGGCAAGGAATCTCCCATAGTCTGGAGTAGAGTGCACAACATACAATGAAGCACCTAATATATGCTGTAAAGCAAGTTAGCAAAGCGATAAAGGTCGGACTCAGCTAGCTCTGCTGTTGCCTGCAATTTCTTTCTTCTCAAGTGATGCCGATTTCCTTGTTAGCCCATGTTTTAAAAAGCAAACACTTGGAAATCCACTTCTACAGACGACTGTCAGAAGAAATCAAACCTACAACTATATAAAGCAGCAACTTCATTTTCCTTTTTTTTTATGAATGGGGAGGGGAATCTAACCAGATGGTCCGTGTAATTATTTACAGTATTTTTGCAAAAAGATTTCCCACCACCTGGAATTTAATTAACAAAAGGATTTACAAGCAGTAACAATTCTGGAGCTTAATTCAAAAACAAAAAAAAGGGTGGGAATTGCTTGCATTGTGTCTTACTGCACCATATGGTATCATGCGACACCTTCAATTGCCCTCCAAACTCTTCAAATTGCTGACAAATTGCTTGTAATCATACAGGCATTAATAAGAAAAATAAATAAAAGACATTAGACCATTCAAAAGAGATGAGATTTCTGCCTTGAAAAGCAATCACAGCTATTCTGTTCCGGAGCAGGCCTCCAAAACACACAGAACACCAGCAAGGGAATATAGTAGTCAGCAATGGCTCTAGCTCATCAGAAACTGCTTACTGAACAGTCCCAGCATAAGCCTGGAGAAGCTGGGTGATCCACGGAGGGCTGAGTACTCTAGCTCTACAGGGCTCTAGGGAAACAGGAGGGGTGCAGGCCAGAAAACACAATTTAGGCAGAGTATAAAAACAAGCAAACCGGCAAGTGTTGGCACACACCTTTAATCCCAGTACTTGGGAGGTAGAAGCAGGCAGATATCTGTGAGTTTGAGGCCAGCCTGGTCTATAGAGCAAGTTCCAGCCAGAGCTGTCACACAGAGAGACCCTGTCTTAAAAAAAAACACACACACACACAAACAAAAACCAGACAAGCAAAAGTATGGCTCAGATGTTTTGCAGACAATAAGATCTAGAGTGGGTCAACTATAAATAAAGGGTAAGAACCAAGCCAGGCGGTGGTGGCGCACGCCTTTAATCCCAGCACTCGGGAGGCAGAGGCAGGCGGATCTCTGTGAGTTCGAGGCCAGCCTGGTCTACAAGAGCTAGTTCCAGGACAGGAACCAAAAGCTACGGAGAAATCCTGTCTCAAAAATAAAAAATAAAAAAAAAATTAAAAAAAAGGGTAAGACCCCAAAAATAGTTCAGAAGAGGAAGCAAGTACTTAGACTACAAATGATGAAGAAAGGCACAGAGAGGCTGCGTTCTCTGTGGTTCCATGTGGCATACAGCCATATGCCTACCCTCACAATAGTCTCAAACTTTAGACTTAAGTTATTTAAAAGGTAAGAAAGTATGGACCACAGTGGACACCTTCCATATTATGAACAGAAAGGTTCTCTGCCATTTACAGTAGTAAAAACGTCTTATTTATGCATAAATACCTGTCCAAAGGAGTTAGCAAAAGGCTAAGAAATCTACAAACAGTCCTGAGCAGCTTCTAAGAAATCCCCAAAACAAGAACATCAGTGACGTCTAAGCAATGGCAAGGTCTGCTGAATAAGTGTCTAAGTGGCATAAAAGACACCATTACGGAATTTGCAATCTGATCTATAAAAGGCTGGATTCCTCCATCCTTTATGTATGTACAGGTTAAACTCAGGAAAATATCAATAACGGAGCTTTGCAAAATATCTGCTTATGCCCCAGAATGGAACACACTTGCTTCCATGAGGGAATTTAAGGGAAATAGTTGTGCACTGAAGCACTGCATCTCTACTTTCCATGGAAGGAAGCTAGGCCTCAGAAAAACTGCCAATTTATCAAGTCCACACAGGCAGAAGGCAGTGCTGGAACTCAAGCCTCAATACCAGAAAAGAATGTAGTTAGGCTATAGCTTACTGTACCTACTCTGCCAGTTTCTTTTGCAGGACTCAAAAGGGACCACTTCCCAGGACCTGACATCTGAACCAGGACATGTAGTAAGGGAGCAAGACACTGATGCACTGCGCAAGGATTCGTGGGTGTGCTTAAATCTATACAATCTATACAACACTAGCTCATCCCAACTTAGAGGAGGTGGTTCTCAGGACACAGAAAACCCAGGCAGAGTAAGAAAACATGATGTGATACCATCAAGCAAAATGATTCTCAAAAAGCCAAAACAAGTCTGGGGGGCTCACAATGATCTAAGCTCCAATATTACCCACCACTCCTCACTGGGGTCTTGGGGAGGAGGTATGTCTTTTTCAGAAAACTCTTCATCATCATCTCTCTCTTCTGCATTTCCAGACTCTCTAGTAGCACCAAGCACCTCCATTTCTTTTCGCTTGTCTATGATCTTCTGTGTGAAATCCACAAGGTACATGTCCTCCACTTCCTCATCTAGAACACAAAAATCAATTTATGGATTCTTTACATTTTAAAGAAGAAAACCATAGCTGGAATTAAGAAGTGGCCCTACTGCCCGACTGTTCGTTCACCAGTCAATGCCTCCATCACAAACAATTTACAGAGACAACAGACACAAAACACGTGACAGAAAACTTTAAATAGGCCACCCATAACACAGACCATTATACTCTTTAAAAAGCCTTGAGTTTCCTGCTGTGTCATCAATACACTGTGTGAGCAATAGGACCATTTAAGACAACACAGTCACTGATTTTGAGCAACTCATAGCCAACAATGTCTAAGAGAAGCAGAACAGCATTTCTCCCAATCAGGAGAGTGGACCCTTCTTGCTGTGATGTAACAGACCTTTCTAAATATATGAATTGCATCATTTAACTCTTACACTAATGTGTGGTAGAAAGTGCCTGAAAGGTCCTAATGCAGGTGAACAATATCCTCTGAAGCTGAGGCATGGTGTGCACACCTTTAATCACAGCACTAAGGAGGCAGAGGCAAGTAGATCTGTGAGTTCAAGGTCAGCCTGGTCTACATAGTGAGCTCCAGGCTCTGTAGGGTTACATGGTGAGACAGTGTCTCAAACATGTACACACACACATACATACACATACACACACACACACACACACACACACACACACACACACACACACACACACGCATGCACGTTTTTTGAGTTCTTTTCACAAGTTGACATCGTTTTCAGGCAAGGCCTGGAGTTAAGTTCTATAGGGATGAACTCAACATGTTTTTTTGTTTGTTTTTTCCTAAGGACAGAGATTGAACTACAACATGCACTGGGTTCCCTATGACCAAAGGGTCATATCCCCCTTTACAATGTTACACTGAAGACAACTAAGGCTCCAAGACTTAACCAGTTCAGACACACAGGTACAATAGAAGGATCAGTAGGTAGGACTGCTGGCTTTGACAAAACCCCATTTCCACAAACACATTCCTTTTGATTGAGTTACTGTATTTTCATTTTATTTTAAGTTACACATACGAGGGAGAAGGGTACATGGGAGTGCTAGTGCTCTAAGAAGGCAGAAGAGGGCATTAGTTCTCCTGTAGTTGGAGTTATAGGCAGTTGTGAGTACATGAGTACTGGGAACCAAACTCTGTTCCTCTCTAAGTACAGCAAGTGCTCTCAACTGTTAAGCCATCTGTCCAGCCTCTAGGTTTCTATAGTAACAATAAAAGTTTGAACCAGAGGAAAAAAAAGAATAAAACAACAAGTTTTCAAAATCACATAATATCTCAAAAGGGAAGAGGTATGTTTCTGAGAGGTGAGGTGTAGAGGTACACATCCTGGGAATGACCATCTTGCTCCTTAGAGTGTAGCACTGTCACCACAGCCCCCAACTTTGTAAATGATGCAGTCTGAGAAAAGGCAAATGACGGCCACACCCACTGGTGTCCTGTTTGCTAGGGAAGGTGGAACTGCTGAGCTCCAGCTCTCCCCACTCTGAAGATCCACTCTTACCACTCTCCCCAACAGGATCCTTTCCTCCAGCTCATCAAGTCAAAGCCCATTTTCTTCTAGAAATTTCCTGAATTCTTACTTGCGTTCTCTGCCTCCTGCCAATGGTGTGTACACTGGCCCAGAAAGTCTCTTACACTGTTGTCCAACTATGAATTCTGCTATTTCAGGGGGATATGACAAAAGGGAATTGTATTACAAATTTCTAAACCAATTCAAAGCACATTGTACAACTACTAATTGAATATGCCATGAAGTCGTAATTACTTAGAATAGAAATAATAAGTATGATAAAGGAAAGAGGCAAGGAAAAGGGAGAAATACAGGAAGCAAAGAGAAGAGGAAAGGAAACAAATATTCTGGAGAGAAAACAAAAAGAGCAAGGAATTAGCAAAAAGAAAAATTAAAGATTTCCCAACTGGATAAATATAAGGAGAGAACTAAAATTTAAAAATGTGAGATGAGCCGGGTGGTGGTGGCGCACGCCTTTAATCCCAGCACTCGGGAGGCAGAGGCCGGAGGATCTCTGTGAGGTCGAGGCCAGCCTGGTCTACAGAGCTAGTTCCAGGACAGGAACCAAAAAAGCTACAGAGAAACCCTGTCTCGAAAATAAAAAAAGAAAGAAAGAAAGAAAGGAAGGAAGGAAGGAAGGAAGGAAGGAAGGAAGGAAGGAAGGAAGGAAGAAAGTGAGATGACTCAGTGCGTAAGTACTTGCTGCCCAAACATGAAGACCTGAGTTTGAATCCCCAGAACCCACATTAAGTGTAGTTTGCAGCACATCCCAGTATTCCTATGGCAGCAAGATGAGAGGCAGAACAGAGCCTTCAAATTTTCCTTAAACACAAGCAAGAGGTGAATATCAACACATACTAGATACCTATGCTGTAGCATGAACATGCCCACACTCACACACAAATGCAATAGGGCAAAACCATGAAGTTAAAAAAAAAACAAACGCACATCACAGAGATAAAACTGAAACAGGAAAAGAGGCAGCATAACCCATAATTCGGCACACTTATCTTTCCCATATGCATGGATGTCTCTACATGCAAGGCTGGTCTGTTTAAACTGTCTCCTGGTGCTGTGCTCTCCTCCTCCACCAAACGAGACCCGTTGTGAGCGCTGTAGAATTGGTTCCCTATACTCTCCTGGCCCTGCCTGGCACCCAGTGAACCACTGGAATATTACTGAATATTTTCTTATCTCTATATAACCACTGAAATTAAAGTTTTGAGTTGTTTTTTAAATTTCTCCCTCTTAGAATCATTTAAACAGATAATATAATACTGAGGATCTGTACAAATTGTAGACAATAAATACAAATAAACATTTGTTTACCTGGAAAGTCTCCTTTAGTCATCTTTTCATATAATTTGGCCTTTTCTTCCAATTTTTCCCTAGGAGAAAAACAGACAAGAATTAGAAATGGTCTTATAACTGTCCCTTCTGCCACTAACTATCAACCTGACAGCTGAGAGTTAACACCTCCTGAGGCCTGCCATGAAAAGATGGGCACAACAGGTGCTAACTGCCCTGTCCTGAAGAGACCTCAGACCCACTTCATCTACTTCATTAGTGAAAGCCATACCTGATACAGAGTAACTGCTCAATAAGTATCTGATGAGTGAACAAATGGGATGCACTGAGTTAAGGCCCAACAACCTAGCTGCTAAATGCAACTTAAGTTACATGTGGTAAGAGAGATGTATGTAAACATTTTCTATTTAGTCTGCCAAAAGGATCACCAGACTCAAGGCAAGATTCTTTGCCATAGTGTTTTTAGACCAGCGTCCTGGTCATTTGTGGCTTATTATACTTCTTTATACCAACTTAATTTGTTAAAAACATGACAATATCTATTTCAATATCACAAATAATACACTGAAACTACATACTAATATAAGACAACAACCCTGGTATGTCGACAAAGCAGACTCGCTGCTCACATAATGTTGATGGCATTTAGCAAGCAGTAACAAGCTAAAAGGGCAAGGAATTCTCTAATTGCCTAAAAATAGAAGCCCCAAAAAGGCCATCTGTGTCATGATCTCATTAATCACAATGGGAAATTTAACTCCTAATGGGGCAAAGAGACTACAAAAACCCTAGTTCACATGATTATGACAAGTTACTTTTCCTTTCTGTGTCTCAGCTCCTCCAGACTGACGGAAAAGCAAATTCTTTTCTTCTTTTTTGTTTCTCCAGATTGCCACAAAATTAACTTGATAACACAAAGTAATACCATCTCATCTTCCCTGTCATATAAGTTAGCAAGGTGGTTCCATGTGTGTTCCTTTGGGTGCCCAAGCATCAGTCAGTGTACATACATGTAAAGGCCACAGATTGACCTTAGGTATCATTCCTTAGGAGTTAACCACCTTGTTTTTGAGACAGGGTCTCTTAGGACTTGGAGATCCCTAAACAAGCTAAGCTGGCTGGACAGTAAGCCCCAGGGATCTCTGCTCCCCAGCAGTGGGATTACAAATCTACACAACCATGCCTGACTTTTCTATCAGGTCCTCAAGCTTGTACAGCAATCATCTGACCAACTGAGACATCTCCCCAGTCCAATGAAGCTGCAGAGTTCCTATCATGTACCAAAGCAGATGGCTACCACGGCAGATGTTACAACTTAGAATTCTCCAGGCACAGGAGACTACTGCCTCTTCTTTACAAAAGAATGCTAGCTAATAAGCAGAGGAAATCCACGAATAATTCAGCAGCAGCATGGCTTACTAACAATACAAAGCACCCATGGAAATATAGTAGTGATCAGGATACTTAGTCTCAAAGCTTCCCACCCCAGGTTACTATTAGCCACGTAGGAGAAAGGGCATCTTCACAGTAGAGAATTCTACCAGACTTTTCTAAGCAAGTGACTGAAATCATTACCAATAATGATTCAAGCTGACAATTATGAGCCTCTAGGTAAGACTCACTGTAAAATACAAAGACTACACAGCAGTCTTAACAAAAAACTTTAATATAACCTCATTCAGACATGGGACATGGCAGGAAAAAAAACTGACCTGGACACTTAAAAATGTCAGCAGGGTAACTGACAAAAAAAAAGGGGGGGAAAGTGGAGAGATCTGAGAACTATAGGCATGAATGGAATATAATCTTTAAATCCTGATTTTGTTTTCCCCTGATTTTTTTGAAAGACAGAGAGTTTCTCTGTGTAATAGCCCTGGTTGTCCTGGAACTCACTTTGTGAATCCTGAATTTTTACAAAACCTATTTAGAACAAAGCTGTGTTGGGACAATGGTAAAATCTGAAATATGAGCCACACAGCAGTATTAAATATAGTAGTATAATGTCCTTGTTCAGATAGATATATACTGAAATATTTACAGGTAAATTTTTATGACACTTAAAGTCTTCCTCTACAGGTGTGG
>NW_004949099.1:5862075-5888229 GCF_000317375.1 Microtus ochrogaster | reverse complement strand
TCATTACAGATGGTTGTGAGCCACCATGTGGTTGCTGGGAATTGAACTCAGGACCTTTGGAAGAGCAGTCAATGCTCTTAACCACTGAGCCATCTCTCCAGCCCTGGGACTTTTATTTTTAAATAAATAAATGTATTTATTTATTTTACATCCCAGTCACAGTTTCCCCTCCCTCCTCTCCTCCCAGTTCCTCTTCCCAATACCTGCTCTGTTCCCATCCCCTAATTCACTCCTCCATTTATTTAAGAAAGGACAGGTCTCCTAGCTGGGCACCGGTGGCGCACGCCTTTAATCCCAGCACTAGGGAGGCAGAGGCGGGCGGATCTCTGGGAGTTCGAGGCCAGCCTGGTCTACAAGAGCTAGTTCCGGGACAGACAGGCACCAAAGCTACAGAGAAACCCTGTCTCGAAAAAAAAAAAAATAGGACAGGTCTCCTGAGAGTATCAACAAAACATGGCATATCAAGTTGCAATAAAACTATGCATCTCCCCATGTATTGAGGCTGGGTAAAGCGATCCAGTATGGGGAGTAAGGTCCATGGAACACTTCTCCCAGCACTTGGGAGGCAGAGGCAGGTGGATCTCTGTGAGTTCGAGGCCAGCCTAGTCTACAAGAGCTAGTTCCAGGACAGACACCAAAGTTACAGAGAAGCCTTGTCTAAAAACAACAACAACAACAAAGTGTTAAGCTGAAGATGTGGTTCAGTGGACAAGACCATTGGGATCCCATCCCTAGAAATACAAGTTTTAAAAAATTGTTGATATAGGCCAGGTGGTGGTGGCCCAACCCTTTAATCCCAGCACTCGGGAGGCAGAAGCAGGTAGATCTCTAAGTTTAAGGCCAGCCTGATCTACAGAGTGAGTCCAGGGCAGGCAGGGCTATGCAGAGAAATCCTGTCTCGAAAAAAATGAACAAACAAACAAGCAAGCAACAATAACAACAAAAAAATTGTTGATATAGCCTTTTCTTTTTCTCAGTCTGCCAGAAAGATGTCAGATATTCAGACTGAGTGTGTTTACCAAAAGCAGTCCATGATCTTTTAAAACAACAAGTGGGTTCTATAGGCAAGAAAAGGCTCCCTCAGTACTACAAGAGCATCAGTCTAAGCTCAACATGCTCAAGGAGGCCATCCAGGGCACCTAAACAGACAAGAAATGCCTCTTCACTGATAACATCTCTATCTGAGAGCAGATCCTGTCTGGTGTCGTGACCAAGATGAAGGTGCAGAGGACCACTGTCATCATCTAGAACTATATCTACTATATCCAAAAGTACAATTGCTTTGAGAAGCACCACAAGAACATTTCTGTCTGCCTGTCCCCTTTTTGGGAATGACAGACTAGTGACATTTTTACCAGGGGAGGGTGTAGGCCCAAGTTAAGACAGTATTCTTCAATGTGCTCAAGATCATCAAGGCTGCCAGCACCAAGAAACAGAACCAGAAGTTCTGAGAGGACGCTGGCCAACTTCCAGAACAAATAGTTATTTCCCAAATTTTTTTTAAAAATTGATATATTTAGTATGTGATAAAAGCTTAAAACAGGACCCTACTTCATCTTCTAAGCTCAATTTTTTTCTTTGTGTAAGACAACAGATATGTGTAAATTACAGCATTTTTAGGGGACAGCTGGCCCTCCACATCTAGAGTTCACATCTCCAGATTCAACTACCTGGAAAGAAACAATATTCCAAAACAATGATATTGTTGCTAATATATACTGTGCATCTGTCTGTACATATTTTCCTTCTTGGCATTATTCCCTAAACAATACAGAATAACAACTATTTACAAAGTGCTTACACCATATTAGGCATAGCAAGTAATCTAGAAAAGATTTTAGAGTATACTGATTGTTTTCACAGACCACAAACACTAGCTTATCTATTTGGAGCATCTTGAGCTTTGGTATCTGAGGAAGAGTAGGAACCTAGAACCAACCAATGCCCCTCAGATATCAAAGGACACTATATTTACATTCATAAAGCATTTGCCCAGAAAGATGTCTATCAGATCTGTGCATCAAGAAGAGTACCAACTAAATGTTTATTTCTTGGTCTCGTAAACCCCCTTTCAGGTGTAACTACCTTGCTTTGTCTAAAGTCTTCTGCTCTTCAAGCTTCTGTTCTGCATCCTTCTCTGCTCGACTGGAAACACCAGCATTCTGCTTGGTCCAGATACTTGGCTTCTGGAGAGTGATTCAAAAGAACAAAATAAAACCACGTGATCACAAAGCATCAAAAAGCAAAGAAAATTCTTGGATCTCATGAATCATCAAAGAACTACTTATTCTGACAGCTAGCTTACAGCTTACAACAGACATGACAGGCCATGACAAAGCTGGAGCTGAGGAAAACTCCTAAATCACCTGAAGAATTTCTTTCTGAACTTCGCTGAGTTATTTCTCAACTGACATTTACCCATGACAGATTACAACATCATTCAATATTCTAATGGATATGAGCAGAATACAAAGGAATATAGTAAGCAGATTACTACCTATAAAAGTTTTAAAACTCTTAAAGACTTTCATATTTTAAGTCTATTTCTATATTTTACAGTTGTTTATCTCTATTTGGACACAAAATACATGCTAATCTTCCATGAGAATGTGAACAACCCAATTATTAACAGCATGTTAAAGAAGAATATAGGAACTGGAGAGATAGGTTAGCATTCATTATGAGGGCTTACTGCTCTTGCAAGGGATCCGAGTTCAGTTCCCAGCACCCATATTACTTGGCTCACAACTACATATAACTCCAGATCCAGGGGATTCAACACCCTTTTCTGGTTTCTGAGGGCATCTACACACAGATGGCATATACAAGCATGACATATGTATACATACAAGCACACACACAACATATATACTTAAAATAAGTCTTTTTTTAAGAGTATTAAATCTTACTAATTTTAATATTTAACAAAGCTTATGCAAATGTTCAATTATAAGTCAGGGACTTTTTTTTCTTTATATTTACTTATTTACTGATTACCACTGACATTTTTCAAAAACTTATAATGCAATTCTCCCATATTTGGAATCAGCAGAGGTATTTTTACCTTATTAGTTGTCTTTGGTTTTCCAAAGACTCCAGAATCTTTTAGAAGTTTTTCTTGTTTGAATTCTTCTTGTTTTCGGAAGAGCTCAGCCTTAAGATCTACCAACTAGAATAAAACAAGAAAGTAAACAACAGTATTTCATTCACTGGTGGCAGTTGACTGGCTTGCTAAGCAACTGTAATTCTCCAAGATTTTGGCTTCCTGAACATGGACAAGAAACACAAGCTTAAATATAGAACTCCACACAAAATTAAACAACATTGGGTTTCATTGTAGTTTTGCTACAAATTTAGTTCTATTTCAACTTTTACTACTCAAGGCTTTTTCTGCCAACAGGAAAGTGACATAGTAAACAAATGAAATCTACATACAGGTACAGATTGGATTCAACTAACTTCTGAGGTGCTTTCTGCTTGTGGGACATATAACCAGAAGTACAGGGTCAAGCTTTACTTTTTTGTTGTTGTTGTTCTTGTTGCTTTGATTTGGCTTGGTTTTGGTTTTTTGAGACAGGGTTTCTCTGTATAGCCCTGGCTGTCCTGGAACTCACTACTTAGACCAGGCTGGCTTCAATCACAGAGATCCACCTGCCTCTGCCTACCAAGTGCTGAGGAGATAAAAGGCAAGCACCACCCCTATCCAGTGACTGTTGAAAATGTGATGGGGGGGGGGCACAGGTGAAGAGATGAGGCACCCACCTCTCCGCTGTATGAGCCCTAGCAAGTGGGAGGAAATGATGTGATGGCAAGTGGCTATACACACAGGCATCTGTGTGTCAGGCACTACTGGCTGACAAGGAAAAGAAAAATAACTGAGTTCAGGAGCTAAATAAAGAGATGAGTCAGGAGTTAAGAATACTTGCTGCTCTTGCAGAAGACTCAGGTTAGATTCCCAGAACCCCCATGTGGCATACAACCATTATAACCATCCATACACAACTCCAGTTCTAGAGAATCCAATGCCCTCTTCTGGCTTTTGAAGGAACCAGGCACACGTGTGTTGCACATATGAAGGTGCAGGCAGAACAGCTATAAACAAAATAAATCTTGGTGGCGCACGCCTTTAATCCCAGCACTCGGGAGGCAGAGGCAGGTGGATCTCTGTGAGTTCGAGACCAGCCTGGTCTACATAGCTAGTTCCAGGACAGGCTCCAAAGCCACAGAGAAACCCTGTCTCGAAAAAACAAACAAACAAAAAAAAAATAAATCTTTTTTTAAAAAATGATCCCTTTTTTATGTTTGGGGCAGTAGTGTTTTGCTTGCAGGTGTATCTGCATGAGGGTGTCAGACTCTCTGGAAATTGTGAAAGTTGTGAGCTGCTATCTGGGTGCAAGAAATAAACAAGGGTCCTCTGGAAGAGCAGTCAGTATTCTTAACCACTCTCTGAGTCATTTCACCATTTGGGGGGGCAGGGTGGACTGAGTTTAGTGATTTCCATTTAAAAGAAATGTATTTAAAGGTACTGCTGTTTTTTTGGGTTTTTTTTTTTTTTTGTTTTTTCTCACATGCTGGGGGTAAAGGCCATGTGCAACTACACCCTGCTGAATTTAGTGTATAAGCACTGAATCCAAATTCTGACAAAATCCTGTCAGCTCTCGCGGCCCGAGGCAGCCCATCCCATAAGTCACTAACTAACTTGTCTGGGTCCTGCTAGGGGGACCCTAGGTATTCTGGGGTCCTGGGGTGTCGAATCTCTGTATTGGAGACACCAGGAAGGGCCCCATATCGTCCAGGTCCCCGCAGACAGCGAGGCCTGGCTGGGCTCTGGCGGCTGACCCGCAGGATGCACCCTGAGATCCCGGGGAGGACGGCTTCCGGGACTTGTGTGTAGGGCGAGCCTAGTCCAGGTCCCTGCCGAAACTCGGTTCAGGATCCTGAGAATAAGGAATTGTCGAGGGTCCCCGCGGGGAGAAAGTCAGACGGAGAGTCCAGGCTCCTGACCTGCGTGAGACAACAGGTTAGGTCGCCATTCTCGACTGAGAAAAGCGGGAAAACTCGGAGCATGCAGCTAAGCCACACTCGAACTCACCGAGGAGGCTGTAACGTCCAAAGGTTTTTTCTTTCGGTCCATCGTGCCGCCAAGATACCAGGTCCCAGCACCTAGCCTCCCCACAGCCTCTGTCAAGCCTTATGAGCCCGCCCCGAGCCGGAACCGGAAGTGTCTTTGCCCCGACGTCGAGTTTGCGTACTTTTGCGACACAGATTTACGATCTCGGCGCCATCTTGAAAGCGTCCTTATGAGGTGACGCTTCGCTTCGTCGCCATTTTGAGAAGGTCGGGAGGGGGTGCCCTAGGGTTGAAGTTGATCGTTGTGGTCGTCTTGGAGAGAGCAGAAAGTGAGGCGAGAATGACTACTTTTGTCGTCGTCTTGAGGCGGGCGGAACATAGATTGCATTGCAACAGATACTACATTGAGTGGAGAGGCTTGGGTGATGGAAAAGAATGGCGCCATCTTGAGGAGGGCTAAGTAAACTCAAGTGTCTTCATGAAAACAAAGGATTTAGTAAAAATGGAAAACAAATTATTATTTGAAAACGGGCTGTGAGGGGGGAAAACCTATCATTTTATTTGGTCTTCTTTGTTTTTTGAGATACGGTTTTACTTCATAGCCAACTGACCTGAAACTCACTATACAGACTTGGGTGGCCTCAAATTTGCAACAATCCTCCTGCCTCTGTAATCCTGAATGCTAGGATTACAGCTGTAATTTTTAAATACGTATCTATCTGTCTATCTATCTATCTATCTTAAGTATATTATCTATTTGTCTACTTACCTACCTACCTATCTGTTTATAAGACGGGGTCTCACTATGTATTCCTGGCTGACCTGGAACTTCACTTTTTAGAACAGGCTGGCCTTGAATTCACAATTACCTGCCTGCCTTTTTCTCCATAGTGCTGGGATTAAAGCTGTGTACCACCACAACCAGCCTCCAGAATATTTTATTTTATTTTTTTATTTTTTTTGGTTTTTCGAGACAGGGTTTCTCTGTGGCTTTGGAACCTGTCCTGGAACTAGCTCTGTAGACTAGGCTGGTCTCGAACTCACAGAGATCTGCCTGCCTCTGCCTCCCGAGTGCTGGGATTAAAGGCGTGCGCCACCACCACCCGGCAATATTTTATTTTTGAAATTGCTGTTTGAACTGCTAACTTGAGAGAATTTTGACTTGGGATTAGAATAAAATTTCCAACAATTTCCCAAATGGCCTTAAACATGCCTTTGCTGTATTTCTGCCAAGCAATGTTCTCAGCATTGATGAAGATGATAAAAATCAAAGCTATCGACTCTGAAAAACACTGAAGATGCTCTGTGTCCTATAGTATCAAATATTTAGCTGACACTTAATTATTTATGTTAAAAATAAGCATATCCACCTCACTAGGATAGAAATTGGTTTTCATTTTTAATAAATGGTGAAAATCTACATATACCAAAGAATTGTTTTAAAATAAATTTTGCTATAGCTTTTACACCTATTTTATATACCTGGGGTCATGAAAAAAATATTGGATAAAAAGAGATTGTGAGTGGAATTTTAAAGAAGTCCTGTCCTAGAAAACTAATGGTAAGTCATTAGAGTCTTACTTTGTCTGCTGACTGCCTGTGGGGAATCTCTGGTTATCTCCTGGTTGGCTATACAGCTTACACCTTAGAAATTCTCATGAAGAGTGGCACCCCACTAATGGGAATACCATTAATGGTAAAAGGCATTACCAGAAAAGGATGGGATGTAGTTCAATGTTGTTGTGCATGCAAGATCCTGGGTTCCATCCCTAGTACAGGAATGGGGGAATAAAAATAAGCTTTGTTCCCCCAGCTATCAGACAGAATGTGATGTTGGTCAGAATGCTACTCTGGCAGGTCCACAAGTTCTCATACATTGTGTTTCCAAAAGCTCCTTCTTTCATTTGATGCCTTCCCAGCAGCTGGGACTGTCTAGTATTACTTTCCTCTATCAAATACCAACAATGCAGCAGTGATCCAGTGCCCGTTCCCAGAATGTTGTCTTCTAAACCAGACCTTTGACCAGAGTCTCAAAGGCATCCAAGTTTATTGCAGAAGACATAGGAAGAAAGGGACTCAGATTGGTGATGGGGGCCTGGGCACATCTCATCACCCTCTGAATTTCAATTCTCTTACCTGACTGGGCACATGGGAGGTTTGAGACCATGAAATGAAAATGGCTCTGTATTCATTATTTTTCTTGTTATGACCAAATCCTGGCAAGAGCACTTAAGGGAGGAAGGTTTATCTTGGCTCATAGTTTTAAGGGATACAGTCTATCACAGAGGGGAAGGTATGGTGGGAGATTGCTTGATTCCACAACTCCAAGCTCTAGGCAAGCTGGGACCTTTCACTTCCTTGAATGTAATTTCTTCCATGAAGTTCATGCTGGCAGAAGACTGCCATGCTTCCAGAGGACTTCCCAGCACCCATATAGCAGCTCCCAACTATCTGTAACCCCAGTTCCAGAGAATTTTATGTGTTCTGACCTCTGTAGACATCAGGAATGATTTGTAGGCATGCATGCAGGTGAAACACTCATAGACATAAAGTTTTTTTTAAAAAAAAAAAAGTTAAAGAAAATGAAAAAGTCTAAAATTTGGACTAAATAAAACAGAAACTTTTTTTCCTGGAAGAAGATTTTCAGACTGCCTTGCAAGAGAGTGGAACCCAAGACAATGATGAGAAGACCTCACCTTGATGAGGACTGCTTAGCAGTGCATAACCTGGCCCTCTACTGAACCCTTAACCTTACCTTAAGACTCCTAAGATGCACTTGAGTGGGGATGGGATCACTAAATCTGTCTCTCTTCCCAGTGTGGCCACATAGAATAAATCTCCTGTTCCTTTTTTCCCATTATTAATTTGGCCCTTTTAATTGGTTTCTCAAGGATGGTAGGTTGAATCTGGCTTGTTGGAGCATAGGGTATAACCCTAAATTCAGTAGTAGCACCTAGGTGGAACAGAAAGTAAAAAGTGGAGAGGAGATAGGTTCCAGATTAGAATAAAACACCTTCAAGATTTCTTCACAGTGATTCTCATCCTCCAGTGAGGGTCCACATCTGAAAGTCACAGCTTTCTGGAACTCACCATTAGCCAGGGACCAAGTGTTTGAACGTGTGAGAGTATGGGAGACATTTCATATTCAAGCTACAAGCTTGTGGAAACAGATGTGTGCACATCCCTCACAGGCTCGGAGCTGTGGGTGACAGCAGTTTGTATGGTGACACTGCATATTTGACAGTGTGTCTCATGCCTGCTGGGCCCCAGGGGTGTGCAGCGGGTGGCGGGTGGATTCTCTTCCCGCTCATCCCTGTGGGATGTGCATTGTCTATGAAATCTCCTATAGGCTTTAAATCAAGGTGGAGAGAGGAGATCTTCCCGAACAGTCATCAGTCATCTTCCCCAGGAGCTTGTCTCCAGCCAGGTTCATTTTCAGCATCCTGCAGGGGGTTTCCAGAAATGCTGGGCTGAAGGGCCAGCCTCACCCTCTGCACTCAGAGCTGCCAAGGCTGAGGGGATGAGATGCTAATCAGCTGTGAAGTCTACAGGCTTAATTGAGCCCAGGAAGCCTTTTAGCATGTGAATGACATTTTCCTACACACCCTGTTTCCCCAAAGGAAAGCTGTGTCTCCCCTCACTTGTTCAGCCCACAGAGCCCTCACCTTTGTTCTCTCTCTGACACCACTGGCTCCAAGGAGAAATTGCTCAGCAATGGATGAATGAGCTGAGTCCAATGTGTGCGAGAAGATTAGGTTGGAGGGAAGAAAATTGGGTTTTCAATAAGGGCAGGGGACGAGGCAGGAGGCATAAAGATAAGCAGGGTGGGGCCCTGGATGACAGTGCAGCTGACCTTCATGGATATCAGGCAAAACTGGCTGTGAGGTTAAGACACTTAATTTCTGCAGCAACCTCAGGGGGGGGGGAGTGCTGTCATATTGTTCTTATGTGGGAGCAAGCAGAAACACAGAGAAGGCAAGTATGTATCCAAAGTCACATAGCTTGGAGTCAAACTCTACTGGGGAAAAGGAAAAAAAAATCAGCCCCCTGTCCCAAATTATTTCTGCAGAAGAGACCTGTCATTCGGTCACTCCGAATTCCTGCTGACAGGTGACAATCCTCAGCTTTCCTGGGCTTCCCACCGTGTCTTTAATCCTGTCGATGCACCTCCATGGATGTCTATCTTTGCCTGCGTCTTCATGTAAAGGCACTGGCTATGTGAGACAAAGGGCCTTCTGGAATCTAGGGTGACCTCACTTTAACGAATGACATCTGCAGTGACAATATTTCCAAAGAAGGTCATAATCTGACAGCATTTTTGAACTTTTTTTTTCTTTTTTCTTGGGGGGGGGGAGGCAAAGAAGGCCCTAGTACCTGTCTTGGAAAGAATCACTTGAGGTCCACAGCATTGGTGGGGAGGGGACCTGAGACCCATGACTGAGAAACAGGGCCTGTCATTATTAAGAATAGCATCACTGAGTGGCAAAGAGACTGGATGAGGATGGAGATGAACAAAGCAAATGCCTATGCCACTCAGGCTAGGCTGCTGGGAAGCAGGTCTCCCTGTTTCGACTGGTCTCTGCATGCTGCCACCCTTCCCCGCAGAGTGGTGTCTCCACCAGCCTGTCACTGTCACGAATGGTGAAGAACCAGCTTACAATGGGGAAAGGTTCATTCAGGCTCACAGCTGCAGAGACTTGAGTCCATGTTTGGTTGGCCCCATTGTTATAGGCCCATGATGAAGAAGCACAGCATTGCAGGAGTAGATGGTGGAGCTAAGTATTCATCTCAAGGCTAGGGAGGGAAGAAGGGGAGGGGAGGGAAGAGGGGGAGAGTGCGCATGCATGTTAGGAATCAAGGATCTGGCTGTTCCCTTCAAAGGCACACCCTCATCACTTAAGGGCCTCCCGGTAAGCTCTGCCACTTCCCACAGCACCACCCTTGAAAACAGCCTTCAGTGTGTGGGCCTCTGGGAGATTCCAGATCCAAGCATTGGCAAGGAACAAGGGAACTCACCTTGGTGAGAGCCACATCTGGCAACAGGGAGCAGCTGAACTGGTGACAAGGAGAACACTGGACGTGGGGAAGGCCATGGTGTTGCATAGAACTCTGAGAAGGTGCTTGACTGCGGGACTGGGGTGTCCAGGCAGAGGAGAGACAGACAGGCAGGCAGGGTCAGATGGCCACTACAACAGGGAGGAGGTGCTTGCACCTCCTGATGCTTCCCAGAGCACTTCAAGCCACATTGGTGTCTGTTCTGTGTAAGGCAGGAGTGATGGAGAGTGCTGGGCAGAGGAGGGATGTGGTAGTCCAACTTAGGGTTTAACAAGATTCCTGTGCTGCTGGGCTGGCCAAGACCAATTTCTAATAATGGCAGTCTTGATTCACACTTTCACTGATAATCAGAAAAGGATCCAACACATCTGTGTTTTAAGGCTAGGCATGCCTATCAAGCCAGGAAGGATACCTGTGAGTGCACTAGCTGTGAGCCTATGGGAGTGCCTTCTACACACCAGGCTAAGTGCTTTCTTAAATGTATTTTAGAATAAACTTTTCTATTTTAAGTTTTGTATTTATAGAAGTATTCAAAGACAGCATGGACAGTTTCTATATGGTCCTTGATCACTTCCCTCTGTTCATATGTCACTGTAGGGCTTTTGGTCACATGCAAGAAGCAACATTGGTACATTCTGTCAAGAAATCTGCTCTTCCTCCCCAGTATTGTCCATCTAGGCTGCCACAATACATTGGGTTTGGAACTCTCTTATTTAAACAAAAGGGGGGAGGTGCTGTGGGAGCACATTCTGCTTCTTCAGCCAATAGACTTCAAGATACCAGCTCACTTCGGCATGGTCTCTTATACTATAAAAAGCAGCACTAACTGTGTGCCTGCTCTCTTGCTTCCAGCTCCCGCTTTTAGCTGCTAGACTCTGTTCCTGTTCACTCAGAGGACTGTTGCCTGGGACAATGATCTGTAAGTTTTACCCTTAGATAAATAACCTTTTTATTATCTATAATTCTGATCTGGTATGGGATTGTTTGTGTCTTATGTCATCACCTCATGGCTGTGAAGCAGAGGACGATAGAAAGGGAAGGGTGAGCAAGAGGGAAATTCAACTCAACTCTAATCCAATACCCTCTTCTAGGGCTTAGCCCCAACAACCTAACTTTTCTCCCTGTGTCCATCCCCATAAAAGTTCCACCACTTCCCAGATGTTGGAACATTGGGGGCCATTCAAACTTCAAACCACAGCACTGATCATCCTTGTTTCTGGTGACCTTTGCAGTTTTCAACAATCCTGGTCAGGTTTTGTGTGCATGTACACTCCTGCTTTATGTGTGTGAAGCATATGCCTGTAGTACTCAGGGAGGCCAGAAGAGGGCCTTGGATTCCCTGGAACTAGAGTGTTTACAGACAGTTATAAATTGCCATGTATGTGCTGGGAATTAAACCTGGGCTCCCTGCAAGAACAAGTGATCTAAAATGCTCAGCCCTTTTCCAGCCCTTGGTATTTTCCTTTTGTTGCTGTTTGGGGTTTTCTGTTTGTTTCCTTGCTTGCTTGTTTGTTTGTTTTGTTGGTTGGCTGGTTTAATAACAGACTCTTCAATTTGAGTTTGCCTGACTTTCTCAGAGCCTGAATGGGATGAGTTGAAGGAAGGGCACCATAGGACATTCACCTGATAAAGTCCATGCTGTTAAGATGACTTAGGAGTGGGAGCCTCAGTCCCCTGGCATAAAGTGCTCTTTGCCAAGATGCTCCATTGAAAGCCACTTCCACACTTGCTCTTTCTTCAGAAGTAGCTTACCTAACAGCAGCCCACTGTCAAGTGGTGTTCCAGGTAATTATTTTTTATGTATTTATTTTTGTTTATGCGTATTGCTTAACTGCATATCAGTAGGTACCCTGTGTGCATGCAGAAGCCCCTGGAAGCCACAAAAGGATGTCAGATTTCCTAGAACTGAAGTTCCAAGGAGTTGTGAGCCACTGTGTGGATTCTGGGAATCAGACCAGAGTCCTCTGCAACAACAGTAAATACTAGTAATTGCTGTGGGACAATGTTTTTTACCCTGTAAACATTTGTTTCTTGTGCTTGTTTAATATAATGCTGATTGTCTTATGTCATCACCTCATGGCTGTGAAGCAGAGGAAGATAGAAAGGGAAGGGTGAGCAAGAGGGAAATTCAACTCAACCCTAACCCAATACCCTCTTCTAGGGCTTAGCCCCAACAACCTAACTTTTCTCCCTGTGTCCAGGCAGGAAGTAGAGGGGAGGCAATAAGAACAAGAGAATCTGGGGAGAGGAAAGAGTCAGTCTGCAGTCGTGACCTAGCGGCAGAGGAAACAAGATGAGAATGCCTTGCTGATGAAGGTACCAAACCACACGGCTAACACAGACAAGAATTATTGGATAATTTAAGATGTAAAAATTGAATTAATAAGAAGCCTGAGCTAAAAGGCTAACCAGTTTATGATTAATGTAGACCTCTGTATGTTTCTTTGGGACAAATGGCTGTGGGACCAGGTGGGACAGAAACCTCAGTCAACAGTTAATGGTTAAGTCATCTCTCTAGCCCAAATTTTTAATTTTAAATTGACAAATAGTCACATATTTATAGGATATGTGATGTTTTGATTTATTTTGTACAATGTGTGATGATTTTATTGGACTCATTAACAAATCTGTCACCTTGCTTGTTGCTCTTTTATGACTGGGATGTTTAAAATCTCTTTCAGCAAATTTGCACTATTTTTAGTTTGGTAACCACTCTGCAGTACAGTGCAGGACTGTGTCCATCTTGCCCAGTTTAAACTTTGTGACCTTTGATAAATACCTCTCCATCCCACCTACCACCCCGTCTGTAGTAACCATCCCTCTTCCTCCTCTTCGATTTTATGGCAGTAAGCTGTAGATTCCACCTAAGAGAGAGAACGTGTGGTCCTTGCCTTTCTGTGCCTTGTTTGTTTTCCTCAGTGTAATGCCCCCTAGGCTTGCCCAGCACTGTATACCTGCACAACATTGTTTATTTGATATTTTAGACAGGTCTTGTGAGGTAGCTCATGCTGGCTTTAAAGTTGTAGTCTTCCTGACCGTACCTCCCAAGTTCTGGGATTGCAGGCATATACCACCACGCCTTGTAATGACATTTTCTGTTCATGTATTGGCTGATGTGTGCCTAGGCTCCTTACATCTCTTAGCTAATGTGAAAAGCTCAGCAATGAACAAGAGGGAAGTTCACCGCTAGAAATGTCTACATCAAAACAGGATGTGGGAAGCCAGGCGGTGGTGGCGCACGCCTTTAATCCCAGCACTTGGGAGGCAGAGGTAGGCGGATCTCTGTGAGTTCAGGACAGGCTCTGAAGCTACAGGGAAACCCTGTCTTGAAAAACAAACAAACAAACAAACAAACAAACAAACAAACAAACACACACACCCAGGATGTGGGAAAGAAGATCTTAAATAAACAATATTCTGGTCCAGGCATGGTGGCAAATGTCTAATCCAACACTCACGAGGCGGAGGCAGGCTGATCTCTGTGAGTTCAAAGCTGTCCTGGACTACAAAGCAAGTTTCAGGCCAGCCAGGACCTTGTCTCAAAAATAAAATAAAATGCATTCTATCTCAAGGAACTGGGAAAAAATATAAAAGCAAAATAAAGCCCAAATCAGTAAAGAAAGATCAGAGCACTGATAAATTTGATTGATTTAAATTTTTTTTTGTTTTCTTTAGTCTATTTTTGGCTGTTTATTGTATGTTTGTTTATTTGTTTTTGAATAAGGGTTTCTCTGTGTGGCCCTGGCTGCCCTAGAACTCACTCTGTAGACCAGGCTGGCCTAAAACTCACAGAGATCCACCTGCCTCTACTTCTGCCTCCCAAGTGCTGGGATTAAAGGCCTGTGCCACCATTGCCTAGTTTACTTTTTGTTTTTTGAAACAGGATCTCTCTATGGAGCCCTGGTTGTCCTGTACCTTTCTGTGTAGGCCAGGCTACCCTTGAACGTGCAGAGATCTGCCTACCTTCACCTCCCCTCCTGAGTGCTGGTATTAAAGGGGTGTTCCATCGTGCCTGGATTGACTCAATTAATTTTAGCAAGAGCCACCTGGAAAGCTTGTCACTGTCCTTCCTTTACAGATTAGGGAGCTGAGGCTCAAGGAGGCCTGGAGCCCCACTCAAGGCCATGAGAGAGCTGTTCACCCATGCTCTGCTGATGCTCCCAAAGGCCTGGGCTCCTGGAAAAATCTCTTTCCTCTCTTCCCTTTCTCTGCATCCTCCCTGCTGAACCCATACTCTCCTATCCAGAGACAGAAGTGTGAGTTCCCCTGTGGCCCCAGTACCTGACATGAGGCTGACTTGAAAAGAGGTCTCAGATCACATTCCTTTTTGCAGACAGGAGCCTCAGGGCTGAGCTATTTATTGCCAAGGTCCTTGTGCCCACTTTAATTTCCTGCCTGGTCTAGATGGATACAGATAGAGACAGCAGGCTGGGAGGCATCGCTGGGAAGGGGGTGGGAAGGACTGTGGTTGTCACAAGAACCATAAGAATAACTGCCTCTCTCCTGGATTCTTCCTGAGAGAGACCATCCACAGCAGAGAGGGCATCCATGCCTGGGACCATGACTTAGACAGGAAGGCAGCCAGTGCCATGGTGTTGAAGACTGGGGACTTGCTAGCCCCATGGTATTATGAGAGAGAGACTGCCAGGTCTGGCACCCTCAAAAGAGACAGCACCACTGGAACCCCTGCATGGGTGACCTCATCTGCCTAATGCTCACTATGTGAGTGGCAATGTCCATCCTGGAACTCAGGCCCAATGCCCATATGTTGGTCTTCAGCACAAGGCCCTCACTTGATTCTGGAACCATGCTCTTGGGCTTCCCAGTCCCCAGAACCACGATCAGAGTAAACTTTTGGTGTTGGATATTTTATTGTGACAGTGGAAAACAGGATAAGACAGGGAGCCAATCTCCTACACACTTACTCTAGCTGAGGGTCCCCATATCGGAGTTCGTGGCAGGCTGGTGCCTGTGGATGCATTGCCCCTGCACCTCTTTGTGTAGAACTGTCTCTGGGATCTGTGATGTGTTACCTGGGGGTATGGAGCTGACATCCAGAAAAAGACTTAAAAAAAAAAAAACTAAAGCATGCCACCCTTAACTAAGATGCTTTAATAAAGAGGTGTTTATTTATTTGCATGCATGCATGCATGCACATGCAGTTTCATGTACCCATGTGCACATGTGTTTAGAGGCCAGAGGTCAGGAGATCAACCTCTGCTCAGACATCATTCCTCAAGAACTACCCACTTTGGTTTTGTTGTTTTGGGTTGGTTAGTTGGGTTTGTTTGTTTGATTTTAGACCCCAGAGAGAGCTCCCTGCCTCTGTCTCCCAAATGCTAGGATTGAAGGCATGTGCCACCTCCTTGGGCTTCACCTTTTGGGTTGTTTTTTCTGTTTGTTTGTTTGAGACAAGATCTCCCACTAGCTTGAAACTCCTCAATTAGGCAGGCTGGCCAGCCAGTGAGTCCGGGGATCTGCCCATCTCTGACCCTCCGGGACTCCACCATGATTGAGTTTATTTTTTAATAGTTTTAAGATTTT
Organism: Microtus ochrogaster; assembly: GCF_000317375.1. Classification (NCBI taxonomy): domain Eukaryota; kingdom Metazoa; phylum Chordata; class Mammalia; order Rodentia; family Cricetidae; genus Microtus; species Microtus ochrogaster. The sequence continues at coordinate 5,872,560 of NW_004949099.1, read as the reverse complement.
TTTTAAAAGTTATGTTTACATGTGTGTTGTGTATACCATGTGCATGTCTGGTGCCCATGAAGGTCAAAAGAGGACATTGGATCTCTTGAAAATGGAAATTGAGTATGGTTGTGAGCCACCCTGTGGGTGCTGGGATCTGAACTCAGGTCCTCTGTAAGAGTAGCCAGGGCTTTTAGCAGCTGAGCTCTCTCTCCAGCTTCTGAATTTTCTTGATAGATATCTATACATGGGTTCCGGGGATCCATCTCAGGGCTTACTGTTTGCAAGGCAAGCACTGAGCATCTGTGCATCTCCACAGCCCTGAAATGCTCATCTTTTTATGGTCCAGCTTGGGGATTGATTAAACTCATCTTTAGCACAACCCTAACAGGGAAATCCCTCAGAGAGCTCCATTTGACAGATGAGGAGGCTCAGAGAACCCAAGTGTGTAACATGGCATCCCAGAACTTACTCAAGTGTAGAGTTGAGACTTACAACCAGGAGTGTGTGACTCTACAGCCTAGGCTTGTTCTGTTTGTTTTTCTGTATAAGTTCCAACATCTTCCTGAGTTTTTTTTTAAAAAAAAAATAAAGTAAAGCCTGGGCTTGGGGAGAAAACTTACTGGTACAGTGCCTGGCATGAAAGAATGAGAACCTCAGGTTAGATCCACCCACCACTCATGTAAACAGCCAGGGTGTCACTGTGCTTCTGTTCCACCAGTACTAGAGATTGAAGGGCAGAGACACTGATGTTAACTGATCAGTCAGCTTAGCCTAACCGATGGGCTTTAGGTCCATTGACAGACCCTGTCTTCAAAATAAATAAATGGAAGTGGAAAGTGATCAGAAGAAGAAACCCATCAAACTTGGGCCTCCACATGTATGTGCACCCATGTGCATCAGCATGCATGTGTACACAGCACCACACACAGCTCAAGCACACACACACACACACACAAAGATAAAGCTTGTTAGGTGCAGTGGCAGGCACCTATCATTCTAGCACCTGTTTTCCATCCTTCAGAGGCTGAGGCAGGAGGATTATCTGAGTGAGTTTTCCACTATTGTGTGCTATAAGCAAGGGGTGTCTACACTAAGTGTCCGTAGTGGGACAGTGCCTGGGAGTAGCCACCACACTCTACCCTAGACAACATACCAAGACCCTGCTCTAAAAGAAAAAGGGAGGCAGAGATATAGTTTGATTGACAGAAAGCCTTCTTAGCATAAACAAAAGACTGGCACCACATAAACTAGGCATGAGGATTAGGAGTTTAAGGGTTTAAGGTCATCCTCAGCTTGTGCCAAGTCCAAGGCCAGCTTGTGCTGCCTGAAATCAAAGAAAAGGAAAGAGGAAGGAAAAAGGAAGAAAGAAAAAAAATAAAGTTGAAAACCCACCCTTCTCCTCCTCCCCCCAGGTCTGTGTTGGGTAACACACGCCTTCTACGGCAAGCACACATTTAAGCATTCCAGAGCACACAACATCTGCTGCTGTATGCTCGCCTTCCCTTCGCAGGTGCGCAGTTCTGAGTGGGTGAGACAGAGTGCGGCAGAGACACTCTGAATGCGGATGCGCTATTCACACCCAACTGTCTAAGAATGAGCAAGCTTTGCGGAAGTGTGAGGGGCAGACGGGCCTCCTTCAGGCACTGTTGTCTATGTAGCAGGCCTGGGGAAACCATGAGGCCATGCTGAACCCTGTGTGACTGTGTCATCTGTGGCTGTGAGCGCACACTCATCTGTACTGACTCCCAGTGAGAACGCGGGGGCCTCGCCTGGCGGAGCTGAGGGGTGAGTCATGAGCAAGAAGCATAATGGTGACATTGGTAGACAAATGATTTTCCTTCAGATGAGATGCTGCTTCCCGTTCCTTAAAGAAAAAGTCCTTTTGTTAATTTAGAGAAGAAAACCAAAACCAAATCAAACTCTGCCTCTTCCATGCTATAGGGAGACTCATTAGTATAAGAAGTTACTTCATCCAAGAAAATGGACTTTCTCTGCATGGAATCAACATAGAGAACTAATTCACACCATCAATCCTGGACAACTGTTACAGTCCCAAAGCCTGTGTGCCTCAAATTCATGTACTGAAATTCTTACCCGCTGTGTGGCACCTCTAATCACTCCTTTGCAAGAATTAGTTTCTAAGCCACTATGTTTATGGTATTCTTCTACAAAAGCCCAAAAGACCTAGCATAGGACCCTATGTCTTCCTCCTCCCACCCTTTGGAAGAGGCAGCTCTGATGCCTTCATTGGAGGTTCTCAGCTACCCATCCATCTAGTTATCCTGAAGTGAGACACGCTAATGAGTGTCCTCTGGGAACAGACTAGGGACAAGTTCTTGATGACCACATGAAGGGATTATGAGGAAGTTCACATTCTCCTTTCTGGTCACAGCACCCTGCTTTATTATGGGGAGCCATCACTCCTTAGATTATAAAGCTAGGGAAGAGAAAACTTGCATTATGAAAGCCGAGGTCAGGAACTGAAAGAGAAAAGGAGCGCCAAGATTTGTGGACTGAAGAAGGGTCCTGCCAATTTCTAGCTCCCTAGAGACCATACTGTAGGGATTGCCTTTAGGTGTACTGTGCACTGAGCACAGGAAACACACTCACAGCTGCCACTGTCTGGCTCTCCCTGGAAAACTCTGTGGCTCTGCCTGTTTGTGTTTCTCCAGCTTCAGGAACACTTCACCACACAATCCAACACATGAGGAGGGGTTGCACGTGCAGAATGTTACTGTGGTAGACCCTGGATTACTCAAAGCTTAGTGGCAGAGCGCCTGCCCAGCTCTCATGAGGAGTCCCTAGATTCGTCATCGAATGCCTCAGACAGAACCTCTCACCTCTCAAAGCCAACGTGGACAGGGCAGAGACATCTGGGTATGGAGCCACCATGTGGCTACAGTGCAGCTCTAACTACCTGCCTGCTGAGATCAGGGTACCACCTTTGTTCCACTTCTTAAAATGGATCTGTGTTCATGGACTGGGGGAATCCAGAGGGAAGAAGATCTGGATTGTTCCTAGTTTTACCTTTAGAATGAGACTTCATTAGTATTTCGACATAGCAGCTTCTTACAGCCAGTTGCAATGTGGCGCACACCCTTCAGCAGGCCGAATAAGTGAGGTTCCTGTGTGGTGGTTTGAAAGGAAATGGCCCCTAAAGGGAGTGGCACTATTAGGAGGTGTGGCTTTGTTGGAGTAAATATGGCCTTGTTGGAAGAAGTGTGTCTCTGTGGAGGTGGACTTAGAGACCTCATATATGCTCAAGCCATGCCCAGTCTCAGACCACTTCCTGTTGCCTACAGATCAAGATGAAAAATTCTCAGTTCCTTCTCTGGCACCACGACTGCCTGCATCCCACCATGTCCCATCGTGTTGACAATGGAATAAACCTCTGAAAAGCAAGCCACCCCAGTTAAATGTTTCCTTTATAAGAGTTGCCGTGGTTGTGGTGTCTCTTCACAGCAATAGAAACCCTAACTCAGACACCCCACCAATAAGAATGGGACAGATGGCCACCCCCGATCTCTCACAGCTCCTACAAGCTACAAGCTACAGTGTTCACTTGTCCACACCCAGCACTCTCACCGGGACCATCCTGGGCATGGAGACATGCAGCCAGAGTGTCTGTTTCTTGGACATGTGCCACACAAACCCGGAAGGGAGCATCCTCCATGTCACAATGCCTGGGGCACCTCCTCATCATAGCCTACTTGGCTCTCAGGTTCCAAGTAACTCTCGTCAGTTTTGAGTTTGGGGTCTGAGACAATATCAAGGACTATCTAGTTAGTCAAACAATTGATTCATATTCATATTACCACAGGCTGGCATAGCATCCCTGTATGAGTCCATGGAGCATCATCTGGAAGTTACTGTCCACGCCCCTTCCGCATGGGACATCCATACAGCATATTTGGAAAGTGAAGAAATACAGGCTCTGGCACACTGATCTTCCTCCCCATTCTTCTCCTTCTCTCTGTTCAGAATCAGTTTGACAATCAGCTAAGAGCAGAGGCGTCAGAGACTGGCTGACCCCTTCTCTATGTCCTCACTGTGCTAGAGCCACTGCATCTGTGGCTTCCCTAAGCCACCACCCTGTGTAGTGTGACTTCGTGGCTCTTCCTGTTGGAAGAGGAAACATTTCTCTCCACCCGATTGTGACCTGATCTCATGATTTACTTTGGTGGAAACGACAGTGTCCAGTTCTAAAGGACAGTCACATTCTCCCTCTCACCTTCCAGGGTCTGGCCTATTAGGGGATGTTGGGAAGAGCCCAGGAAGCCCAACTCACATCCTGAAGAGGTAAGTCCAGCTAGCAACAGCCGAGCTCTCTCTCCAGCCTGGGCTGGCACCATACACTTGAAGTAGTTCCTATGAACATCTATGGAAACACTGTTTCTCCTCTTTGTGCAACTAAACATTGTACCTTGATTCTGTTAAGAGCAGCGAGAATTAGCTAACCTGTGCTGTCTCCCAACTCCAGGAGGTTCTGGCTCCAGTCCCAAGTACATTCATAAAAGACAGAGAAAAATAGCAAAGGAAAAGACATAGTTGGTCCTGGCCCTGGCAGCCTCACCGGCCTTGAAGGTACCTTAAGCCTCATGGTCTCTGCTCCTGGAATCCATCAATACTAAGCAGTTGTGATAGCCTGATTTTCAGAATCATGCCCTCCTTTCCTACAGAGAATGATTTGCCCGAAGCTTGGGAGGAAAGGTCTCCCCAGCCTCTGTCCCCTCACCCTTAGACCCCTCACCCTCAGCAGGCCACAGAGGCCTGTCCATCTGGCAGCGCCTGAGGCTTCCTTCTCACTGCTAGACTTGCTGGCAAATTACCACCCCTGTGGAGCAGCTCCAGCCAATGGCTGACAGCAGTCAAGGTACATGCATGCCAGCTCCCGCAGCATTCAAGTAGGACAGCTCCTGAGTGCCTCTGCCCTGCGTCTCTCAAGTCCCTGGCCTTCTGGTCCAGTGGTTCAGACAGCATGTGGGCCCAGTGCTCTGAACCAGCTGCTTGCTCTCTGTTCTCAAGGCCTCTCAGTACACTGTCCCCTCCAAACCACAGCTGGACCTCCCACCTCTCAGGGTTCACCTCTGGGGAGAGCCAAACTGAGAGGTATGTTTCTACAAGGCTCCAAAGGGAACGTGGTAGTATAAATGAGAATGTCCCTCATAGGCTGAGCTGTTTGAGTACTTGATTTCCAGTTGGTGACACTGTCTGGGTATGCTTAGGAGGCATGCTCTTGCTGGACTCCCATCCCTCTGGAACTGGAACCAAGTAAACCTTCCTTTTAAAAATTACCTTGGTCATGGTGTTTTATCACAGCAATAGAAAAAACAACCAATACAAGGGATTTTAGATCCTTCCTCCTTGTCCTTTGGCATCGAGAACCACCCTTAGAAAGCCATCAGAAAGTCCCAGAACACCAACCTCTCTACCCAGCACAGGGCTTCAGAGAAGGGATTAAGATTCTGCTGGCTATGTCTCCTTGGATGAGAGCCTTGAAGTCCCTGGACATTGTTTTTCTCACTCATCCAGATAGGAGTCCTATTCACCTCCACTCGCCCTCCCCACAAGATGCGCAGAGTCTATGAGACACACAAATGCTCTTGTCTCCTGACACAGACACTGAGCCAACCTCAGCCTGTGACCCTCTAAATGTCAGGACACATTCCTTAATACACGTTGTCAAACAAAAAGATCTTGTCACATTCTGCCCTGATTTACTCTCTAGGCGACCTACATAGCAAGCCATTTTGCATCAAAAGTAGTTTAATGGTCATTTATGAAACTGCTCATCCCCTCATCTGGAAAGATGTTTTGGAATGACAAACTGGAAAGACACATGGTCCCTGCACAGCTAGAGGAGAGACAGACACAAGCCAGAGTCATGGAAAAGTCCTCTAAGTAACTTCCCTGGTGGCACCTGTGGGCCTTGACTTCCAGAACTCGACCTCCACTTGGAATCCCTCTGGCTCCAGTAGCAGCCATGTGAGCCCAGCTGGGCTGTTGATTCCCCTAGTCCCATAAGCATCAGCACATGGCCCAGAGTGGACCAAAGGTACTCAATTCTGGAATTTTGCTGGGACACCTGGGAAGTGATGACGTCTGAACTCGAATCAGGGAGGCAACATTTGGAACCTGAGATAGTTTCTGTGAGTTTCTGAGAGACAAGGAGAAAGCGTCCATTCTTAGATAGGGTCCTGTGGGTTTCTGAGAGACAAGGAGGAAGGGTCCATTCTTGGATAGGGTCCCAACAGCACAACTTAACCCTCGGTCTCAACTCTGAAAGCCTAGATTTCCCTGTTGCATGTCAATTCTCCCTCATGTTGGTCCTAAGCTGATTGCTCCCCCAGAGAGCACGCCTTACATGTGGTGAGGTCCAGACATGAGGTAAACACATGATAAGGTGAGCCCTTGCAGGTAAGTGACTCAAAAGCTTATGAAATAGAAGGTTTCTGATCCAGGTTCTGAGGGATGGAGGGAAGCTGGTTCTGTAGAAATCATGGCAGGGATCAGCACTGTTGGATCTGAAGCATCCCTCTAAGAGACTCATGTGCTGGAAGCTTGGTCTCCAGATGGTGGATCCAGTCATTGAAAGGTAGTGGGACCATAGGGGTTCTCATGATCAGTGAATCAATGGATCAATAACACAAAACATTACTGGGAGGTAGGGGGAACTGAGAGGTGGGACTTGTTGGAGAAAGTGGGTTACTTGGGGGAGTGTGAAAGATGTATATTGTGCCTAGCCCCTCTGTGCTCTCTGCTTCCTGGCCACAGCGAGGGGGCTACTTCTGCTCTGGTCACCCTCTCTGCCATGACAGTCTGCTTTACTTCACACCCAAAGCAATGGAACCAGAGACTAAAGCCACAAACCATGGGTCAAAAGAAATCTTCCATTCCTCAGGTGTTTTGTTATGGTGACAGAAAGTTGACCAACACAGAGACATAACTGGGCAGATGACCTAGAGGTGGAATCCAGAAGTCATTCTGCTCAGCTGGTGTTATAGGAGGCCACTAGTTCATTCCCAGGTGCTCAGCCCTGAAATAATCACACAGAAATCATATTATTTACAATACTGTTTGGCCAATAGCTTAAGCATATTTCTGTCTAACTCATATCTTAAATTAACCCATCTCCATTAATCTGTGTATCGCCACAAGGCTGTGGCTTACCCAGTAAAGTTCCGGAACCTGTCTTCAGTGGGGCTACATGGCTTCTCCTTAACTCTGCCTTCTTTCTCTAAGCATTCAATTTAGTTTTCCCCGCCTAGCTCTACTCTATCCTATCACAGGCCAAGTCAGATTTCTTTACTAACCAATGATATTCACAACATACAGAGGGGAATTCCACATCAAGTTGGAGCACTGAAAATGAAGCAAGAGTATCAGAAGGGTCCAGACTCTGGAAGGATAAATGCCAGCCTATGTGAGTGGGCAATAGGCAGGTGCCTGTTCATGATAAGTAAAAGAGAGAGGGAGATTACAGAATTAATGAATAGGTGCCCCCCACAGGTAGATATTTTGCAGACGTATAATAGAAGATGTCAGCTAGAAATAGGCAGTAAGCATAGACTGAGGCTGAAGGTTAACAAGATAGTTATACGGCCCACTATTGTTGCCAGCCTAGTTAGTTTGATAGTCAACTTGGCACAGCCTAGAATCATCTGAGAGGAAAACCTCACCGAGCAGGTGACTAGATCAGATTGGCTTGTCTGTGGGGCATTGTCTTGATTGTTAATGAATGTGGAAGGGCCCAGCCCACTATAGGCAGCACCATTCCCTGGGCAGGTAGTCATGAGCTGTATAGGAAAGCTAGCTAAGCATGAATCTGTGAGTGAGCCAGCAAAGCAATGTTCCTCCATGATTTCTGCTTCTAGTTCCTGCCCTGACTTCCTTCAGTGATGAACTGTGACCTGGAAGTATAAACCCTTTCCTTCCCAAGTTGCTTTTGGTCAGAGCATTTTATCACAGCAAAAGAAAGGAAACTGAAGCCATAGCCAACCAAATTAAGCACATACAGGGCGTTCGCATGGGTACTGCAGGAGGGAGGGTGAGGGGGGTGTGGGGTCAGCGTGTGCTTCTGTGAACATCCTGACCAATTCTCTGAGTCCTGCGGTGCTTGGGTCTCAGTCCTCAGCAGTTCCTAGGGCCATACGCCTAGGAAACTCCCTCTGGAACAGACTCCCACAGGTCTCCTGCTTTAGTGACCTCCTTCCATAGTCACCCGTTCCTCCCAGTTGTACTGTAATGATACTTAGACACCTCCTGACTCTGTCCCTTTAATTCAGCTGGAGATTAACAGGCTATCCCTAAGAACCAGGATTCAGAGTGAGGCAAAAGCCTTGAATGGGTCGCCTGAGGCCACATAGCCTGGCATAGATCTGGCCTGTCCTGGTTCACTCTGAGGTCTAAAACTGCCTGGCGCACCCTGAAGCATATGAGATATATGCAACCTCAGTGACATCCAGACCCACTGAGCCTTGAGTTGCATTTGAATAAATCCCCAGGGACCTGTGTGCACAACACGTTCGAAAAGTGGCACTGGGCCCACACTGCTTGGAAGCAGCCAAACAGAAAAGTACCACAAACCTGACGGCAGTGGGGTTAGAACAAGAACATTATAAAGAGTTACAATTCTCTTCTGCGCATTCCACAAAGGAGTTTTACGACTTTCATAATGAAAAAACAAACACTTAAAATTGAAGAAAGTTGAAACCACAAAATTATATGATGTTATAAAGCTAGTAAATTATGAAAAGCTTATTTGTATTTAAAAAGTAGGTCCATTTACAGTTTGTTATTGCTTTTTGTTTTAATTGTTCTTTCTCCGTCCCCACCCCCATCCTTTTCCATCCCTCCCTCCTTACCTCTCTCCCTCCGTTTGCCTCCACAGCCTGAAGCTTGGGTGGTTTTGAAGGCTGCTTGGGCCTTGCTCTCCTGAGGCTGGTCAGAACAGAAAGACCATCTTCTGCCCACACGGGGAGTACATTAGGGCATAGGTCTTACCGTCGCTGGATGCAGATGGCCGTTTCCATGTTTACTGAGACCGAAAGCAGAGCCTGACATGAGCAGTGGGTGTGATTGTGACTAGCCTACCCCCATGGTGACTGCCCAGAAAGGAGGACTTCAGCTATTCCTGAATAGCTCACGGTTTTCAGATCCCCAAACTGCTGAGTTCACACATGGTCTCTTATCTCCTTCTCTTTTCCTTGCCCTTCAGGGCTCAACAGGAAAGTCCCTTTTCAGGGTGGCCTTCCTTCACCCTTTAATCCCTTAGCATCAGACTAAGCTCTCATGGCAAATGATGGGAAAACAAATTTAGATAGACTTAAGTCAGAAAGGGTGATTGCTGGTTTAGATAACAGAAAAGCCTGGGGGGGTGGTGGTGGGTCTGGCTTTGAGTATGGCTGGATCTAGAATCTAGGATCTCAAATGGCTTCGCCAGAGTCTGCTAATGACAGGTCAGGTGTCTCACCTCCCCTCTTGAGTCCAAGCTTTGGCGAACTCTCCCTTAGGGCCTCAGAGCAGCTCCGGATTTTTGGTCTTCCAGTTTAGAACCCCCAGCTGAGCGAGAGCTTCATTTTCTCTCAGTTGTTCTTACAAAAACCAGGCTTACGTCACAGCTATATCTCCAACCAATCATCAGAGAGGTCAAGGAGTGGAATGTTATGATTGGTTGAAGTCAGTACTTACCTGAAGTGGCCCTAACTTCACCCTGCAATCATGCGGGATGATGGAAGGCAAAGGGATTCCCAGAGGAATATTCAAAAGGTAAGACCATGAAGCTAGATGGGTGACAACAGCAGCTCTGGGCTTTGGAGCACCCTCGTGTGCCTTGTAAGGTTGGCTGGCTTTGAAAGATGTGTATCAATTCAAGTGGTTACTTTAGCAACATCTGTCTCCCTAGCTAGACCAAAACTTAGCACAAAGATTCTGGGTCCCCACAGATTACCGCCAGACAAACAGGAGGTGTTCATCGAATATTGAGAGCTCTCCAACTGCCTTCCTTGCAGCTCTTTGTTTGAGGCGAGCTGGGAACGCTAGTGAACAGGCTTTCCGTTCTGAACCAGATATGCCTTGGATGCAGCCAGAGCCTCCATCCAGCTATGCCCAGGGACAATCTACACCACAGCATGCTGCCCTGCAGACAGAAACATCTGTCTAATGACCAACAGCAACTAGGAACTGCTGCCAAAACAGCAGCCCCTGGGGTGGCTAGCAGCAGATAGGCTATGGTGCCGGGGGCTTATAAATTCTGCCACACTGTAAGCTAGGCATCCAAAACTGGGCAAATTCCAGTCTCGTCATCCTCAAAGGACAGTTAGGTCTGCCTATTTCAGGGGATAGTCCGAGTTTTTTACTGTGTGCACAAGGTCTCCAGGCTCCCACTCAACAGACCCAGTTCAAGTTGATCCTTTATCTACTGAGCTTTCAGGTCAACCCCTAAATCAAGGCGTGTGTGTGTGTGTGTGTGTGTGTGTGTGTGTGTGTGTGTGTGTGTGTGTG
>NW_004949099.1:5810775-5861975 GCF_000317375.1 Microtus ochrogaster | reverse complement strand
GTGTGTGTGTGTGTGTGTGTGTGTGTGTGTGTGTGTGAGAGAGAGAGAGAGAGAGAGAGAGAGAGAGAGAGAGAGAGAGAGAGAGAACTCCTTTCCTCCTTTCCTCTTTTCTGGAGTCACCACACTCATCCCAACATGTGTTTGGCAGGGAAAAATAAAGAACAGGAATGTAGGTGGCGGTAGGGGAAGTCTGGAAGGCTTTTGTTTGTTTTTAGAATTACTTATTTTGTATATGTGTGTGGGTGTGGATATACCACAGCATGTGGAGGTCAGAGAACAATTTTCTGGAGTTGATTCTTTTTTCCCATCATGTGTGTTCCAGGGATTGAATTCGGGTTATGAGGTTTGACAGTAAGCACCCTTACCCACTGCGCCATCTTGCCAGCCCTGGAATCTCAAAGTCTGGACTTTGCACATTTCAATGATTTTCAAGCAATAGGACATTTCTCATTCACACCTCCATACCCTCCTTGGAGACCCATCTTCCAATTCTCCTTATTGGAGACTGCCTTTCTCTCTTGCTGCAGAGGACACAGCCTTAACCCTACCCATGCCATCTGCTGGGAGTGTGGGCTGCCCACTGCTCCCAGCTGCACTTCACTGGAGACTGGGAAAAGTCAGGGAAGAGACACTGGAGGAGGGACCTTTTAAAACATTGTTCCTGTCCCAGAGCTCCTTGGGGCTCAAGACGAGGCCAGACTTCTCCTAAGCAGTTATCCTGGCTCACTTCTGTTTTCCTCTCTGTTTCCCAGGTCATGCCTGGATTTGGAGGGGGTGCTGATTGGAGGATCCTGGGACAGATTACTGGGGAGTAAGGAGCTCATTAGAATAGTTATTAATAGGTAGACCAAGGAGCAAAAGCATGGCAGGGGCTCCAAGGATAGTTCAGGCCCCAGCACCACTGACAGACAGCATCATGGGCTCTAAAGAGTGAAGTCAGCCTGTGTGGTAGAAGTGGAACCCATTCTTACACTTTCTGGGGATGGGAAGGCTTCACTGCGGGAGACTGCGGGTCAAGCGCTCTGATTCCCAGGAAGGCAGGGAAGGGCTGAGAAGCAGGAAGTATGGCTTTGATGTAGTCATTTCCTAGGTAAGCGATCCTGGCACCAGACAGTCTATTAGCTAGGGACTCACAAAATGTCTCAGTAGGGTGCCTGTGAGCGGAGGCTGCTGCAGAGACTATGGCCTGAGCAGAGGCTCGATTCTAGGTGTTCTTTCTCTCTGAGAGTTCTTTAAAAAGCGCTTAGCTTGTTCCTAAGGGCTCCTGGTCTAAGGCAATGAGTTTTTAAACATTGATCTTTTAGGTGGTGTTTGCTACTTCTAGGCCTGACCCATAAACACCCTCAAATCATCCTGTCTTCTGACTCCCCTCCAAGGACTGTTACACAGAGAAACCCTGTCTCAAAAGAAGAAGAGGAAAAAAAGGTGGCTACAGCATGGAGGAAGTTTAGGCCCTGAGTGACTGCAAGGAGAGGGAGTAGAAACCAACCTCTGCCACTGTCCAGCCATTATGTATCTGAGGATCTGTTCGCTTCAACAGCCAGCTATGACCACTGTTAGGCAATGTTAGAATACTCTTTTGTAAAGCACCTACATTTTCGCTAAACAATGACAACCCCTGCCCCCGAAAAAAGAAAAATTTGGTTTCCAGAAATAAAGCAGCTTGGTTTTGTTGTTTGTTTGTTTTTTAAATAGAATCTTTCTCTTCTCTTCCCTTTCCTTCTCCTCCCTTCTTCCCTCCCTCCCTCCCCTCCCTTCTCCTTTCTCTCTCCCTCTCTCCCTCCCTCTCTCTCTCTCTCTCTCTCTCTTCCCTTTCCTTCTCCTCCCTTCTTCCCTCCCTCCCTCCCCTCCCTTCTCCTTTCTCTCTCCCTCTCTCCCTCCCTCTCTCTCTCTCTCTCTCTCTCTCTCTTTCTCTCTCTCTCCTTCTTTCCCTCCCTCCCTCCCTCCCTCCCTCCCCTCTCTCTTTGAGTCAGGGTCTCACTATGTAGCTCTGACTGTCCTGGAACACACTATGTAGACCAGACTCAGAGATACAATTGCCTCTGCCCCTCCCAAGTGCCCTCACCACCTTACCGACCGCTCTATAATGGCTGGCGACAGGAGACACTTACCTATCACCTGACATTATTTAAGTTACAATTCACCTTCTTTCCTTAGCTACAGCTAGCAATGTCTAACTAGAGGCCCCAAAGGGAAAACTTTCTGCCCCTTCTCTTTTCCTGTCCTGTAACTACCATACTATGTCGGCAGGGGCGCAGTGTGTCACACAGCAGCTCCCTTCCCCGGGTTGCCCCTTCACAAAGCATGCCCTCCCATGGAGTCTCTTGTCTATCCTGTAAAAGAACCACAGCATACGCGGCAGCTGCCTGCATTTGTTCCTCTCCAGTCGTCTTCACAGGCACTACACCAGCCCCTTATGGGTCCCGTCTTCTGCAGCTCCTGTTTCCAGTCTAACCTCCCAAAGGCCACAGGATGAGGACGCCACACCCCCATGTCAATTCTGTCATAGTCTGTTGGGGTTCGAATGTGACACGTCCCTCAAAGACTCATGTGTTGGTACACTTGGTTCCAAGCTTTTGTATTTCGTTTTTGATCTTTGAGACAGGGTCTTAGATAGCTCAGGCTAGCTTCAAAAACCAATGTGTTGCTGGGCGGTGGTGGTTGAGCACACCTTTAATCCCAGCACTCAGGAGGCAGAGGCAGGAGGATCTCTGTGAATTCAAGGCCAGCCTGGTCTACAACAGCTAGTTCCAGGACAGCTAGGGCCATTACACAGAGAAACTCTGTTTCGAAAAACCCCAAACAAACAAACAACAGTATGTAGTTGAGGATGACCTTTACTGCTTGCTTCTACCTCCCAAGTGCTGGGATTATAGTTGTGTTCCACCACACCGGGTTGATAATGGCATTGTTTGGCGAGGCTGTGGATCTTTGGGACATGGGGCCCAGGAGGCGGATGTAGCACCTTGAGGTCGGGTCTCAAGGCTTATTCTAGTCTGACTTTGCTTCCCCAGCTTCTGGTTCTGCTAAGAAGTGAGCAATCATCCTCCTACTCTTGTTACCTTGTACCAGCTCCTGCAGCCACCATGGCTTCCCCACTGTGATGAATAATCTTTGTTATCAATTTGTCTGGATTTAGGGTTACTAGGGAAACTTGTTTCTTGCTACATCAAAAGGTCTGACTGAGGTGGGACATGGGCTGGGATCCTGGTCTGAATCAAAAAGAAGGAAGTGAGCTGAGTACCAGTGTTCATCTTTATTGTTTCTTTTCTTTCTTTCTTTCTTTTTTTTTTTTTGGTTTATCGAGGCAGGGTTTCTCTGTGGTTTTGGAGCCTGTCCTGGAACTAGCTCTTGTAGACCAGGCTGGTCTCGAACTCACAGAGATCCGCCCGCCTCTGCCTCCCGAGTGCTGGGATTAAAGGCGTGCGCCACCACCGCCTGGCTCATCTTTATTGTCCTTGACTGTGGGTGCAGTGTGACCAGCCACCTCAAGTTTCTACTTCCATGGCTTCCTAGCTGCACCCTCAAACTGTGAGCTAATGAACTAGATGAACTCATTCCCATGTCTCTTAAACATTTGCTTCCATAGTTTTGGAGCTTAATAATCCTAGAGTCTCCATTATTCTTTCCTTTTGTAATTTGCATCATACATACATTGTTTAACCATACTCTTCTTCCCCACTACCACTATGTCTTAGTTTTGGTTTCTATTGCTGTGAGGAGACACCATGGCCACGACAACGCTTATAAGGAAATCATTTAATTTTGGCTGGCTTACAGTTTCAGAGGTTCAGGCCGTTATTGTCATGGCGAAACATGACACTATGCGGGCAGACATGGTGCTGGAGAAGGAGCTGAGGGTTCTACATCTTGACCCTCAGGTAACAGGAAGTGAACTGAGACACACTTCCTCCAACAATGCTACAGCTACTCCAACAAGGCCACGCCTACTAGTAGTGCTATTTAGTATGAACCAATGGGGGCCAATTCCATTCCAACCACCATACACTACCTACCAGTCCATGTTTCCTATGAACCTGCTTTTCCTCTTGTGACAATCTTGCCTGTCATTAAAAGCTCAGCTCAAATGCCACTTTCACCAGGAAGCCCCACTCCAATGGCAGCAGCATATTACTGAGTCTCTCTCTCTCTCTCTCTCTCTCTCTCTCTCTCTCTCTCTCCCTCTCTCCCTCTCTCCCTCCATGTTTTTGTATGTATTTGATCTGTGCATGCATATGTACTGGTCTGCTTGCCACTGCAGGTTCAAGGGGAGGCCAGGGGTTAACACTAGAATATCTTCCTCAACCACTTTCCACCTTATGTTTTTGAGACAGGGTCTCTCCCCAAACCTAAAGCTCACTAGCCTAGGCTAGAGAATATGCCTGCCCTAGCCCTGCCAGAGCTGGAGTTATAGGTGCATGTTGCCATGCCAAGGCTTTATATGGGTGCTGTGGATCCCATCTTTGGTCCTTACGCCCACACAGCAAGCTCTCTATCCATTGAGCCATCTCCCGATCCTCTCTTGTCTTGACATTCTTACCATTTTGCGTGGCAGAAGAGACTCTGCTTTTATAACCGAGTCCACTCCTTGCTCTAAGTACTTAAAATATTCACTTCACTAGTTCCATCTTACATTTACCTGTTTCCTATTTGTTGGTCCTGCTTGCTTCCTCTCTTTTCTCTCCTCATCGGAGAGGAACGAAGAAGTAACTGTTACTGCTGCATGTGTCCTGTGTTAGGATATCAACTAGACATCGTTGGCTCCTTTACCTGTTACTTCATATTACAGTCTCCCTCTGATTCACTGGAATCCAATGCAAATTTGTACTTTCTCATATTTTGAACAATGCTAGAGCCCCAGACTATTTGAGTTTCGTTTAAACTTTTCCCATTGCTGTCATGAGAAAACATTATAACATTTTCTGTCTGTTTTGAGACAGAGTCACTTTGTGTATCCCTGACTGGCCTAGAACTTGTTGTGTAGATCAGGCTGACCTCAAACTCACAATGATTGGTCTACCTCTGCCTCCTGAGTTCTGGGATTAAAGTTGTGTACCATGCTTGACATAATTTTTTAAATATACATTATCATCTGTAGTCGCCCTGCTGTGCAACTGAATTCTTAAATTTATTCCTCTATTTGATTCAAAGTTTGTCTCTTTTTTAAAAAAAAACTATTTTCGTGTGCATAAGTATTTTGCCTGCATGTATGTCTGTTCACCACATGCATGCAATCCCAGAGGTCAGAATAAGGCATCAGATCTCCCTGGAACTGGAGTTACAGATGGTTGTGATCTGCCATGTGAGTCTTGGGAAGTGAATCTAGGTTCTCTGCAAGAGCATCCAGTACTCTTAGCTCCATATCATCTCTCCAGCTCCCAATTTGTCTTTTTTAACCAAAATTCCCCAGTCCCGACATCCCAGCCCATGGCATCTACCATTCTGTTCTCTGCTTCTGTGAGGTTCATTTTGAGGATTCTACGGACAACTAAGACGATGCTATTTTGCCTACTTTGATTTCAAACTTTATCCTTATATGTTTAAATATGATTTCTCTTTAATTTATCTCTCTTAAAAATTGATATCTATTTCCTTCACTAATTTTGGAAAATTTTCAGTCATTATGAAAAATATTAGTTCTGCTCCATTTTATTTCTTCCCTCCTAGGATCAGTTACATGGATAGCAGATGTTTTTTTCTGGTCCCCAGATTTAATTTGTTTGTTTTTCATTTGTTCCTTATACAGAAACAGTTCTCTGCATATCTGGTGAAAAACTGTCTTCCCATCTACTAATCCTCTGAAGATATGTTTATTAACCTGTAAGCTCATGGATCAGGTTCTTGATGGCAGAGGATTTGAACAGTTTATTTTTTTGGTTTTGCATTGATGACTTCTCATAGATCCTGGTTCTCTGATGAAATTCTTCATCATGTCACTGTCTGTAGAATGCATTGCTCTTGTCCATTTCCCAGCCTGTGCTTGAAAACACTGTCTACAGCGATAATGCTAAGCCTCTTCATCTATTTCTACTGCTGTTTTGGATTTTTTTCTTTCAGTCTCTCTGTTGACCAGTAAGGTTGTCAAAAACTTGTTTTTAAATTGGAAATCGGATATTGTGCATGAAACCCTGAAGAAACTGGTTATTACCTTTCTCAAGAAAAGGGTGCAGTTTTCCGTGACTGTAGACACACCAAGGACATATGACTCTATTCTAATTTAAAAAATGCATTGAGTAAAGCAAGGTGCTGTATGTCTTTGAACCCAGTACTCAGTCAGCAGAATCAGGGTGGCTCTCTATGAGTTCAAGACCAGCTAGCTCTGCTTACCAAGTTAGAGCCAGCTAGAGCTACAAAGGGAGATCCTGTTAAACATAAATTAGTCGATTAATTAAAAAACAAACTGACTTGAGTCTGTGATGAAATGCCATTAGTTGGACCTTCCTTAGTTCCCTGCTGATTCCTGGGTCATAAACATCTAGTGGTCCCAACTGAAAGCCTAAAATACTTACTAGTAAGACCTTACCTCCTAACTGGGCTGTGCCCTCCACTTTTGTCTCTCAAGTATAACAAGGTTAGAGATCATTCCCTACTTCCTTTTTAGGGGGTGACAGATGTACAATCCTCTGAGTTTTCAGGGCCCTCACACGCTAGGAACTTGCACTACTGTTGAGTCACACCCTCAACCCTTGGTTTTCTGGACAGAGTCTCATTGTTTAGCTCAAGCTGGCCTCAAATGTGCAATACTCCTGCTTCATCATCCCCAAGGATGAGAGTCTTAAATCACCATGCCTGATATTCCTGCTGCTTTTTTACAGAGATTTCTGCTTTTTTTTTTCTTGTTCCATTCTCCTATAAGACTTCAGAATTGGCAAACACCTAGAAGGAACAACAGTTCATTCATGCATACCATCTTCTCTCTCGGATTCTTGCTCTGTTGCCTTTGATTTTGGACATCAGCTTCAATATACCCAGTCCCCCAAAACTATCCAAACCACATTAAAAAGATTGGAACCCGGAACCCTCTAGGATCATGTTCCCTAAATGGTCTCTAGAATACTGAGAGGGTTCAGGCTGTGGTCTGGCTGAGGGGGGTGGGCAAGCAATAGCCAGGACTCAACTACAGGGCTCAAAATAGGGAAGCGAGTTTCCCCTATTCTCTTCCCTTCATTCCACCCTGCATCAGGTCTGCTCTGGATAACTACAGCCATACTGTGCTCAAAGAACAGAAATCTTGGGGCCGGGAAGATGGCTCAGTCAGTAAAGTACCCATGCACAAGCTTGAGGACCTAAGTTCAATTCCCAGTCAACCGTGTAGTAAAGTTGGATGTGGTAGTGCTTGCTTATAACTCCAGCATTGAGGAGGCAGAAAGAAGCAGCTCCCTGAGCTCACTGGTCAACCAGTGTAGTCTAAATAGAGGTCCCAAGTCTCACTGAGAGATTCTCTTTCAAAAACAAGGTGGACAGCTTTCCAGAAACAATACCTCTGACCTCTGACCTCTGACATTACATGCTAGTGTATTTGAAAACACACACATATACAATCTGTAATCTTAAGTGCTGAGATGACTGGGGCCCCAAGGCTGCTGTTTTTGCCATATACCTGTGGTCTGTTTCCCCTGGTGACCATGTGATAATGAAGAGAAAGGAGAGGAGTCAGCTTCTAGCCTCTCTGGCTAGCAGGGTAAAGCAGAGAACTTCCCCTCCATGCTAGACTATCATGGGCTTCTTTATCCCTGGCTGGATAGTAAAGATAGCCTTCCACTGAAGGCCTAGTTCTTGCTCCACACACTACACTGTATGGCCTTGGATGAACTCCTTGCCCCTTCAGCATCTGTACTTGCCAATAGCTGCAGAAACCAGGGTTAGAATGAGGTTCTTTGTAACAGGTTTTTCTTTGGATCTCCAGCTCCTGAATAATGATACTGAGACTTTTTATTAATTATGGAAACTTGACCTTAGCTTAAGCTTGCTCCCAATGAGTTCTGAAAACTTAACCTGTTTATATAATCTACGTTTTGCCGCATGGCTCTTTACCTCTCCCCAGTACTGTACGAATGACTCTCCTTAGTACTGTCCTCTGTGTCTGGCTGGTGAATCCCCCACCTCTCAGATTCTTCCCAGAGTTCCTATCTACGCCTGGAAGTCCCACATATTCTCTCCTGCCTAGCTATTGGCCATTCAGCTCTTTCTTAAACCAATCAGAAGGTTCCTTAGACAGGTGAGGGAAAACAACAACACATCTTCACCCAGTGTGATCAAATATCCTGCAAGAGTTCTTTCTGGATCTGTGTAGGGGAAATTCCGCCCAATGAGGGGCGTGTTTGCCTCGATTTACTGTTTTAAAAAAATTGTATTGGTACTGTTTCTTGTATATTGATATATTAAATATTAAATGTGAGTGTTCCTACCTCTATTTTTGTATAAGAGTATGCTTATAACTTTGTCTATATTGTATTGATACATCTACCATATTACAATGTACATTTCTACCTCTGATATTTATATAATAACATTGTTTACATTTGATACGTAATGACATTGTTTATAGTTAAAGATCATTGTCTTCATATATTGCACAGTTGTTTATTCTCTTAGTCTTCAAGTTAGATAGGTATTGAGAATTAATCAGGTCTTTTAGATACATAGAGATTATATTTAATATAAATAGTATAATCTTCAGCCTCTTCGAAGAGCTGTAGAAAATGGCCTTTAATCTAACCTAAAATTCTATGCCAACGAAGCACAATCACTCCTGGAGACACTACTCTACTCTTGAGAGAACGTTGAGCACCAAAGACACTTCACTGGGAGCTTGTCTTCTTGGCAAAACTGGCCTTTGGGTTAAGAAAAGCCCATACCTCAACTACTAACAAAGATACAGAATATTCATAAATGGATGAAACAGGATTGTCTTATCTTACCAAGACAGGGTAGGATAATTCTAAAAAAGTTCCTTGCCTTTAATAATGGTATGTCAGTTATGTTAGGCCTTAGCCAAAGTTGGTTGACTCAACATTGCAAACGAGACTTTGTGCGATTGCCCAGGTAGTCAGTTGTCTCTGTCATTTGTTGCACATTTTGGATATCTCTCGTTTGTTAAGTAATATTAATTCCCTTCTCAGATCTTTAACGGAGTTAAAGATTAGATAATTGTAGTTACTCTTTACCTTATTTAGACTCCTTGAGATAGAATGTTTAGCAAAACTTTTGTTATATGTTTCTTGCTCAATATTGTTTGTTATATTTATTATTTGTTACTATTGTATATAGTTGTATTTGGTTTAGTTCTGTCTTATTTAGACAAAAAGGGGAGATGTAGGGGAAACTCCGCCCAATGGGGGGGCGTGTTCACCTCAGGCTAATGTTTACATATAAATCTGGCGACATGAGCCCCTCTGGTCTCTCTTTTTTGTATCTCCTGCTCTTTGCTGGATCCCTGGTGTTGTAAGCTATTCCTTCATTAAAATTTGCTGTTTCAGCCGGGCGATGGTGGCGCACGCCTTTAATCCCAGCACTCGGGAGGCAGAGGCAGGCGGATCTCTGTGAGTTCGAGACCAGTCTGGTCTACAGAGCTAGTTCCAGGACAGGCTCCAAAGCCACAGAGAAACCCTGTCTCGAAAAACCAAAAAAAAAAAAAAAAAAAAAAAAATTTGCTGTTTCATATTAAGCTAGCCTGGTTATTATGCCGCCTACAGATCTGGGCACACGGAATGCCTCTGCAAATGTTACCAACCAACCTCTTACCTACTTTAGTCAGAGCCATACTGCTAGGTTGGAGAAGGGGGAGCTATGAGCTCTACTTCCAAGGTGGGTAAACTGAGGCTCAGCGGGATGCAGTCTGGGTTTGTGTAGCAGGTGAGCTTATCTGTCTGCATGCTAGTTCATGAGAGCAAAAGCTCTGGTCCAGTCACCGATGTACTCTAGCATGGAAGATGGTAGCTCACACTTAGTAGGTGCTCAATAAGCGTCCACATGGTGAATTATGAAGCAATTGTATGAGTCCCAGTTATGTGACTACAGAGCCTTCACTCTTTTGAAGGCTCAGCACTGTCCCCAGTTAGACCAACACTAAGATCTGGATTATGTTGCAGAAGGCCAAGGGCATACAAGCATGTAGAATACCAACTGTGTGGTGGCAATCGCCAGCAAAGAATGAAGAACAGCTAGGAACAATGGGAAGGCCGGGCCACACTCAGTTCCATGTGGTGCCTTGTACAGGAGCTGCAGTGAGAACACAAAGGCTGCCGGGAGCCTGCTGGGTCCTGCAGTAATTGCAGAGCAACTCTTAGTGCTGACTGCAGGTATACTCACCCAGAAGGCCGGCCTGTGCTGGGTGATTGCTTTTGCCCAGGGTTCTCTAAACTTCCGGGTCTTTTGTGGGTAAAAAGGTTTGGGAGTACACACCCCAAAATATGCACATGGCTATAAACTGAACACATACGCTGTTATCAATCCATGTATAATACAAGAAGAGCTTCTCATTTGATTTTTACATTAGAAAAAGATAACTAGCCTTTCTCTGTCCTGGTGTTTTGCCTCAGCCCCCTCCAACTCCGTCCCCAGGCCTAATTCTCTCTACCCCCACCAAAAGCTGACATATCCCCCAAACTGCCGTCAGAGTTTAGAGCTCTAACGCACTGCTCTGGCCACCAAAGCCATGTCCCTTCCTTGTCTCCCCAGGGAACCTTGGCCGGAAGGCCTGGAAGCCAGTCTGGGCCAAGGGTCTGTACCCTCTTGGAAATGGCCTTGGTCTGGTTCCTGTCTGCAGCAAGTCATGTGGCTGTCACCATCCTTCTGGCAGGGACATGCTGGGGGACCTACCTGCTCAGAAGCCTAGGTTATGTAGGATGTGGATGTGTGCTGTGTAGCATGCATGCCAGCTGCATGGGTTGGAGTGCCACTGAGGTGGTAACAGCCAGCTAAACAGGCTTTTTGATCAGCTGGCTACTGACAGCCTTCTCCCTGTGGCTACTGTTCTTCCTGGTACCTCACACTTCCGTAGTGTCTTCTCTATAAGGCCGGCAGCAGATGTTTTATTCACGTGAACTTATGCCAACACTTGCAGACAGGGGTGACTTTACCCTCTTTTACAGAGGAAACGACTGAAGCCAATTAGAAAGTCACCAGAGGCCACGTCCCAGTTTGAAGGACAGGTGGCACATTGCCCCATTACTTTTCCTTCCATTTCTGTTCCTCTGAGTGCAACTGATGTCAATAACCCCAAGGATTGAGATGTTTCTAGCTATCCCGAGCTGCTCTTCTTTCTGCCCCCATTACTATGTGTATGCAGTGGGGTTCTATTCACAGCACCCTACTTTAAGTCAAAAGTATCCTAGGTTGAGAGCACCTGGAACACCACTGGCCTGTGGCCCATCATAGCTCAGCTGCAGCTTACTGCAGATGTCAGGTCGCTCCCCTCAGGGTTGGGACTGACATAGACTGAGTACCTTACCACTTATGGCTGTCCAGAGAAAAGAGCAAAATAGGTTACTTTTTTTTTTTTTCAGAGTAATATATGTTGTTTTCACAGCATTGCCAAGTCAAGAAGTCCTGAGTCGGCCAGTCCTAACTCAGGGGCCATTCGTGTATTACTACCCTGCTGTCATTTGCATCTTGACATGCATTTTAAAGGCTTGGTCCCCAGAGTGGCATTCATGGGAAGTGGAAAGACTTCAAAGGGATGGAGTCCAGAGGCCTTCAGGTCATTAGAAGCATAATCTTGTAGGGGCTAATCTGGGTCTTGCTTCCTGCTTTTCGTTCTCTTCCTTCCTAACCCTGAGAGCATCTGCTAAGATGTGTATCACCATAGGCCCAAAGCAGCCTGGCCAGATGATCATGGCTGAACCCTCCAAACCTGTGAGTCAAAACCAACATGTTCTCTTGAGAAGTTGAAGACTTCTGTTGGAGTAACAGAAAGCTGACTAGCCTATCTCCCAAATTGGGGAGGGAGCAGTGCCCCCTCAAGCCACCTTCAAAGACCCGTTCCTGCTCAAGTTGCAGATGCCAGGAACCAGCAAGGAAGCCTCCAGAGGACCCCAGTTGTCATCCACTCTGCACCCTGCCCTACCTTTTATATCTTTGTAGAATTCTTACATGTCCTCTGTGCCCACATTCCTACCTACAGAATGCATAACCATGACGAAATGGCTGTTTGATATGACACACAGTGACCCATTCAGCCAATAGGTCCCCGAAGACCCTTCCCACACAGGCTGTTCCTGCACCCTGCCACTGCCAACCATACAGCACCCTGAGTGTCCTGGCCTCTTCTGGGGACCGTCCAAGTGTGGGGCTCTTTACCTCCCCCATCAGCAAATCCTCCCCATCCACTGTGGCACTTTGGCATGCTAGCCATAGGGACCACCATTCTGGGCACAGATGGGAGGAACCGCTCTCCCACTACAGGGAGACTCACTTCCTTTTCGGGTGCACAGCCCTTAGGCCTAGTTCTGGAGTTCACTTTGCAAACTTGAGTCCGGCTGATCTCTTCCTCTCTGACTCTGCCTCAGGCCTTCTGACTGAAGTGACTAATGGTTCAACATGAATACCAGTCTGTGATGAGATCAGTTAAGGTTTGTTAGGGGCACAAACAAATGACAAACATATGTGTCAGACTTTGTGGGTTGTGCCGACTGGGGAACCTTGGGGTTTTGCAGACCTGGATTTAAATGCCAGTTCTGTTAGCTTCTGGCTGTGTGGCCTTGGGCAGTGTGCTTAACCTTTCTGAGCCCTGGCATCTTCGTTTGCTAAATGGGGCCAATTACAGCAGGTTGAGGATCAGGCATCACACTCTTCTGAAGGCAATACTTCTGAGGGCCAAAGTTTAAATGGCTGGGCTGATAGGATCAAGCTCCTGCTTCTACCATGGAGTTGCCTTCAAGAATGCTAACTCCTGGCACTAGCCTGACCTGACTGCTGGGGCATTATGGTGTTCTCAGATTTGCGATTTCCCCACAGACCACACAGTTTCCAGGTGACAGAGGCTGCTCCCCTTCCCATCACTCGCTGGGATAGGCTGCTCTATGCAGGCCCCCTCTCTGCTGACCAGAGAGACCCTCTTGTATCCTTCGGGTCCCCTGAGGATGTACAGCTGTCCCTCAGAGCTGAGCCGGGCTGAGCTCAACTGCCTCCAACGTGGCTGAGTAGAGCCATCCCTAGGTACAGAGTCAAACCTAGCAGTCACCCTAACCACTCCACACACCGCGCCCCATCCAGCCTTGGCAAACTTCAGACATGTCCTACCCTTCCTGAACCTCTCTGGCCTTACAAGATGCAAGTCTCAGGCTTCCTTCTAGAGCAGAAAGGAGCCAGGTCTCAGGCATTGATTCATTTAGCAGTCAGCCATTTATTCCCTTCATTAATTTCCTCATTGATTATTTTTTATCTCATTCATTTATTCAGTCATTTATTCACACCCCTTCAGTCCACTTACCCACTAGTTCATTCATTCACCCATCTATTCATTTATTCATTCATTCCACCGAGCATCATTCATTTCTGACCAAACCCATTCATTCCTCATGCATGCATGCATTTATTCTCCCATGCATTCATTTGTTTACTCTTTCATTCATTTATTCATGATGCAATCATTCATTCATCCTTGCGTTCATCTCTTCATTCCTTTACTTACTGATCCATTCATTCATTCATGCATATAGGCATACATCCCCCCACACATTCGTTCATTCATGAATTCTTGAGTGCCGAGTGCTGGGGCGGGAGGCTGGTGCTGGCAGGTTGCGGGTGCGAGGCCCTCCTCCTCCGGGTGCCCCTCCCGCCCGACTCCCGCGCCGCGCCGCGTCGCTCCACCCCGCCCCCGCCGGGAAAGCGCGCGCTCTCGGGGAGCCGCTGCTCAGCCGCGGGCGGGCACGGAAACCGGAGCGAAGCCGGCGGCATCTACGAAGCCGGCCGCCCATGCCCCGCGCGCTGGGCCCGCGGCCTCCGGAGCGCTGCGCTGCGCCCGGCCCGGAGGGGCAAGGCCGGGTGGAGCCGCCCGGTGGCTGCGGGGATGCGGGGCTGGCGCAGGAACCTCGCGCTCTGCCTGCAGCGGCTGCCGGACGAAGGTAGGACGCGGGTGCGGAGGGGCAGGACGTCCCTGGGGCCGGAGGGTCACCGCGGGACGCGCGTTTTGCACAGAGCGCGACAGGACCGCGGTGCGCACAGCCGCAGCGGAGAAGGGCCATTAACCGCCACGTGCCTCCTCCTCCGCGCCGCCCACGGGGCCGGAGCGCAGGGACCCCGATCCCTCAGAGCTCGGCACCCAACTTTCCTGCGCACTCCCGGCCTGCGGCGCTGCGCGCACCCGGAGCTCGCAGCCTCCCAAGTTACAAAGAGACTGGCACCGATGAGGGTCCCTGCCGGGATTCCCCTGCCGCAGCACTGCGTCGCGTCACCTCCAGACTGCCCCTCCCCTTACCTGTTGTCTGCACGGCCCGCAGGGTAGAGGCTGAGGGTGAGGCGGCAGTGGGAGGACACGCGCCGGGTTGTCACCGCCAAGCAAAGTTTGGGTTTGATGCTAATTAGGAATTGCTAGGACCGAGAGTCCCGGACCAAGAAAGGCAGAAGGCAGCTACCACCCCCCAACCCCCTATAGCTCACATTTGTGGGCGACACTGGGTGACAGGGGCACCGCTTCATACCTGCCCCTACCTTTAACCTTCACAACCACCTCTCGGGGGCGCTGTGATCCTTTCCACTTTACAGGTGAGAATGGCCTCAGAGAGGTGAAGCCCGTTCCCAAGGTCACACAGCCTGGAAGTGAGGATAGTTGGAATGTGAACTTAAATCTATGAGACCCAAAAGCTTTAAGTGGCTTTCGGCCCCCAAGTTGAGTCTTGTACAGTCTCATGGGAAAGGATCAATTTCTGATGTTTGTGGAAGGAGGAGTGGGCCTGGGGAACTGGGCTGCTTATCTGTTCTGCTTAGACCCCCCCCCCCCACATCAAGCCTGAGTTGGTACCTTTGATACTTACCGGCCTAGCACTCCGAAGCTGAACTGCAGACCTGGGTACCTTCGGGACGCAGAAGGGCAGTTTCTTCCTAAGGCAGAGGAGGGGACACATAGGGAAGTCAGCTGGAAGTATGAAACTCCCTCAGGGAGTCAGCAAACCAAGAAGGAATTCTAGCTCAGTCGGGTGCACATCAGCCACCTTTAGACAGATAGGGGCTTTCTGGAAACAAGAGACACTTTGACTAGGTTATCCTCATTCTGAGGTCTCAGTCCTGACCAGACACATTCCCCAGAGCCAGCTGTGAAGTGGGCAGCTGTAATGTCCTGGTCTCTCTTGTTCAGTCCTCCTGGTCTATGTGCACACATAGGCCTGTGGCATGACTCACATGGCAGGTGTGCACAGGTACAAGTACAGGGATGTGCATGTATGTACAGGTGGATAGTAGGATATGGGGTGCAGATGAGGCCTGTGACACCAGGGAGGGATGGGGGTCACAGACACCTGCGACAGCTTTGCCTGCCATGGATTCCATCACCAAGGGATGGACGAAGGCCACTCCCTTGGTGACAGGCAGAACTAAGCCTTTGAGTATTTCCTGGAAAATCTTCACTGGGATTGATCCTTGACCTCAGCACTCCAACAGAGGGTGCCTGGTGCAGCCATCTCCAGGCAGGAAATTACTATTTTAAGGAGATAAAAATCTCTGGACTGCAGGAAAACTGGTCCCTGTGGGCCTGCCACTGATGAGAGGCTCTGAGATGTGGGTCCCACTGGACAAAAGGCCGAGTGGTGGGCGGCCAGCTAAGTTGAAAACAGAAGAAATACAGAGACAGGGCCCCTGGCATCTATCAGAGAGGAGCTTTATCCAGACAAAGGGATGTTCTGAACGAGACTGACTCCTCTGGGTACCATGCCGGGTAAAGTAAAGCCTTGGGGAAGAGGAGCAGGCTTGGGGACCAGACTCAAGTCTGTCTGATACTGCTCTCCTAGTTTGCTGAGCTATTGCTGTGATAAACACAATAACCAAAAGCAACTAGAGGAGGGAAGAGTTTATTTTGCGTATAGGGTAGAGTCCTTTATAGTGGGAAGCCTGGGCAGGAGCTCAAGGCAGGAATCTGGAGGCAGGAACTGAAAGAGACCGTGGACTACTCCTCGGCTTGTTCCCTGGCTCATGTTTACTTGGCCGATATAGTCCAGGCCCACCTGCCTAGGGAGACTACTGCTCACAGTGTCTGGGCCCTCCAACATTAGGAGTCAAGAACTTCCTCACAGACATGCCAATAGAGGCGATTCCTTCATGGAGATTCCCTTTTCCAGGTGACTCTAGGCTTGTGACAAATTGACAGATGAAGCTAACCATGACAGCTTCTCTAAGTGCCAACTGTGTGACCTTGGACATGCTAATCACCCCCTTTCTTTTTTGCAATGCTAAGCATTGAACTCCTGCATGCTCAGTAAGCTCTCCATCCTGTTTTGGAACTTAAGTTTTCCCATCCCATCCTTCAGGTATTATGAAGAGTCCCTGCTGTCCTGTCCTAGTGTAGGGACCAGCACAGAATCGGTCTTCCTTCCTGATGGATGCAGCTGACCTGACCTTAGATTTGGGGAAACACACACAATCGGTAGAGAGCTTGGGACCCAGTGTGGATTTTGTGCAAGGCTTTCCATTGCTACTATTTTTTGGGCGCGCGGGGGGGGGGTGGTTGCGGAATCCACAGGGCTGTATCTATGGTATGGCTACTTGATCCACTGCCTTGCGCTAAGAGATTGACTTAAAGTGACAGGACTACTCAGCACCATTTTTTGAACCTGGAGTAGCAACCAAGTTCTTGGAAGAGGGAAACACATGGCCATGCAGTTGCAGGGAGCATTCTGTGATTATTGCTTCAAGGTGCTTCTCTCTCTCTCTCTCTCTCTCTCTCTCTCTCTCTCTCTCTCTCGTTCTCTCTCTATCTCGTTCTCTCTCTCTCTCTGTTCCAGTGAACCTTCACCCTGACCTTCATGCTCCTACAGACAGTGACACGTTCTTTTCCATTCATTGCAGCAAATGCTTCATGAAAGACTCCCCCCACGCACACACACACATACACACACACACACACACACGCACGCACGCAAACACACACGAGGCAGTGGCTGTGTGTTTAGAAAAATAAAAGTTAGTCTTTAGCTGAAAGTTGCTCCAGTTTTCTAGACAACAGACATGTAAGGTGGCCAGTGCTTGGAGGATGGTACTGAGAGACGAGAAGAAGCCCTGTAGCCCATTGAGATGCTCAGCTGTGTACCACCAGCATCTTCCCCATGTTGCCCTAATTTGGGTTGCCCCTTTGCTGGTGCTTCCTGCTCTCTGACAGAGTTTTGAAATGTTAGCCAGGGAGTTATCAGAAGTCATCACACTCCACCTTCTCCAAAGAGATGGGGCATGAAGCAGCCAGTCTGTCCAGAGCCCTGTTCTGTGTGTGTGACAGGTCCCACCATGAACAAAGACAGGGACAGATAAAGAAGTGCTCAAGTCAGAGTGGAAGGGACAGCTTCAGAATCTTCCTTGAAATGAGCTGACTTGTCAGGGAGATGTACTGCAAAGTCCTAGGGAAGGGATTTCTTCAGGCAGGGCACATGTGATCAAGGAAGGTGACTTCGGTTGCTTAAAGAATAAGAAAGTCCCGCCAGGCCCAGAGCAGAGCATCAGTGAGTTGGGTTGTTTGCAGGCGCAGAGAAGCATGGCTGTTCGGGGGTCGTGCATGTTGGACAGTGTGACTTGAAGACAGGAAAGGAGGCAAGAGGGAGAGATCTTGAGATTCCAAGTGTCTAGCCCGTATGGCAGGGACTTTTTGGTGAGAGCCTTGGGAGGACTTAACCCAGGGTTTGGACTGACTACACCGATAAGTAGGATCCTCAGTAGTGTGAATAGCAGCTTGGAGAGACATCCCAAGCATATTTGACACAGTACCGGGCAGATGTGGGAAAGCAGTGAGAGTAGAGGCTGCTGCTACAATAGGCCCGGGGCGGCTCCGGGAGCTGTCCAGGGTGCTGACAGGCGCGTGCCAAGTGTCTGGCGTTACAGGCTGTTAGGATGGCATGCAAGTGCGTATACACGCACACGCCTGTGTCCTGTGGTACCCAGCTAGCTGATGTGTCCCTGTGTCGGTTACCTAGGAGACAACGGGAAAGATGATAGGACGGAATGTGATTGGCTACTCACTCCTGCTGCTCATCTCTCTGTCAGACCCGCAGGCAGAGGTTACAAATGGTCCTTGTGGGCATGCCAAATGCCGGAGAGAGCCGCGGATGCTCACTGCCCCAGGCCCTCCGCATGAGTGTGGCTGCCAGTGCGTGCCATGCACTCAGCTTGAACAAAGCGGCATCTGGAGCTGATGGACGTCCCGCTGTGAAACATCTGCTCAGGGCTTTAAATCAGGTAGCAGGGACCCGATAAATTTAAGAAGAACTAGCCAGACTCTGGAAGGGATCTTTTGTTTGGTTTTAATAACTGCAATGTCAACACACAAGCTGATTTTAAATGCCTCCTTGGGCCTCCAAAAATGCAAATAAGGCTTTGAACGGCGGAAGTTATTTCCCATGACGAGGCGGGTGATGTCAGTGAGTGGCTGCCCCGCCTCCACCTGGCCCGCTGGGTGGTGTGAAGCTGTGATTGGGCTTTTCTTCCCCGCTCCCCCGTCTTTAGAACATTTTTTTTCTTGTACATTGTGAGCAAAGGGGCATAAGAGCCATATTCTGCTTAGAAAGGTGTTAGGGGGACAAAGCTGTGGGCCATCTTCCCGTAGCAGTCAGGGGTGGGAGTGGGCAATCATTTAAACAACTCAAACAGACAAAAGAAAACAAAAGGGAAGTCAGCTGTAAGGCCACAGAAGGTTAGCCCTGTCCATCTCTTCTCCCAGGGTGTGCTTCAGACCCGGCAAGTGATGAGGCCATGAAGGAAGGCACCAAAGTCTTCTCATGTTCCCTGCTCCTCTGTCCTAAGCTCAAGTTTTCATGTGCCCAGAATGAGACGTCTCAGCCTCTTTCTTATGTTTAATGAGAACAATAACAAAAAATTTCTTCCTGTAGAGCCAGCATGGTGGTGCATGCCTTTATTCCCAGTGCTTGGGAGGCAAATGGAAGCAAACCTCTGTGGTTTCAAGGCAGCCTGATCTACATATGAAACCTCAGGGCAGCTAAGATTATATAGCATAGTGACACCTTCCAGTCCTCGCCTTCGCCCCAGTTCTTTGCTTTGCATGCCATCTCCTCAGGCTGTCTGATGGGCTCTATTTGAACGGCACATCTGGGTGGCTCCCACTGTTTAGACAGCATTCCTGGGACCTGGACATTCTCAGAGACAAGACAGGAGTCCATATAGAGGAATGAAGGGAGTCTGGGGCTTCTGCACTCTCTGTCACCTTCATCAGACTGACCTTCCACTCTTCTCCCATACCTTCCTTGAATCTGTGCAACTGTCCCTTCCCCGACCACCCATCTAAGACAGCAGCCCTTCACCTCTGCAACTCTCTCCCTGCAGCCCCCAGAGGGGCCGACTTCTGTTACTCACCTTCCGCTCTATCATGTATGTATCATGATACATCTGGCATGTATCATGCCAGCCACCATCACATCTGTCCTCTATCCTGTGAGATACTCAGCTGCTCCGTAACAACCCACAAGACAGAAGACAGAGGGACCGTCTCCAGGGAGCACCTGTTGTGAGCCACGGTCTAGGCAACCCTTTCTCACACTCTTCCTGTGACGTGATGCCCCTAGGGAAGGCAGACAGACAGTGAAGCCAGATGAGGGAGACCACCTGTCTGGGCATCCCTGTTTATCTGAGTGTTCTCTTCCCAGCCTTGTGCAGCTCCCTCCCCAGATCTACTCCTGCTCAAACCTCTGTTCCAGACTACCCCGTGGGGCTGATTTCAGTCCCAGCAGTTGTCCCTAAGCTGTGTGACTACATTTGATGACTTTGCCTCTGAGCGCCCTGTCTTCTCTGTAAAGTGGGAGTATGAACATTCTCCAGGCAGAGGAGTGGTGAGGAGCTAGGAAGGTGAAGGTGGGAGAGGGGAGAAGTCAGAGCCTAACTCAGGAGAGCAGAGTAGAGGTCCAAATATCCTCCCGGTCCCCAGGGCCACAAGATTGGGGGCCAGAGACCAATCAATGCGTTCTTTCCTATTGCAATGGGATAAAGTCATGTCCTACCATCTTTAAAATTTATAATCAATAAAAAAACCTTTCTCTGTGTGTGTACATCTGTATACACATGAGTGCTGGTGCCCATGGAGGTCAGAGGCCTGGGACCCCCTGGAGCTGGAGTTACAGGCAGTTGTAAGCTGCCTGATACAGGTTCTGTGAATCAAACCCAAGTCCTCTGCAAGAGCAGCCAATGCTCTTAATCGCTGAGCCATCTCTCCAGCCCCTGATACTTTTTTAAAAAAAAACTAATTAAAATAATCCCAGACAGAAACCCCTTGTCTTTTATGAAAAAAAAAAATAAAAATATCCCAAAAGAAATAAAAACAAAAAAGAATTCCATGGGCCACATAGCTCCTACGGTTACTTGGCTTGCCCATCAGGCCTCAGTTTCCTCCCCAGGAAAACTGAGCAGATAACCTTCCACAAGGAGATGGCATGTGGATGCAGAGAAATAAAGCAGAAGAGGAAATCGTTTGGAAATCACAGACCAATCTGGTGGTGGGAGGAGAAGGTGATGTCTGTTGACCCCGGATCAGGGACCAGGTGAGGGGAGGCTAAGCAGGAGTGACTCCCGCATGTGCTGCATGCCACACTCTGTGTGCTTTGCAGATTAACTATTAGTTTTCATAGCAACCCTACGAAGCAAGAACTCGTTTGGTTTTCTTGGCAGTGCTGGGATGGAAGCCAGGGTTTTGCATGCGGCAGCCAAGTGAACCACCACTTGGCAACATCCTCAGGCTTTGGTTTCCTGAGACAGGGTCCCATTGTGTAGCTGGCCTTGGACTCCCAATTCTCCTGCCTCTGCCTTCCAAGTGCTGAGATTACAAGCATGCAACATCATACCTGGCTGAGGTAGGCACTATTTTTAGTCCTATTTTTCAGATGAGGAAACTGAGACAGAAAGGTTGAGTGACTTGCAAGGGTGCATAAAATGAGGATGTGGACCTGAACCCAGGCTTCAGGGCCCAGGGTTTGCTTTGCACCACACTGCTTTCACCAAGGTGTCCTTTGGAAATGAGCATCCTGTCCTAGAGGACCTTTCCTAGCTTGAGGAACGTTCCCCTCCCCAGGACTGTGGTTTGTAGAGCTTTATCCCAGGACAGGGAATCATACCTCTGGCTGGACCCTGTAAACAGACGGTGATTCACCAGGCCAGAAGCGCAAAACTGGTGATGCTGGCTGTAACGTGAGACTTGTTTGACTCTCTGTGGCTTGATAGATCAGTTATTAACTTTAAAAGGGAGGAGAGATTTCACACCGCTTGAAAGACATGGCGCCTGTCTTTGAGCTTACACTCCTGCTGTCCATAGGGAGGAATTTTACCACACTCCCTACCCAGCCCTGTCAGCCTCCTCTCACCAGCTCAGCCAACAACACACTAGAGGAATTTGGACTTCCGTCTTTCTCAGACATTTGACATGTGTACAGGTGGGAGAGTGGCATCGCCAGAAAGCTTCCGTCTTTTGCTGGGGGTCGGGGAGGCAAGCAGACTTAGGGGGAACACTGAAGAGCCAAATTAACAGCAGCACTTGCGGGGCCTTATTCACATTCTCTATGCCTTGCCAGACTGAGTTGTCAATTTATTATCAGCTGAGGAAATACGTGACCAAGGGTTTCTCCCTCACTTGCCAGTTCCCGAATAACCACTCTGAGGCTTACATTAATGATAAAAGTTTGGCCAATGGCTCAGGCTTATGTCTGGTTAGCTCTTGCATTTAAATTAACCCATTTCTATCAGTTTATATTTTTAACCAGAAGCTCATGGCTTGTTACCTTATATCTTGCTTCCTTGGTGTCTCTGGGCATCTCTCTCGATTTTGCTTCCTTTTTCTTTATTCAGTTTGGCTTCCCACCTAGCTATATTCTGCCTTGACATAGGCCAAGGCAGATTTATTCATCAGCCAATAAAAGCAATACATATTTGCAGTGTACAGAAGGACATCTCACGTCAGAAATAGAGACCCCCCCCAAAGGCCAATTCCACAAGGGAAACAAACTGGGGGGGGGGGGGAAGGAACCAACAAAGGTTAAAAGGCATTTTATGACCCAAGAAGCCACTCACAAGGTTCAGGCTGCCCCCTAGGCCAGGAAGAAGTGTTTTTGGAACAGGACACTGGTAGAGGAGAGGATAATATCTTGAGTGCAGAAAGAATCCTTTGGTGGAAAGAGATAAAAATCTAGGCAGTAGTGAAATCTGTAGGGGGGAGTTATTAGCAGCAATATGGAGAAATGCAGATGGCCAGGGCAAAGAAGAAAGATGGCCACTACATCATCTTTGGTAGTTGTTATGGTAGCACGGGGGAGACACTCAGAGAAAATAGCATAACAACAATTTTCTTAAAGGCTTATTTTTTAAAGGTTTTATTTATGTGTGTAAGGGTTTTGACTGCAGGTATGTCTGTGTACCATGTGCATACAGTGCCCTCAGAGACCAGGAGAGGGCATCAGATCCCCCAGAACTGGAGCTACTTGCAATTGTGAGTCACCATGTGAGTTTTGGAACTGAACTTGGGTCCTCTGCAAGAACAGCCAGTGGTGTTCTTAACCACTGAACGAACCATCTCTAACTCCATAATAGTATTTAAAAGCTTTACTTATTGTTGTGTAGGTACACATGCCAAAGCACACGTGTAGGCCAGAGGATGACTTTGGGGAGTCAGTTCCTGCCTTCTGCCTTTACATGGGTTCCAGGAGAGGAACATAGGTCATCTGGCTTGCATTGTTAGGTGGCAAGGACCTTTACCCACTGAACCATCTTGATAGCCCCAGCACAGTATCAACATACAAATTCACAGTACCTAGTGTTGGCAACACCTGGGGGAAGCAGGTATTGGCATTACAGTCAGTAGAACCATGTTGGAGGGGATTGGACAATTACCTGCTAATCTAGAAAATACTGACATCCTTTGGCCCTCACTTACTTTCCTAAGTATTCTAGAGAACTGTCTAGCACAGGGGATGGGATGAGGAGATCTGTTTCTATGTGTCTTAGTTACTTGTCCAGTTGCTGTGACATAATGCTCTGTCCAGAACCATGTCCTTACCTCTCCAATGCTGGGGAACCACAGTAAAGCATTTCTAGCATGCCTTTCAGAACATCTCTTTACCTCAGTAAGCCACTGCTGATACTTTCTTGCCCTATTTTTCCATCAATGCTGCCATGCCAGCCCATGCTTCTATACTCTGCTGTAAGATCTGCTGTGCCCAGAGACTGGCTAAAGCAAGAGAGTGCACCTTTGGGATTGGCGTGGTGGTGCACACCTTTAATCTCAGCACTTGGTAGGAGGCAGGTGGATCTCTGTGAGTTTGAAACCAGCTTGGTCCACACAGTGAGTTCCAGGACAGTCAGGGCCCCATAGAGAAATCCTGTCTCAAAACAAACAAAGAAAGAAAACCCATGAGCGAGTGCATCTTTGAGAGGCCATGGGTGACCAACTGCATCCCTCCCTGGCTTAAGCAACAGAACCACCAGCACCCAGTACCACACAGCTCTCGAAAGGCTATTCAACCTTACACTGCCTCTTTTCATTTTTTAAAATTTTTATTTAAAAATTGTTTTTATATGCTGTATTTTGATCATATTCTTTCCCATCCACCATCTCTTCCTAGATCAGGCCCTCCTCCCTATTTGCCCAAAACAAACTAAAATAACCTATTAATACAAAAAAAAAAACCCAACAAAACAACAAAAAAATGAAAATCAAAACAAACTAAAAAAACCTGTTAATACAAAAAAAAAAATAACCAAACCAAAATGCGACACAAAAAGAACATGGAGTCTGAGTCCGTTCTGTGTTGGCCAACTTTCCTGGGCAGGGAGCTGCCCTGGATGGTGGCTGATACACCCAGTGACAGTCTGTTAGGTTATCCTGCCTCCTAAGAGTGACTTGTTTGGTAGGAAGAGGACTCTCCTGCCATTCAGTGGCCTTGGTTAGCAAGTGACCGTGGATCCCCTTTGACTAGTTGCTCAGCAAGGTAGGGACCTCAGGCTGGGAGCAGGGGATGCAGGCAGTGAAATGGGCTGGTGTGTAAGGCACTGGGACTTCCTGCTGGGCTTTCTCTAACCCCAAGAACTGGGGAATCCTATCAGGCAGAGAGCCATCCAAACAGCCATCCTTGTGAACTGCTTCCTCCTCCTGTCCTTGGAGGTAATTTATCCCAGGGTGAGGGATGAATTCTCCCATGATGCTTCCCTGCCAGAGACCCTGCAGTTTGAGATTTACAGCTAGCCTTCTGTGTAGAGGTCTGGATTCCAGATTGATATCAGAGTATAGAGTACCTGCTTGGGGTTGGTAATAACGTCTTGGGTGGCAGGCGGCAGGGGCAGGGCAACAGTATTTCACTGGGAGGCTGGACCAGGCTGTAATTCATCAGGCTATGGCCGCTTCCCCCTAGTGATGCAAAGGGATCCTGGAAGACCACACCAGACAGCACTTAAGACCACCCTCAGAAGCCTCTCAGTTTGACTCTCCTGGGTTCTAGGAGGGGAAGTGCGGTACTGAGGGGAAGGAGCGGTGGCCGGGGGTCCTCTGAGTGAGTCCTTCAGTTGTTTTCTTCCTTTTAAGTGAAACCAGCTGAGCCACAGACCTCACGTGGAATGACTGGTTTTTGGTTTTTGACGTTTTGAGACAGGGTCTCACTATATAGCACTGACTGCTCTGGAACTTGCTGTGGAGTCCAGGCTGGCCTCAAACACAGAGATCTGCCTGCTTCTGTTTTCCAGATGTTAGGATTAAAGTCAGGTCACCATGCCGGCCAACTCTGAGTCAAGAGCCAGCCATTTGCTGGGACCATAGCAGTGATGAAGAAATTGGTGTCCCCTGCCAGTAGGAATACACAGGCTCAGCTAGTCTACTAGGGTTGGGGAGGGGGGCGGACATCTGTGACAGAAGGAAGGCAAAAAAGGAATATCAAAAGCTTCTATTGGCATTTTATTTTCTTGTCTGATCCTGTGCGTTATCCATGACACACTATGAAGGGGTATGTGGCTAATTAATAACATAACATACACATGGGACGGTGGAAGCATCACAGATATCTTTTACAGGTGAGGATTTAAAGCCAAAAACATTGGGGGACCATTCCTTGCCTACCTGCTGGACCGGGGATCTTAGAAGGTGGAGGATGGGGCTGGCAGGGGATGACTCAGTAGTAAAGTTCATATCCTGCTCTTGCAGAGGACTCGGGACATTGATGTCCCAGCATCCATTGTCAGGTCCAAAAGAAACAGGACAAGTGGCTAACTGTGGTGCCTCTTAGCATGCAAAGCACACGCTGACCTTCAGGTTTTCTCAGTATCACAGCTACCCTGGCACTGCTTAGTTCTCCTCACCCCACCCCTACCCTGAACTTCTCTAGCTCATGGGCTTCCCTTCCCCTGCTTCTCATCTCTATATAACCCTGCCATTTCAGTCATGCACTCTCTTGGTTCTCCTCTTTTGTCTTCCTCTCCTGCACCTCCCTCTTGGTCTTCTTTGCCCACACCCTCATCTCTTCTCTCTCGCCTACCCCTCTCATGGTTAAGTCCAGCCTGCTGGCCATGTTCATGTCCTACTGTCCTGCTATTCCAGATGCCTTTGACAGTTCTCTCCCTCCTAGCTACAATAAAAACCTTCCCCTCAACCAAGGCTTGGAGCATTCATGTCCTCAGTTTACACATCTACTGTCAAAACCCTCAGTTTATACATCCACGTGATTCATGTCACTACAGCTCCAGGGAATCCGATACCTTCCGGTTCTGAGGGCATTCGCACACACGTCCTCATACTCGCACATAGACACGTACATACACAAGATAATCTTTTTTTTTTTTTTTTTTGGTTTTTCGAGACAGGGTTTCTCTGTAGCTTTGGAGCCTGTCCTGGAACTCGCTCTGTAGACCAGGCTGGTCTCGAACTCACAGAGATCCGTCTGCCCTGCCTTTGCCTCCCGAGTGCTGGGATTAAGGCCGTGCACCACCATCACCCAGCAATCTTCAAAATGTAAAAACAGAAAAAGATCATTTGGGTAGCGAGTCCATGATTAAATCCTAGTGACTTTCCAAGAAAGAGAACATCCACACCCACACCCATATGTCACATGATCTCTACGGCTTTGGGACTTTGTAGCAAAGGATGAGGCTCCTAAGGCTTTACTCCCAGAACTGTGAGCTAAAATGGATCTTTTTATAAGATCAATAGCCTCAGGAATTTTATCATAGTCAGGAGAAACTAACTAATGCCTTGTATACAGCTGAGGAGCTGGAGACTCAGGAAGCAAAGAGGTTCGCCTGATTCCATCTTGCAGGCCAGCAGCATGGCTTTCTCTTCTCTTTCTAATAAAAAAGGAAAGATCGTCTTGCAAGGGGTTTGCTGGGTAGTTAAATCTTGTAAATAATGAAAAGAAATCAGCAAACAAGAGTGGCTGCCATGGCCATTTCCCACAGGACAGGTGGGTGCCTGAGTCTCTGACCTTGGGCTAATATTTAAAAAAAAATCAGTCTTTCAGATTTGGAATGTGACTGCTGTTACTGAAGACCCTTGTGACAATAAAGACCCAGTGCTCCCTGGGCACTCTAGCGGGTACTGTGTGTGTCTCTGTCACACCACACACAGCCCTCTGATGTTTGCTGTGCTTTTACAGGCTTCCCAAGGTCAGCATGTTCCTGGGTTATTAAAAACCCTTCTTGTTGTAGTGTGCCCCATTGGGTGACCATACCGGGCATGGCTTATTTACCAGCCTCCCTACAGCTGGGCACTGAGGTTGTTTCCAGTCTTGCTTATAAAAGCCGTGAGAACCGCGTGGCATGTGGCTCCTTGCAACTTTCCCACAGATGTTAATTCTTGTACTTGTCATTTTTTAATGGCCACATAACCTCCAGGAGCATTGTTCCTCATGTTCTAGGCCATCTCTCCCTCTCCTCCTATGTGGCCTCCCCTTCCTCTGTGGGAATGGACCCCTCGCTCCCTTAAACAGGGAGGGAAGGTTGCAGATCTGTCACCAGGACACTTGTTGCCTCTCCCACCCTGCATTTGGGCCACCCTCCTACTGCTCAGCTGACCTGGCCTGGGTGCAGGAATAAACTGAGCCTCTGCCCTTGTAGAGCAAGGCAAGTGAGCTGGGCGGTGGGGGGGGGGGAGGGCAATGAATATGTCTTCTCAGAGGGAAAAGAGCTGCTCCAAGACAGGGAAGGTGGTCTGTCAGAGAGGGTGACATTTGTGCTGTCACCAGCTTAGGGAAGACTGGAGGGAGGATGATTTCCAGCAGTAGGAGCAATGGTGGCCCAGTCCTGTAGCAAGTATGTATAGCTGGGTGTTTGCAGGATGGAGGAATGAGGCCACCATGTGTTCTAGTGAGCTGCAGAGTGAGCTAGGAAGCAGGGGATGAGGCCCCCGAGCTAAAGGCAGGGCTGAGTTCCATGATGCAAACTTCTGCAGGGTTCTAACAGGCACTGCCATGTGATCTGATGGCTTGGCTGTCACCTCCCACCTGTTTCCCCTTCACTGATGGACCGTCCACTTCCTCAAAGGGAACAGCAGTGCGATCCTGGAGGAACACACTGAGGGCTGGGATTGAGCCAACGTGACAGTGGGGCCACCCATGCCATTGGTACCTAAGAGCAGCTGCCGTAACTGCCTATGAGGGAAGGCAGGGCTGAGGTCTGTGTGCTGCACATGGCTACCCCAGGCTACTTTATGGTCCTTTAAGTCTAACCCGCCTTCTTGATGTGACTGACTCACAGGGCTTCCTCCAACAGGTGCCTTGTGGCAGGGTGGGTTCGTATGTTTTTGGTCCCTTTCCCCATTTCCCTCAGTCCGAGGATGCCCACAGAACTGCATTTGAATTGACCTGTCCCAGCGAAACACAGCCAGTCCTGTCTCCCATAGCTGTAGAGATGACAGGCACCTATCGGGGCTCTCGGGAGTCCACTCCAGAATGTTGAGTCAGACATCT
This sequence comes from Microtus ochrogaster, assembly GCF_000317375.1. Lineage (NCBI taxonomy): Eukaryota > Metazoa > Chordata > Mammalia > Rodentia > Cricetidae > Microtus > Microtus ochrogaster. Next base: position 5,833,905 of record NW_004949099.1, on the reverse strand, counting down.
TGAAAACTGCTCTTACCTTGAACAAGATCTTTGTCTTGTTGGCTGGAGGGTGTGAGTGAGCCCTGCCTCAGCTCCTGCCTGTAGGTACCCTGGAGGGAGGTGGAAAGTGGCCCCTTGGGAACAATCAAAAGCAATTGCCGTGGTTCACCACATTTAATTTAATGAAAAGGCCCTGCAGGAAGGCAGAGGCAGCCAGGCAGGGCCTGTGGGCTGAGGGCAGGCGTGATTCCAGGGAGATTTATGGTGCTTCATCAAAGATTCAGTTCTGGCTGCTCTGGGACAGGCTAGACTCAGTGCTTATAGCCTGGGAGGCAGGCAGTCTGCACTCCCGAGGGTTCCAAACACTGTGTGGCGCTGGACCAGTGGCAGTCCCTCTCTGGGCTCTGCAGCATATGCTTCCTCTCCTAGCCCATTGTCTTTGGTTGATGTGTGTTTTCAAGAGTTTCACATGCACGAGGCCTGTTTGTTTAGAGGTTTTGTGTTTTTCCCAAGGTGCCGTTCCATTTCACAGAGGGGGAAGCTGAGGCTTCGAGAAGTTCAGCATCCAGCAAGCCTGGCGCAATGCTGGGACTGAATGGCCCTTGGAGGTGGGAAGAGCTACACAGTGGGCTAGAAGGTCACCTGGGATTTGAGGGGACTCTGGCTCTTCACACGGCCTTGGCGTCTGCTCTATCAGGTTTTATTTTTCCTCTCAACAGAGAAATAGCCAGGACAACTAAGGAACTAGTATAGGTTCACAGTGTTAGTGTTGGGCCCCGCCTTCTTCTGGCATACTGCCCAGGGCTTTGGGCCTTCCTTTTCTTGGCCTCATTTCTTCCACTTACCTGCCGTGTGACTCTAGGCGAGTTGAGTAGCCTTCTCGGAGTCTCTACAGCGAGGATGACAGTCCTCGGCTTTTTCAGCGCTGTTATGTGGATGGATACCTGGATCAGGTGTTGGCCAGTAGCTTCTACTTCAGAGATTCTCATTCCAGGGCTGTGTGCACCGTGGAAGAGGTCCCACTCGACAGCCGCCCCCTCTTGCCACAGTTGCCAGCTCTGCTGTTGCAGCTTGCGTAGCTGCCGGGGGCAGAGGAGGGAAGGAACTCAGCGTGGGCTGTGGTGCAGATGGCAAGCAGCTAATTTATTTACCTCTTCCTAATAAATATGCACAACACATAAATAAAATATCCCCATGTCCCACTCCAACCCGCACCCAGGCACGGAGGCAGCCGGCCGCACAGCACAGAGGCTGCCTCTGCCTTTGGAGAGTGGCCCAGGTGGGAGCTGGGGACTCTGCTTTAGACTCACCTTCCTGGCTCAGACTCCTCAGGCGTGGCACAGGCCCTTCCATCCCCAGCTCAGCTAAGTGAAGACCAGGGCCTCCTGCTTCCCCTGGAGGAGGGCAGGACCTGACCAGACTGTCCTGGAAGTGGTGAGTGTCTGTGTTAGTCTGGTTTTTGCTGTTGTGATCAAATTCGTTTGACTCACACAGGTCCAGAGGCTTCAGTCCGATCAGCTGACCCCATTGATTTTGTGCTTGAGAGGAGGCAACGTCCTGGCTGAAGGACCTGGTGAGGCAAAACTGCTCACCTCCTGACAGCCAGGGAGGGAAGAGATGGGAGGGACGGTGGCCAGGCATAATCCTCAAGGGGGTGCCTCCAGGGACCCACATCCTCCACCCAGGCCCTCCCCTCCTTGTTTCCATAACACTATGGTGTCAGGGGTCCACTGATGGATGAATTCACTATTGAGCCAGGGCCTTCACAATTCACCATCCAAAGCCTCATCAACAGCAACCAAGATATTAATACATGAGCCTCAGGGCTCAACTACCATTGAAGCTCTGCCATCCTGTGCTGAGTTGGACTGGACTGCAAGACTGTAGGAGCCATTCCAGAGGGTCAGACCATGAGGGGCCCAGGACTGAAAGCATTGATCTGTTTGCCCGCCTCCCCCTGCCTGCTCCCTCCTCCAGATAGCTCTCCCCTGCTCTTCCTGGAGCTGAGAGCCAGCTCTAAAACCAGAACTGCTACTCTAGAGTCCAAAGCAGTCTAGGAAGGGTGGGGGAGCAGGCACAGGATGAGTCAGAGGCCTGACTCTCCCTCTGCCTCAGAAAAGTCACTAGATTTCTTGGAGTAACTGCTGTCTTCATCTGTGAAATGGGTGTTGTTGGCCTAGAGGGGTTTGGTGATACTTATGGCTGTCTCTCTGAGTGGCAACCATACTGCCATAGGCCCTGATGGTTCACTGCTGAATGGGACACACTGGGACTCTGCCCATTGGGTTAACAAAAGCATGTGCACACTCACGAGAGGTCATGAGATGACCATAATGGAAGCATTTGCGTAACGACCAAGATCCACGGCCTGCCTAGGTGTGCATGACCAGAGGAGAGGCTAAAGACAGGCTGGTCAGCATATACAGCTGAGTCTTGTTCAAATGTAAAGAATGAAAATGCAGGCTGGAGAGATGGTTCAGCAGTTAACCGTGTGTCCTTTCCCAGTGGAGGGACTGGAGTTCTGTTCCCAGCATCCTGTCGGGTAGCTCACAACTACCCTAACTCCAGCTCTAGTAGATCCATCACCCTCTTCTGGCTTCCACGGGGTCTTCGATACTTTTCTTTTGCTGTGATAAATCACCAGTGACCAAGGAAACTTATAAAAGAAAACATTTGACTGGGGCTCAAGGTTCCATAGGCTTGGAGTCCATGACCACTGTGGCAGGGAACATGGCGGCAGGCAGGCAAGCATGGGGCAAACGGGAGATGAGAGCTTATATTTGCTTCAGAGAGAGAGAGAGAGAGAGAGAGAGAGAGAGAGAGAGAGAGACAGCACTTGTGCTAACTGGGAATGGAATGAGCTTTTGAAACTTCAGTGCCCACTCCCAGGGACACACCATCTCCAACAAGGCCTAATTTCCTAATCCTTGCCAAACAGTTCCACCACCTGGGGATCAAGTATTTAAATATATGAACTTATGAGGGCCATTCTCATTTCAACCACCAGCACCACACACACACACACACACACACACACACACACACACACACACACACACACACACACACACTTTTGGCCAGGCATGGTGGTACATGCCTTTAATCCTAGCATTTGGGAGGGAAGCATAGTCAGGTTGATCTCTGGGTTTGATGCCAGCCTGGTCTACATGGAGTGATGGGGGAAGCTTTGTTAACCAATCATCTTTAAGAAGTGGAACCTAGGGCTGGAGAGATGGCTTAGAGGTTAAGAGCACTGATTGCTCTTCCAGAGGTCCTGAGTTCAATTCCCAGCAACCACATGGTGGCTCACAACCATCTATAAGGAGATCTGGTGCCCTCTTCTGGCATACAAACATACATGGAAGGAATGTTGTATACATAATAAATAAATAAATAAATAAAAGAAAAAAGAAGTGGAACCTAGTTAAGGTGTAGCTACCTGGAGCCCAGGAAGAAAAACTGGGACGAACCAGGTGCTCGCTCTCTCTGGGTGATTCCCACACGGGACACAGCGGAACTTGGACTTCCCATTCTTGTGGTGTGAGTTTCCCCTTATAATAAGTAAAAATATAATTGTTTATCTTTAAGCTGGCCTGGTTATTTCCCGAATCAAGTTAACTTATACAATAGAGAGTTCCAGACCAGCCAGGACTACATAGTCTCAATGATGATGATGATATCTTTAAAAGAAGAATGAAATTACATCATTTTTAGGAAATGCTGGCATTGTAGATTCTAGATCTGTATGATGTGGAAACAGGAGAGGAACTCTAAGGGGAGAGAAGAGACTAGTGGGAGGGGGAGGGGACAGAGAGAGCCATGGGGTAAGAGTGGTCACAGCAGAGCCCTTTATGCTGTGTATGCGAATGAAAACCAACACCAGCAATAAGTGAGGCAGAGCCAGGAGACAGGGAGGGAGCAGATCACTGCCCAGTCACTGGGGCAGGTCTCCTGAGTGGGGAGGAACCATCAGCCCTGAAGAAAGGAAACCACAGGGCTGTGAGGAGTGTGAGCACAGTGAGGGGAGGCCGGAGGCCATTCTAGCAGGGCTTCTGGTGTGGGGCCAATACTTGCTGGTCCCCCTTTCCTCTTCCCCACTGCCCACATGCTTTCTTGCTTCCCCTGGCCTAAGCTTGAATCCTTCGTGCACCCTGTTTGAGAGTCAGGGGTTCCCACAACGCTCAAGCTGGAAGGATTTTATACTCGTGTGCAAAGACCCTCTAGGTGAGATCCATGGGTAGCCTGTGGTCCCACCTCCTTTGCAGTTGTATACCATTTAGACTTGCAAAGGGTTTGCAACCAGAATATATAAAGAGCTTCTATAAACTAACAAGAAGCGGGGCCAGTGGCTAACCAGTGGCTAGTTCTGCACTCTGATCTTCAGGCAAGCTATATTTGTTATGGCACAAACAAAATATCACCACTGAAAGCCATAGTGGACGTCATGCCAGAGGGCTGACATGAATGACGTCAAGAGGCTGGAAAGCTCTGATAGGTGGGAGAGCCCTCAGACAAGAATGACACGGTCATGCTTGCCTGGCTTAGCTCTCATGGCATAGCCTGCCTCCCAGCAGCCCTGATGCTAGATCCTTCTCCTAGTTCTCTCTCCTTGGCCTCTCCTGTTGTCTTGTTACTCAGCTCTGTCTGCAAGCTTGCATGTACAGGTGACTAAAGCACAAGGCAGATTATCATGTCAGTGAGCCTCATTATTCCTCCTCATGCCTCCTGGGGAGGCAATGACAGCTAGATAGTGTAGCAGAAATCCAGTCCCAACTGGTGTGTGCATACACGTGTGTGCACGTGTGTCCATGCGTGTGTGTGTGTGTGTGTGTGTGTGTGTGTGTGTGAGAGAGAGAGAGAGAGAGAGAGAGAGAGAGAGAGAGAGAGAGAGAGAGAGAGAGCTCCCGTGTTTACAACAGCTTCAGGAAGGGCTGTATCCAGAGACTCACAGAGCATGCACCCACTCCTTCCCTGCACTGCTGGTTCAGCCTCAAGCAGCCTATCAGACTCCTGTCTTTCTGGTGTGGGGGAAATGTCTGGATGCCTTTATCGGAGTGTCCCAGGGCCATCTCCCATTGGTCAGTATGGAATCACTTGTCTTTTCCTAGCTTGGAGAATTGCTTGCTTGCTTGGATTGGATGGATTAAGCTAGTACCTTTCTTGGGAGAAAAATCAGTTGTTTTAACTGCACCATGTGGTAGGGAAGGTAGAGAGGTAGGGAAGAGGTTGCCCCAGGACAAAATAAGGGAGTGGGTACCAGAAGAAGGTCTGGATGGTTTGTGGGCACTAGCTGTTCATTTGAATGCGGAGGGTGGAGCCTGGATATGCTGCAGAACTCTACCAATAGCTCTCTATCTACCCACCCACCCACTCTCTACCCTCTGGGAGTCTGTCTCTGTCTGTCTGTGTCATTTTAAGGAACTGGCTCACATGACTGTGGAGGCCAGGCTCGGCTGAAGGTTTCTCTGGAGTCTTGCTCTTCTATTGAGGGCCCCTTGCTCTGCTATTAAGGCCATAATTTCCACATTAAAAAGAGGCGACAGAGTTTTCTTGGTGTCCATGCATGCTCCCAGATAACGTTTAATGTCTGACTAACCTGCTGGGCACTGTGGCTCAGCAGTTTGAGGATTGGAGGCAGGAGGTTTCCTGACACCTTGAAGCAGTTTAAGCATACTGTCCTTGTCCTCCGGGGGCTATTGAGACACTGTTCAATGAGGGGCAGAGAAGGCCCAGCAGAGGAAAGGGGCGGGGGGCAGAATGTTCTTCAGCTACCAGTGGAAGTGTTACAGCTCTAAGCGGAAAGGTTTTTCCCAACACTCTGATCTGGGAAGCTGGGGTGGGGAATGTTTCTCTGATAATGCATGTGATACAGCTCTGAAGGGAAAGGTATCCTGGTAGTCAGGGCTGAGGAATACCACAAAGTCACACCACACAATAAACCTCACACAAGAGATTTATTAGAAAGGAAAAAAATCCAGGAGGGTGGCTGCCTCTATTTGGGTAAGAAGCAGCATAGAACTGGGCAAAACCCAAGGTTTATATAGGGTTTCTTTGGCGGGGGGAATTTCCAGGGTGGAGCTTTTCAGGGTAGGGAATGCTGAATTTTCAAGTCCTGAGCTTGGGTTTTTCATTCTGTAGGGATGAGATTAGGTGCATGTGTCTAGAGGGGCTGGCTCTGGCCATTAAAGCTGTTAGAGGATCCTGTGTGTGGAGCCTGGCCATTGGAGGTCCTCAGGGGTAGAGTTGGGGCAGGCTTGGAGTTCATAGGTCAGTCATAAGTGAATGTTGGTAATGAATTACCATCTGCACCCAGCCTGGCCCTACAGGGACCCAGAAGCAGGCCTTGATCCAGCTGCAGGGCTCAGCTGAAGTCAGCAGCCCTGGGAGCATCCTGGCACAGGACAATTTAGCCGTCAGCCACTGCGCCAAAAGGCACAGTGCTATGGTGGTGCAAGAATCTCAGTGATTAGTGACAGGAGGACCACCACTTAAATGTGGCAGGCAAACTCCCTTCACCCCTGCCTGACAGTGAGCACAACCCAGAGGCCTGCCTATCAACAGCATGAGTTAGAGCTACTCCTGCCACTGGGGAGCCAGAAGCCATAGGGAGGTGCTTGTCTCTGCAGGCTAATAGAGTTCTAGAGGCAACTAGTAAAGGACAGTTGTGCCCTGGTGTCCAGCCTAGAGCTAAGGTGAGAAGCAGAACAAATTACTACAGTGAACGACTGATTCGTGGTCCTGTGGGTCCAATGCCAGAGCTAGAGTGACCTCATTTTCACGATCATGTCCATAGAACTTGTGCCTTCAGTTATGGCTGTCACCAACACCAAACATAGAAGTCACCACAATCCAGAGGAATCACGGCAGTCCTAAGAAACCCTCATACTCTATAGAGATCATAGTCCACAGAGATCACCACAGTCCACAGAAACCATGATCCACAGACATCACCGCAGTCCACGGAAATCACACCACAGCTATCACCGCAGCCCCTCCCGTCTGTGAAGTGCTTCCTGGCTGGACAAAGCTCCCAGTTAGTATCCAACAACTTCCTGTGGCATCAGAAAATACCTGTGGCACTTGTGGCTTGCAAGTTGTGGCCCTGGTGTTGGCTCTGTGCTGAGGCATCAGATCAAGCCAAGCCTGCAGCAAAACCACTGGATTTCACCCGCCAGGGAGTTAAAAAGGAAGATGCCAAGCCCCACAACTTCTTTTTGAGTGCACAAACGTGATCTAAAGATCTCTCCCCACTAAGCCCCATCTATAGTTTTATTACTGCCCATCAAAGCAAGCCTTTAGCATGTGGGCCTTTGAGGACACAGCATCTAAACTCCAGCAGTGCCCACCTTCCTTTCAGATCACACGGGGTTTTCTAGAAAATTTTTTATTTTCAAAACTAATTAATTTATTTTCTGTGCATCGGTGTTTTGCCTGCGTGTGTGTCTGTGTGAGGGCGCCAGATTACCTGGAACTGGAGTTACAGACAGTTGTGAGCTGTCATGTGGGTGCTGGGAATTGAGCCGGGGTCCTCTGGAAAGAAGAGCAGTCAGTGCTATTAACCGCTGAGCCATCTCTCCAGGGCCTTAGAAAATTTCTTGAAGTTGGCCTTATTGACATCTGATTTATATGAAACAAAATGTACTGATAGTTTGAAAGCATATATATGGCCACAAACCCGTTCTGAGATTACTGAGAACTTTCCAGTTGCTCCCAAAGGTTTTCCTGAGCTCTGACTCAGGGCATCATCAACCCATGCTGTGGCAATGTACATTAGATCTGTCTTTCTAAGATTTTCCTGGAATAGAATCACACAGTACAGTCTTCCAATTCAGGCCTGGCCTCCTGCAGTGGGTGTGCTCTGGGGCACTGTCCTCTCATTGGCAACGTTAGAAGTGGCTTAAGTCTGGGCTACTCTGAACACCCATGAGTGCTATGTGTTGTGTGGTATTGATAAGGGGTGGTTTGGCTGACTTTCTGGTGAGAATGTAGAGGGCAGAACTACACAGAAGCTGGTCCCTGGTCAGAAGGAAGGCATCCCCTCCCCATCCTTCCCAGACCCTCCCTAGGCCTGTCACTCAATCCTGCCAGCAATCCTGGGAGATGCATAACAGCGTTCCCACCTCTGTAGTAGTTTAAGTGAGAATGTCCCCCACAGAGGGTGGCATTTGTACACTTAGCAGCCAGTTAGTGGTGCTGTTTGGGGAGGTTTAGGTGGTACAACGTTACTGAAGGAAGCACTTCGGTAGGGACAGGTTTGGGATTGAAATCCTTGTGCATTTCCTGTTTGATCTCTCTGCTTCCTGCTCTAAACTAAGAACATGAGCTCTCGGTTTTGTGCTACCATACCTGTTGCTGCCATGTCTCCCTGCCATGATGGATGCCTAGCTTCCTAGAACTGTGAGCCCAAATAAATTTTTCTGTAAGTTGCCTTGATCATGGTGTGTTGTCATAGCAACAGAAAGTGACTTAATACAGTCTCCCAGTAAGGAACCACAGCTGGGGTTTTAGGGAGACTCCAAGCACAGATCCCCTTAACCCATAGGCTGCTGGGGCAAGGAACAGGGTATTCTTTTGTTGGACATGCAGCCAGGGCTGAAGTGGTTGCACCATTCTTGGCTGGCAAGGAGGTATCAGGGCAGTGGCATCAACTGTGTACACCAAGTGCCTTCTTACCTGGGCCCCCAACCTCACAAGTACCCTGTAACCTTAGTCTGGGCAAGAGCTGGCATGGGTTTAACTTGAACCTGGAGGATTATTAGCTGCCTAGGTCATATTTGCTGGAACACAGGCAAGGTGAGATTTTTTTCTGACCTCGCTACAGCGTTTCTCAGCAACTCCATGAGTGTCAGGGCAGGACCTCGCAGGCTGGAACCACAGTGTGATCAGCTATTGGAGGTAGGAATGGCCACAAAATGCCTGGAGAGGAATTGGGATAATGGGAATACTGCCATATTTTTTTTTTTTTTTTACTGCTGAGTAGTCAAGAACCTAAACCACCTTTGTATATATTAGTCTGGTTTCTGCCACTAAAATAAAATACCCAGAGCTGGATAATTTGTAAAGAAAAAAATGTTTTATCTCAGAATGGGGAGGTCCAAGACCGCCAGAGCCAACTCCTGCTCCCCTGCGGGTGTCAGAGCTGGCAGTATCTTAATAGAGTGGGCATGTGTATACGAGTGTGTGAGACAGGAAGCTAGACAGATCGGGGTCAGGTTTGCTCTTTTCTGACAAACTACTCTTGCAGAAATGAACTAGTTCCCTGAGACTGCAGGACTGCCTTCCAAAAGCCTTTACAGGTTCCACTACTTTCTGTTCATTTTAGACTATGTAGCCCTGGCTGTCCTGGACCTCATAATGTAGACCAGGATGGCCTTGAACTCACCGAGATCTACTTGCCTCTGCCTCCTGAGAGCTGGGATTAAAGGCGCGTGCCACCACATTCATCCCACTACTTCTTGATACTATCACACTCAGGATTAACCTTCCTCACATAACCCTTTGGGGGGCGACCCACTCCCCAGCCACAGCATAGCTCTCGCGGTCCCTGTCTTCCCATCTCTTGCTGTCACTTCTGTCTCCATCTTTCTCTTTGGCCTCTTTTTCTGACTCATCAACATGTGTCAATTTCTGTTGAATAAACTTGGGCCATTTGTCTTGTGTCCAATCCATCATGCTCATTGCTAGCAGAAGTAATCAACATGAAATAAAACTGACATGGGCTAAAACCACGCACAGGAGAAATAGCCATCGACTGAAAATCGACAAAAGAGTCAAACCTCTATTCCAGTTTTAAAAGCTGCACAAATCTGACACGTGAGAATTAGAGCTGACAGAAATAATGGCCCTACAGGGAAACCAGGGGTGGAAGTGGTCTGCAATCAGTAGTGACTGATGAATCAAATCTTCATGACAAATTTTAATTAGACAAGACCTGATCTCGATGTAATCGATCTCGGTAAAGCAAAAACTGAGAGAGGGAAAATGTGGGAGCTGTCGAATTGCGTTCTTTGGAGGATGGAGCGAGGCTCATGTCAGCTGTGGTGGGCTTCATGGCTATGCAAATTCAAACTTCCCTTCTAACAGTGGGGGTCACAGGGACCCCCTCCATCTGGAGGGAAGATGCTGGTGCTGAGAAGTGTTTGTGTAGAGGCTGAGACAGTAAGCAGGTATCTGTTGACAGCCAGTGTCACAGGCTGTGTGATTGGACATTGGCCAGACAGGCCTTTAAAAGGTGGCTGGGAAGACAGCTGGTGGGTAAGGCACTCACTGTGCAAGCTTAAGGGCAAGACTTCCTACACGCAAAACCCATCTAAAAAGTTGGGTAGGTGTGGTGACCTGCCTATAATCCCCTCACATGGGAGGCAGAGAAGGGCAAGCCCACTTGCCAGACTAGACTATACTATGGTATAGATCAGTGAGGATCTCCACATATATGGTGGAGAGCAATTGAGGAAGACACTCAGCACCAGCCTCTGATTCCCCTACATGCACGTGCGTGCACACACACACACACACACACACACACACACACGTAGCTGTAATGTTACATGCCCACACATATAAACATGTATACATTCCTGAATGAGCACATATATATTCCGCCCTCCCAAAAAGAGTCGCTCAGTGGACTGGGATGTTTGTGTGTAAGAAAAGTGATTGCCTTGCAAGTATGGGGACCTGAAGGCAATCCCAGAATCCGCCTACATGCCAGGCATGGTGGTTCGTGTGCTCATAATTCCGGTGCTGGGACGGTGAAGACAGCCAGTCTAGCCTTAATGGAGAGCCAGGCTAACAAGAGACAAAGGTGGCACATGGAGTTCTTGAGGATGCCTCTACAGGAGAGTGTGTGTGCACATGTACATTTAAAACAACACGTCCTCTTTGTCCCCAAAACTAATGAGGCTGTGAGTCACTAGGCAGTAGCTACCCTTCTGGTGGTAGCGGTGTGCAGTTTACATGGGGCTGCCTCTCCACATTATGGGGACTGGCTTTGCTTCTAGAGACTTGGGCTCCATGCAGGCCGTGTCAGCTAAAGCTTATCACGGAGTATGGGCCTGCAGCTTCCTTGTCTCCCACCTGCTTCGCTGGCTCTAGGGAGATGGAACGAGCTTGGCAGATGTCTGAGCAGATGCCATCTGCCTCCCTGATGACAGCTTCTTAATTGTTTTCTCACCGCCTTTATTATTTATTCCTTTACCTTAAAGGGTGGCCAGGCCAGTCAGAACACTGCTCACCCCTTATGAGACCCCTATGGGTTTGCTGTGTCTCCATCCTCTGCCCTGGCTTTGTGCATATCCTTCTTTTGGTTTGCTTTATGATGTGAACTTCCCTGGATGCATCACTGCCTAGGGCCTGGTGTCTCCTCTCCTGAGCCCCCTGTGTGTGCACTAACACAGCATGCCGCTTCTCTGTGAAGCTCCTCACGGAGCGTCATGTGTCCGATACTCATCCATGCTCTTGAGCAAAGCAGCGCCTTCCTTTTCATCACTGTGTAGTATTCCACTGCATGGCCTAACCACATTTTACATTTTCCTTCTGATGATTGGTCTAGATAGTTTGCAATTTTTTTTTACTAATAAGGAAAATGCTGCCGTGAAGTTTATCTCTTCCTTTTTTGAGGCAAGGTCTTGCCATTTATCCCAAACAGCCTAGAACTTAATGTGATCCTCCTGCCTCAGTTTCTCAAGCACTGGAGATTACAGGCATGCACTTTCATGCCTGGTATCATTGTGACTACTCCTATGTGACACACACACACACACACACACACACACACACACACACACACACACTTCCCTTGGTCTATACTTTCTAGCAGATGATTTAACAGTTTTGCTGAGGTGCATTTTAGGATGTGCATGCTCCAGTGTTCTGATCATTGCTGCTCGGTGTCTTAAAATGTAGCTGCACCACTTTACATTCCCACGGACAGCGGACGGGGCTTCCAGTTGCTCCTCATCTTCACACCTGGCACTTTAATTTGAGTTTTGGGCACGAATTTATAAACATAAACCAAGCTTCCAGGGGATTCAGATGTGTTTGGTGGGGGGCTCAGAATCATAGGGTGAGCTCTGGGGCCTGCTGGGTTATTCTAGGGCAAGCCCTGACTCTGAGCTGTTGTGAAGGTGTGTCGACCCGTAAGCTGCCCTCCTGGGGTCCCTTAGGTCCCCACAAGTGTGATGGCTTCTTGTCCATTCACACTCTGTGTCCTCAGCCTGATTCCCAGGTCTGAGGCCTTTCTCTGGCTGGAGTATCACATCTGTGTCTCAGAGCTCGGGAAGAGGGGGGAGAAGTCTGAGAGAGGGGGTGGTGAGCACCAAAGATAGCTTTATCCCAAAATGGACAGCAGTACTGAGGGTCCCTTGGCTCCCATGGCAACTTGCATGTACAGCATGCCTGCCCTGTGACCTGGCTCTATGGAAGGGAGAGCTGGTAGATCTCTAAAAGTAACAGTTGACAGCATCTGGTGGCAAACTCAGACGCCTGCAAATCCAAAGGATGGGAGGAAGGTGGGCAGGGACTAAAACACACAGAGACACCTGCACACCCGCACTTCTCAGCTGGGTGGTGACTTGCCCTGGGGCACCTTTGGTAAAAAGGCCTGGAGGGCATCTAAGGTACCTTGTGGATAAAGCCCTGCAGAAGGGATGCTGGCAACATCCTGCCGGTGGCCAGGCCTGAATCTCAGCACTCTGCTGTCCCATCAACCTCACGCACAGCCCTCCCCCCTCAAATGCTGACAGTGCTGAGCTGAGGACTGTCCTGTCCTGTCACAGCACTGACTTCACAGCTAGGTTGTAGGTGGTCTGCGCTTGGGCTAGTGCTGCCTCGCTCTGACTGCCAGTGTCTTGGGGCCAAGGGAAGGCCAATGTTTCCTATCTCCAATTCATTGAGCATTGATATATTTGGAAACCTAAACTGGCCGTCGTTTCTTAAAGGGAAAGATAAAGCCACAAGAAACACAAGCCAGGGGTGTGGATGACTCTGCAGGGTTGGACTAAAGCAACAGGCTCTAGCCCCGCCCTCTCCGGCTGTTGCTGTCAGGGATGATAGTGCAAGCGAGTGTGAAGTCCACAGCTTTGCTCCAGAACAACCACACTCCCCACATCACGCAACTCAGATGCCCAGGAGAGCCTGTCATCCCATTCAGCCTCCTCTCACCCCTGCCCTGGACAGCACTGCTATACCCTATCTTGAGCGACTGTCTGTCTGATGGGTCAGACGGGGACACATTCTTCAGGGTTTGAGTGACTCAGGCAAGACACGGACAGAAAGAAGCTGATGGAAAAGGCTAACACCCATCCCCAGCCATTCTCCCCAGCCCGGCGATTTCTCCAGCTCTCCTCTCACGGCTGTGCCCACAGCTACTCTCCCCTCCTTATTAGGCTGTGAGTCAGAGATTCTGGGGACTAATCCCAACTCGGCTTTTATCGTGTCGGCAGCCACCTGGGGCAGGATGGCCACGTGCCCTTTCCTGGCTATAGGATGAGATGACTCACAGTCCCGGAGGCAAAGGTTTTGGGAGAAGGCTCAGCAAGGGTATTTCACAAGCATAGAGCAGGTCTTGGCTCAGCTCCTTGCTTTGCCACATCCCAGCCAGGAGAACTTGGGGAAGTCACTCTTCTACCGGCCATGGTCACTCTGACTGCTGGCAGGCTCTGAGGTGAGCACCCATGAGGAGCTGGCACAGGCCCTGATGCTGAAGGCAACAAGGAAGGTGGAGGCAGCTCTGACTGGATGAAGCTCGCCCCCAATCCTTTTCCCAAATGTCTGCAGGCCTCTCCTCTTCTGAATCTCCTCAGCACACAAGAGACACATCTACTAGACCAACAGTGTGGACCAGAGGTAGGGTGTCCAGTTACACTCTAAATCCCAGCGACCCTGGCCCTTTGCCTGCCTCTGATGGCTTGGATTATCACATTTGGGACATGAGGGTAATCACAGTTCCCTTCTCATCAGGTGTCAGGAGGAAAAGCCTGTATAAAAATCTAGAGTTGGCTTATATCAACAAGTTGGGATGTCACACACTGCTAACCCCCTTTTCTTTCCAGAGAAAACTCTGAAAGCCAATGCCTACCCATCTTCTTGTCAGATCTATGTTCATGGAGCCCTTCTGTTATTCGATAGACAGGCCTGCCTGTGGGGAAGGGCCTGGAAGCATCAGAGGATCTGGGGCCTAAACGTCCTCCTCAGACAACAGGCTGTTCTCTCCTCATAACCCTTCAGGTGCTCCAGGGAGCCTAGGACAGAGCAGGGAAGAGCAGCTGGTGGAGGAGGAGCCCAGCCTGACCAGCCTCTTCCCCTGTGGCACCTAGGGTCCCCGACTACCGACTACCACACTCGGGCCACCCCTTCCAAGTGTCACATGACATAATCTGCATCTTCACTAATGGCGCCTGCCCAAATGTTCCCTCCTAATTATTGTCTATAAAGGCAATGCCAGGAATATTAACAGGCTTGCCACCTGTTTCCTGGCAGGTGGCCCCATGGTGCACCTGTCAGCCAGCTGCCTTGGTCCCCAATGAAAACGAGTGTGTCTTTTTTCATTCTGAACTCAGGACCCTCTAGAAGCCATCAGACAGCTGGGTCAATTCCTGGGAGGTCTCTGCCTCCCTGGGGCTGCTTCCTCGCTATGGCCTCAGGGGCTCTAGTGAGGGTAGAGGGCTTGGGAATTCCTCTCCTCTGGATGCTGTGTGATGTCGGAGCTTCATTTTCTCTTTCTGAAGACCAGCATCCAGGAAAAAGATAAGGTGGAGGCTCTCCTGCCCTGGGCCAGCACCCATACCAAAACCCCTGCCTCAATTCCCCAGGGGACCCCAGGCGACATCACTTCATGGGTACTGTGGGCTGTTAGGCGAAGTCACTTTTGGGGTGTCACTTCCTCTGAGGCAAATGATAGCTTATAAGGTGACATCCTCTGGTGGGTGTCATTATAAGTGAAGTGATGTCACCTCAGGTTCCAATCACCTGTGAGGTAATGTCAACTCAGGGTGCCATTGCTTCTGAAGTGACATCACTTCCTTGGTGCCATCACCTTTGAGCTGATGTCACCTCATAGAGCCATGACCTGTAATAACTCCGGAGGCCCACAAGGCCCTGAGTTCTGCCAGGGCAGAGCTTTCTTACGGCCCTGTGTCCAATGGCTTCCTAACTGTCCCGTGTCAGTCGCCAATCATCTGTCAGAAAGGGCAGGACCTCTGATTCACAGTTTGGAGGTTCAGGACTGGCCCACGATTCTGGCCTGTGACTACTTGGAACATCATGGCTACAGACAGTGCTGTTCCCCTCAGGACAGGAAGCGGGAGGCGGGAAAAGGCAGGGACATCACCTGAGGATGTACCCACCTGCTGTTACTTCCTCCAAGGCCTCACCTCTTAACATTACACAACCTCTCCGTGTCTCCAAGGACATGGCATTTGAGAGACTCTGCAGGTATAAGCTATAAATACTGAGTTCATGGTGGTTTATATTGTCGGGGGAGAAACTGAGGCTCAACCCTCTTATATGACTCTGTCTTGTTCATGGCCCCCAGTTCATCAGCTTTCCCCACCAGCCATGGCTTAGCATGCTCCTGATCTTTTCTGGCTGGAAGAAGATCCCTGACTGAGGAGGTCTGGGGTTTTAGAACACAGTGTTCAGCAAGGAGTACAGGAGTGTTCTAAACTACCACAGTGCCCAGGAGTGAGTGTCCAGCCCCTAACACTTCTCTTAAGAAAGCAGCCTTCCTCGTCATAACTACCTGTGGTCCTCCTGGGGACACATTAAGGGCAAGAAAAGCCAGACTACTCCCTAACAGGTGAGGAGTCCCATGAACCTCCAAACTGCACATTGTGATCCATCCCCGCAGTGACTATAGCTTCGAGAGTCCCGGAATCTTCCCCACTAGAGACACGCTCCAGACACAGCCAGGGAAGACTGGAACAGAGTTCAGGGGTTGACAGTGCAAAGGGCTTCCATTGTTACACCTTGTGCATGAGGAGTTTTCATAGTTAGAGGCAAGACCTGGTTCTGAGGCAACAAAGGCCTTTCCTTGCCTTCTGTGGGAGCCAGTGGAAGCCGGCAAGAGTCAGGAGTCTCTCTGTGGCTGTTAAACCACTGCACCAGGGGTACTCTAGAAAGTTCTTCAGAGAACCCAATCCAGACAACAGAAGCTGTGATCATGGCCAAATAAGTCAAGGAAAAAAAACCCTCAGAAATCAACACTGCCCTCCCCCTTTTCCCATCTTTTTGGTGCTTCCTAATTCAACAGCTTGACTTTAGAGCAAGTACAGAACCTGTGAAGCCACTAACATACTGTGTGACTGTGCAAATCACTCGCCTCACGGAGCCACCTCCATTTCTTCATCTGTGAAATGGGCACAGAGTGACATGTAGCCCTACCTACTTCACAGGACAAAACAATGAGAGCGAGACTAAGCGATAATTGACAACGACGACGACGACAGAAACTGAGGCTCAGCCAGTGAAACTCCGTGGACCCTGCTTCTGATCCAGTGAAAGGAGCTGCCATTCTGTCCCCTTTGTCTTCCAAGATCCACATGTTCTCCTCACCGTGCCCCATTTCGGGGACAAATCACAGGGCACTTGGGCCCCCTCTGCTACAAACACCACCATTGTTCCCACCCTCCCTCAGAGGACTCGGCCATACGTCCAATTCCCTTGCCTTTAGCTACTTCTACTGCCCTGCCCCTCTCCCGCCCTCTACTCAGCCTGTATCCCCCAGAAACCCCCCTACCACCATGGCTTCCTCCCTCTTCTAGCCTTTCTTCAAATGTCACCTTCGCAGCACAGCTTTGATGACCCTCCTCTCCCCTCTTTAATTTCCATGGTTTTAATTTTTCTTTTACTTCCCATTGGCACCTAGAAGGCAAGAACATTTTGAGACACGTTACAGACAAATCAGAGCTGGTTGGTTGGTTTGGGTTGTTTTTGTTTTCCCATCTATATCTCTAACAGATAGTAGGGTTTTTGTTTCCCATAATGATAATTACAATAATGGCATCAACCCAAAGAATCAATGATAAAATCCTAACATCTCAGATTTGGTCCTTGTGAAGTGACCCCCCCCCCCAACCCCATACACATCCTGTAGTCTTCATAATGTCTTTACACGTGATTCATTCACATTGGGGTCCTGCCAAGGCCCTTGCACCTCGCTTGGTTGATCAGTCTCTCTAGAAAAATTCCTTCTTCCTCTTTCATTGGGGGAAACCAGGTCATCTACCCATGAGATATTCTCAGGGTGTTTTCTAACGCATCCTCATGTGTTATGTGCAGTCTGCCCGCTGGTCCTCAGGATCTGAACGCTTCCCGCCACTGTCTGGAATCCAGTCTCTGCCCGACCCCGCATTGTCTTAGAATTGAAGGAGGGTGATTTCACAGTATCCTTATTAGAGCAAGGGGACAGAAACACAGCTCCAACAGCAGCCCTCACACGCCTAAGGAGCACCGAGAGACATTTAGGGACCTCAACTCAGGCCAAGCCAGGATCCTTTGCTCCTGGCCTTAAAAGAATTTCAGAGCTAACCAGTGTAGCGAGACAGAGTTGGAAATGTTATTGGAGATATTTTAATATAGACTTAAGCACAAGGCTTCATAAGAGAGGCACTCAAAAGAAATGAAGATATACTCAAGTGGGAGTATGTGCTTCCCAAGGGGGAGGAGGGGAAAGTAAGACTTCCCCGGTGTAGGGATGCCTCAAGGGATTGAAAACAATTAATCGCCTCAGCATCAGCCATTCATACCATTTTGGTGCCTCTTAAGTTACATTTCCGAAGGTGAGATGGCTCTGGAGATGCCTTGGACAGAGTTGTAATATGACAAAATTACAAGCCACTAGGGCTGTACAAGGGGTTCAGAACTAGTCTTTTCCCTGTAAATTGCTGAGATTCCTAGAAAATTGCAGGTTCATGGCTTAAGCAGTTGTTGGCTATGCTGGAATGTTTGCTCTGCTGCTGTCAGAGGCTTCAACCAGATCCAGAGTGAAGAGATTCATGTTCCCATCTCAATCCCCAAGATTCCCCCTGCCTTCCCATCCTCCTCATCAGTCTTTGCCATGCCTGCTTGCCCTGGTTCTTCCCTGAGTCATCTCCTAAAATACATCCTGTTGTGAACAGAAGTAGAGGTTACGATCTCATTCTACAGCAGCGTTTGTCCCAAGCGACCAGGGAAGGTGTATTTCTCTTTCCCCTTCTTTAAAACAGCAGTAAGCATGCATGGTATCTTACAAGTTTCCAGTCTTTCTTCTTCTTTGTTCTTTGAGCTGTCCCGGACTTGGCCAGTGGACTCCTGGTGCCAAGCCTTGGAGTCCTTCTGACTTTCCCCGCTCAGACTCTGTGCACTTCCTTAATCGCTGGAATCAAGGAGACATATTCAGATTGTCCTCCCTAGTTCAGCCTTAGGTCAGCCCTGGGGGCCCTTTCAGCCTGAGAAAGCTATTGAAAGTCCACGGTCTGGTTTCAGGGAGACGGCATAAACTGTATGGGGATGCCCTTCTCCTTGCCCTATTTACTTTACCTTCTGTTGCACCATTTTCTTATTTATTACATTGTTGTTATTTTTTCTCCCCACTGGAGCATCAACACCAGGAAACCTTGATTTTATTCACTGCTGGGTCTCGGAGACAGCACACAGATGATGCCTAATAAATATTTGTTCAATGAGAAAGGGGACGGGTCTGATGGATGACCTGCATGCTCGCCCTCCCAGCCTGCGGGAGTTGCGCAGAGGGACCCCACCCCTTGCTGCCTCCACAGACCCAGCCTTGGGTCTTATTTATATCAGCAGAGCTTAAGTGGCAGAAATGTCACCACTGGGCCTGTGGGGAAGGAAAGGCCAAGAAGATTAAAGGCATCTCTGATGAGATGCTAATTTGTTTCTGGAAGCTGGTGGGGGTGGCAGGATCCCCTGGGCCTTGGGGGCTTTGTGAAGATGAGGCCGGGCTGGTGGAAGGAGAATGGCTGGCAGAGGCTGCCCTGCATCCTTTCATGATCTTTCCCTTCTTCCTACCTGTCTTTTGAGATCTGTTAAAGGTTGTATGCTAAGGGTCGTTAGTCAGTCCTGTGTTCAAATCCAGCCCTCAGCATTCTCTGAGTCCTAATGGTTCGCTGTGGTTTCTAATTGCCACTGTCAGCTGGCACACACAGTCAGCCAGGGTAGGTGTAGCCTGGTCCTTGGCCAGACTTCTTACCCTAGCCAGGTCCGACCCTGTTACCTGATAGTTTGTATAATCCCAGTGTGAAGCAGCCTCTTGTACCTGTACTGAGCTGGCAGGACACATGGCACACAACAGGGCTTTAAAAATTTTTTTATATGTTTTATATGTATATATAAGTACTCTCTACATGTATACCTGCATGCCAGAAGAGGGCATCAGATCCTATTACAGATGGCTGTGAGCCACCATGTGGTTGCTGGGAACTGAATTCAGGACCTCTGGAAGAGCAGTCAGTGCTCTTAACCTCTGAGCCCCACAATAGGACTTTTTACAAAGGCACAGTTGTGGCAGTTGACCTAGTCTTAGGGCTAAAGTCTGAGACCTTGTTCTACCACTTGCATGCTGTGTGACCCTGGTAGCGTCCTGCACCTTTCTCATTTGTAAAAGGGGAATGCTACTCAGACCATCCTGGTGCACTGTGAAGATTAAATGAGTTAGGTTGTGGGAGGCAACAGGCTGCTGATTTTCCTGCCGTGACTTCCCTGTGGTTTGTACATAGGGATGGGTTCTGTGTAGAATGATCAGGCTACTGGCTGCCACTTATTGGCTATTGAGCTCCTGTATGTCAGACTCAACTGCACGCACTGTTCCTGCAGCCCACTCCAGGGGCAGTCCTAGCTCTGCTAGTCAGATGGAAACGCAGGCTCGAGGGATAGGGATGCACTCTCTGATCTGCTCATTCACGCTCGGATCTGCTCCTCCCCGAAGGCTTGGGTCCTCCCTTGCTGTTTGGATGACTAAATCAGAGCTTTGTTGTCTAGGAAGAGTCAAGGCCTCTCTCTTCTGTGGGCAGAAGCGTATAAGAGGGGCAGTGGCAGAAAGAGCCAAGCAGTCTCGCTCAAGTGCCAACCTTAAACTTCCTGGGCTTGTCCCCGTCTAGGGCTCTGCCATGCACAACCCAAAGATGGAAGAACATCTTTGGAAGAACCAAAGATGGAGTTGGATAAGGAACCCAGGACCTCAGCGTCCCAGTCCTGCCCCTTTGCCAGTGATTCTCTTTCCTGTGCCCACAGGGATCCTCTCCCA
The DNA here is from genome assembly GCF_000317375.1 of Microtus ochrogaster. Taxonomy (NCBI): domain Eukaryota; kingdom Metazoa; phylum Chordata; class Mammalia; order Rodentia; family Cricetidae; genus Microtus; species Microtus ochrogaster. The sequence continues at coordinate 5,813,684 of NW_004949099.1, read as the reverse complement.
GAGAGAATCAGCTCAGAGCCTGCTTCCAGTTGAAACCTAGTATTGAAGATGGCCACAGGCAGTCTTCACAGCCAGGAAGAACCGAGGCAGCCCACTAGGAATCTGGAAGACCTCTAGGACCCTTCCTCCCTGGGCTTTTCACTCATCACCCGCTCTGTTTACTTCTCATTGCCCTCCGCTCCATCTACTCTGTCGGCTGCTGGCAGGGATGCAGCAGCACTTGGGCAGACTGGGTATCCAGGTCTGGTGGGATGACTCTTGCAGAGCGATGGGGCAGACCTCATGCTGCCTGGACCAAGGCCGCTCTGATGCTGACTCTAATGCAGATTTCTTCTGCAGCCCTGACCCCAGAGCAAGTCCTCTGGGCTCCTCCTGAGAGTATGGTCTGGGCTCTGACCCATCCTAGGGGGCTTCGGGGTTTAAAAATTGAGGAGGGAGCCTAAAGAGCCAACTTAGGGGAGACGGCAGGAACACCTTTCTTCCACATGCCTGCTCTGATCCTAAGCAAGTAAGCTGCTCCTCTGCCTCAGTCTCCTCAAGGGTAAGCATTGCTGCCTACCAGCCAATGGAAAGGCACCCTCTGGGGACTCAGCACACGTTGCCAGTGATCTGTGCCATGGCACAGCAGGCCAGCCTTTCCGGAAGCTAGTTAGTTAGGATGGGCAGCTGAGGGCCAAGCAAGTAATCTCTTGCAGAGAACTTCCACAGAGTAGTCCTAGATGGAGGGACCCACCCAACAGCTGGTAGAGGAAGAGGGGAGGAGGCTGGTGGAGCTGAGCAGAAGCTGGGGTGGGCGAGGCAGCACTTTTGGCGGGAAGAGGAAGTAGAGGATGGGGGTTGCTGAATATAGATTCTCCATGCCAGAACTTGGGAAGATAGATCTTGCTCTGGCGCCCTGCTTGCTGTGGAGGAAGGGCCTTGTTGCCGGCTCTGGGGAGGATTATCTATTTTAGCAACTCGGGAAGGGAGGAGGCCCGGGAGCGCCCAGCCTCCACCAGTCAGGCGGCTGGGGCGCAGCGCAGAGGCAGAGGCGCGGTCTCTGGGCTCTGAGACTGCGTGTGGCCGTGGGTCTCCGGCCTGGGACGTACCGGCGGGCAGTAGTGATGCTGGCGGTGTCACTCAAGTGGCGGCTGGGCGTGGTGAGGCGGAAGCCCAAAGGTACCGAAGGGAGGCTGCTGTGGGTGTTGAGGGAGCCACTGAGGGACGCTTCCTCTCTACCCTTGGTGCCTGTCTCCTAGCTTGCTTTTGTCTGGTTGCTTGGGGTGTCTCTGTGGCATCCCCCCTGGGTCCTAGAATCTGGGTCTCTTCCCTAGGCACTTGTCAGTGTATTTCTCTGCATCCTTCTCTGGAGCCCTAAAGCCCTGCGTTCTGGATACCTTCCTTGTTCTCCACTCCAGCTCCCTTTGTCTGGTCCCCTGGGGGTCTCTTCCTCTTCCTGGTCCTCCTCCCTGCCCTGATGGCTGTCCTTGTGTCTTTCCCGTTATCTCTGTCCTGTTTGCCCACACATGCTCTCTGCTACCCTCACTGTCTTTGTTCAAGGGTCCCTTTTAAAGTGTCTTTCTGTGTCTTCACTTTTCTGAGCTTCTCGTCCCCACCCCTCATGGGATGTCATCCTACAGAGCTTTTCTTTCCTCCCTAGTCATATTAAGGGACTGTGCTGTAGTGTAGTGTAGTGTGTGTGTGTGTGTACACGTGCATTTACACCTCAGCTAAGGGCAAAGCCTGGGCCTGGCTCTGGTCTAAGCTAAGTCAACTCTGAGCCCTGGCTTCCACTGGTCCCATCTCTGACACAGGTATAACCCCTTGGAGAAGAAGAGGGACCTCTGGTGAGGACAAGGTTGCAGTGGGCTGGGAAGACAGTATGGAGCTGGGTGTGAAGTCCCAGAGTCTGTGACTTGACATCGCATGTGACTGCCCTTCCGTTTTCTACCTATAACACAGGGGATGAGGATGGTAGGAATTCATGGTCCTGTGCATCAGGCTGAGAACTAAGAATGACCAGGACTATTAAAAACAAGATAAGACCTTATCAACACCACTGTGTGTCAAAGGCCTTTCCTCATTTAGTCCCCACCACCCTCCTCAATGCCAGTCCACTCCTACCTTGGTTGTATAGCAGAAAGCTGAGGTTCAGACAGGACCTTGCCCTGAGGTCACAGAGCTGGCCCACAAGATGCACTGTTGGTTTTACTAGCATTTGAAGGACCAATGTGAACTGGGGTTGCTTCCCTGGAAGTGTCCAAGAGGTTCATGGGGTAGCAGATGGGTTCCAGGACCTGATCTGACCTGTGGGCAGCTGGAGTCCTCTAGAGTTCCCTGCAGAGACAGAAGCATCAGGAACAGGGTTACCCAGGAATTCTCTGCTGGGACCCCAGAAACCCCTCTTCTCAAGGCTGTTGCTCAGATCCATGGGTCCTGAGGAGCCTGTAGATGTGATAGGTGACCATCTCAGGGCTGCTGTCTGTGGAAGACCCTGAGATCTGGAGGGAGGATTGCTTGTATTTTTCGGACATCAAAGGCTTGTATCTGACCTGGGTTTAAATCTCTCTATGTGTGGCTATGGACAGCTGTCAGACCTCAGTTTCATCATCTGTAAGAGGGGACTGAGAAAGGCCGCCCTTTTCAGATTATGTGCTTGGAGCAGGGCCTAGCACATAGCAGGCTCTTGAAAAGTGCAATTTACCCTCCCTCCCACTCCCACATTACACCTCCACCCCACAGTGGTCATGCCCTTGAATGTTAAGCTCCTTGTGGGGAAAAAGGCAAAGAACATAAAAAAACAAATTAAACTAAACTAAACTAAAACCATGTATCCTGACTGGTTGAGGACCTACTGTGTGAAGGCATGGCCTGGCTTCCTGGTTGGCTGAGAACCTACTGTATGAGGGCATGACCTGGCTTCCTAGCTG
>NW_004949099.1:5793460-5809686 GCF_000317375.1 Microtus ochrogaster | reverse complement strand
TAACTGGCTGAGGACCTACTGTGTGAGGGCATGGCCTGACTTCTGCCATTAGAGGAGCTCTCTGGGAGACACAACTGCACACTATTTCATGACTATTACTTGAGGGAGGACTCCTGAGGCCTTGGTGGGAAGCAAGAGGTTGCACTGGCTTCCTATTCAAGGTCTTATATTTTTAAGATTTATTTATTTTATGTCATGCATGTGCACCGTATGCTTGCAGGTGCCCAGAGAGGACAGAAGAGGGGGTCGGATGCCCTGAACTGGAAATACAGGTGATTGTGAGCCACCTGGCGTAGGTTCTGGGACCCAAACCTCGCTCCTCTTAACCACGGACCCATTTCTCCAGTCCTTCAAGGTTTTATTTTAATGTCTGAAGGACAGGTTTCCTTACTGTCAGCCCATGATCTTATTGCTTTACTGTTATCTGTTCACCTTTTCTTTAGTGTGTGCTCACATATGCCATGGTGCATGTGTGGAGGCTGTTTTCAGTTGTCAGGACCTGATTATCTCTTTTCACCACGTGTGTCTTAGGAATCTGACTCAGCCAGGCTCACTGGCAAGGCTGTTTATCCTCTGAGCCATCCCACTGGCACTCCAACCGTGTTTTCAATGGGTCGTCCTGTTTCTCATCTTTTCTGAGTGAGACCTCCAAGGGCCTCATCCTCTTGCTTGAAGGTGGAAATCACAGGCTACATGGCCACGGCAGATGCATAGCATGTTTTGTAACTTGAGTCTTCCTATGTCCTGCCTGCCAGCTCCCAAACAATGACACGGAAATTTCTTATTAATTATGAAAGCTGGGCCTATAGCTTAGATTTGTTTCTAACTAGTTCTTATAACTTCAATTAACCCATTTATATTAATCTATTTTCTATTATATGGTATTACCCCTCTTTCGTCTTGTGCCTCCTGTTTCCTCTCTATGTCTCCTGGCATCTCCTGCATGCCTAGATTCTTCCTCCTCTTCCTTTCTCTCCTTGGAAATCCTGCCTACACCTGTTGCCTAACTATTGGCCGTTCAGCTTTCTATTACCTCGATCGCAGCAATACATCTTCATAGTGTACGAATATCCCACAACAATATTCCTCAGCTGAAATCTAAGGGTCCAGTTAGTGTCTGGAAAAGGAAATGATAGTTTTGAGAGAGTGGCTAGGGAGGACTCTCAGAGTAGAGATTTCCCCAGCACTCGGGAGGCAGAGGCAGGCGGATCTCTGTGAGTTCGAGACCAGCCTGGTCTACAGAGCTAGTTCCAGGACAGGCCCCAAAAGCCACAGAGAAACCCTTTTTCGAAAAACCAAAAAAAAAAAAAAAAAAAAAAAGAGTAGAGATTTCCTAGGTAAGTAACGGAGAAGACGGCTTTTATAAACAGGGCTGTAGAGTACAGAATCAACAGATGCTGACATAGGGTATACTGCCTCTGCCTCCTGCAACATTAGCTGAGCACCGTTTGTGTACCAAGAACTGCCGTAAATCTTAAGGGAACACGAGGCAGGATAGACATTTTCATCGGTGAATGTGTGTGTGACTTATTCCTCCTTCCTGCACCTCCTACCCCCCTGGGAAGGAGGCTTCAGATCCACCCTGGTCACCACAGCTGGCTCCTGATATTTCTGATACAGCCCCTTTCACTCCCCACAGAAGCATGAGGCTCAGCTCTGGCCCCCAACTCAAGCATGTTCCTTCCCTCCAATGTTCATCCACTGGTCCCTCTCTCCTGGGCTTCTGCCCTCCTCCCGGTCTGGGACACCAGGTGTCTTAGAGACTGTGCCAGGGATAAATTCGTCCTGGGATGGTTCCAGAATCGCAGGGTGCTGGCAGACTGCTGTGAAGCTCTGCCTTCTTCTGTGTTCTTTGCTGTTTGTTAGGTATCGCACTGGGGACTTGACAGGGGCTTCCTTGTACTCCTCGAGGGCTTGAGGATCTAAATTGCCTGATTGCACCCAGGGAAACTGAGGCTCAAAGAAGAATTGATTTCCAATAGCCAGATGTGTGGGAAATGATGGAGTCTGAGTCCCCTCAGGCAGGATAACTATGTAGCCCAAGCATCTTGCCAGGGCATCTTGTTTCTCAGTGGTCAGTTAGCTCACGCATCTGCTGGGAGCAGTGTCCTTTCTATGATGTCACCACTCGTGTCCTTGCATGAGCTGCTGTCCTGGCTTTTCCAGCGTCACTGAGGTTCTCTGCCTAAGGGACCTTGGCATCCTTGATGAGCCCTAAAACTTCGGGATGCTTCAGCTAACTAGTATTGCCCATGCCTGGCCACTGTTGCGGAGTACAGACTTAGCTGGACCTCAGGGCCTGCAGTGCATGAGAGGCATAGAGGGGGCAGAGTCAGCCATAGCTCTCACACACTGGGTGAAGTGTGCCCTCGCCTCCCCACCTTGCTCACATCGCTGCCACCGGAACCTGTGCTGATCTCATCAGCTAATGCCCCGTGCTGTCTCCGTTTGTCAGCTTGAATGCTCAGTCCAGCAGGACCATCTGCCTGCTTTAATTGCCCAGATAATTGTGAAGGCTGCTGGCCCTGCCTCTTTTACTGCTGATCTGATGGGGCGGAAAGAACATCTATCAGTCAGGAGGCCTGGACAGACCCAGCCCCCAGCCCCTGCAGGTCCTTGGGCAAATCCCGCTCTCTCTGGCCTCAGTTTCCCTTCTGTGTCCTGGTCCTGCCCTCTTAGAAATAAAAGCTCCTTGCCACAACCCCCATTTTCCCACATAGTGCCCTTGGACTAACCTTGTCTCTGCAGCCCCCGCATTCCTGTTTTGGCCGAGATATCAGTGACTCAGAGCAGATGTGGGCAGGTGGGCGGACATGGCAGCGCAGAGCCAGCTTCGATTGCTGCACAACTGGGGCAGCTGGAGTCCCTAAGGGATGACCTTGAACAAGGCCCTTGTCCTTCACAAAACCTAGGAGGGGCCCTTTTGAGAGGCAGAGAGGCAGCTGCAGGTCACTTGGGGATTATAATTTGGGGGTGGGGCTGAAAGGAGCTGAGGCTGTGCCGCACGGGTTCTCACATGTGGACCCCACTTTACACATGTCTACTCAAAGACATCCAACCAGCCAGACACAAGGGTGTCTGGGTTGAATTCAGAGTTCCCAGATAGCCCCACAATGCTCTTTACTCCTCGCTGCTTGCCTTGACCCCAAGCTCTTTTGGAGTTAGTTAGGCCAGGAGAATGAGCATCCAGTCAGCAGGAAGACCTTGGGGAGTAGGTAAGCTTCCTGGGGGACAGGACAGCAGAGGTGTGGAGAGACTCAGAGGGCAGAGAGTATGAGAGACAGGCATGCCTGGGAGACTATGCTGCTCCAGCTGGGAGCTGGGCTCTCTCAAAGTGTTTGTGCCAGAAAAGAGAGAGAGTGCGCGGGGGGGGGAGGGTTGCCCAAGTTTGAACCCCTCCACTCAGAACACTCCTGGAGAGCCATAACTGGAGTGTGAGACCCTCACCTATTGGCATCAGGAATGTTCCAGAATTCCCAGACTCCAGCCCCTGCCCCTGTAGGCCAGTTCCTACAAGGCCTTCTAACCTCTCCAGGTTGGATACTCCTTCACATAGGTGCAAGGGCCCCACATCCTCACACGGCAGCCATGAGCTATCATCAGCTACAGAGCTCTCTTTCCATGTTCAAATCCACCCAAAGTCCACAAAACCACGTGGGGCCATGCCAGCCCAGCAAAGCCCTTTGAGGATCATGTGTATGTACATCAAAGTGTGACTTGGTTCAAGGTCCTCCCAGGCCCATTCTTTCACCTGTCAAATGGAGCTGTTATCTCAACCTCATGGAGGTAATGCCACAGAAGGTGGGGAGGGGCTGGGAGAAGCCAGCTGGTGTAGCTGGTGAGCAAGCTTGTGTTTTCATTCCCTCACAGCCTCAGTTTCCCCTTGTTTCTACCACTAGCCACGGGACATAGAAGATGTCTGTTTGAGCATGGCCAATGCTTCTGCTTGTTTCTTCCTCCCTTGAGGAAGGTAGATGGTGGGTAATCTCCCTTGAGGAGGTCCCAGACTGGCAGGTGAATGGCTACCACCTGGTCCAGCCCTACAGAGGGACTAGTGAAACCACATCCAACTCAGAAACTGTGGCTCTTACTGCCAGGCCAGAGGCTGCTTTGTCTCCAGTGAGGACTAAACAATGCGTCTCACTCACTAGATGCTCCAGTGCAAGGCCGGCCGTCCAGAAGGAAGTGAGCTGTCAGTGGGGGTGTCCCGCATGGGATGGAAATTCTAGAATGACAGTGGTTCTGAGATCATGTGTCTTAATTATTTATGTCTTAGTCACTCAGCCACGCTGGTCTGGCACTTCCTGCAGGTAGAGCCTCTGGGCACGAGGCAGTGAAAGGTCTCCCACGGAGAGAGGACAAAGCAGGGCCAGTGAAGGGCAGGAAGGCTGGAAGAAGGCAGGGAGAACCTGCTAGTGCAGTCAGGGATGGCTACTGAGAGGAACAGGTGGGTGCTGGAGTGAGGATGGGAATGAGAACATTTTAGGCAGAGGAATGTACCTTCATAGAGGACCCAAGCAGGAAGCGTCTGATTCTGATCCCAAACAAGCTGTGCATGCTGCGTCTCATCTTTCCCCTCTGTGGCACCCAGTTTCTCCTTTTCAGTAAAATAGGTGCAGCAGTGCCCACCTCATGAGGCTCTTTTTTTTTAATATTTATTTATTTATTATGTATACAATACTCTGTGTGTATGCCTGCAGGCCAGAAGAGGGCACCAGACCCCATTACAGATGGTTGTGATCCACCATGTGGTTGCTGGGAATTAACTCAGGACCTTTGGAAGAGCAGGCAATGCTCTTAACCTCTGAGCCATCTCTCCAGCCCCATCATGAGGCTCTTAAAAGAATCCATGAGGCACTGTACATGTAGTATGGCATATCCAGTAGGTGCTCAATAAATGTTGACCTCTGGCCCCTATTTTGGGCATTGCTCTTGGACAGAGAGTGATGGACTGATGCAGGGGTGAGAGGCAGGACCCTGGCTGATCCAGATGTGCGTGCTTCCTCTGCAAGCACCTTGTGCTCAGGCTTTGCTCTCTGGCCCCAATAGCCAGATGTGAAATGCAGATGTTCAAGTGCTCCCCTGCCAAGCAGCTGCTCCTGTCCTTCTGAGTGCACTGAAGTGGCCTCTGGAGCCTGGCTTCCCTATGTTACCTACATAGCAATCATGGTGCCAGGCATGACACTCTCAGTGCCCTTTACCCTACACCCATCTGCCCAGCACACCTGCCTGCTCCTGACCTCAGATCCAGCCATGCTAGTGAGGGCTTCCCTTAGACATTCTGGTCACCTCCCACATTCTATATTGGCCATCCCCTCCACTCAGAATGTCCTTCCCACCTCCCCTCCGTGGGTTTATGTCCTCTGTGCCCCCCTGAATGTGATCCATCCTGAGAAAGATGTGGGTTCTACACAGTCGGCCATTGGTGAGCTTGGCTGGACCTCCAACCTTCACTCCTGGCCTAATATCTTTTCCATGTTGACATGATCCAAGTTTTGATTTTTTTTGAAGGGTAGTAAAAGGGCAGGTATGGAGGGAGGCTGATGGTCCCAAGTCATCTACAGGGACAAAGTGGTCCCCAAGAACTGGAGAATGGGCGGGGATGGGGATCATTGACTGAGGTCAGCTGATGTCTTCACCTGCTCCCAGGACTCTGTCCATCTAGTTATTATCTAAGACTCTTAGCTGACCTCTTTCCCTCCACACTTTTCTATGGCTACCCAGAGTCCACAGAGGAAAGTTCTTAACATGCCACTGGAGAGGGCTATTTATTTCTTATTCCCCAGGTTCTGAGGGCACAAGGTCCCTCCATTCAGAACACAGGTGCTTCGGAGGCACCTCAACCTCTGGTCTGTACAGGGAGCTGCAAGCTGACAGGCTCTGTGGCCTTGTTGGGTCCCTTCAGGGCAGGCAGAACCTCACTCTGTGTCCTCATCAGTGGAGACTCCCAGGGTCAGGTTTGAGGAGGATGTAGATGTTGTACACTCCAGGAGTCTGCCCAGGCGCTGGCACACAGAGTGACAGGTGATTCCTGTAAACACCCCAGCAGGGCTCCTGCTTTCTCCCATCCCCCACCATCATAACCTTTGCTGTGCAGGAGAGTCAAGCAGGAGCTCGGCTTCTATCTTCCAGTGGACAGAGCCTCTGTCTCTGCCCTGTCTTCCTCTTTCTTCCTTCTTTGCAACAGCCCACCTTCCCCCAACCTCTCCTTTCTTTTCTTTTTTTTTTTTAAATATTTATTTATTTATTTATTTATTTATTATGTATACAATATTCTGTCTGTATGCCTGCAGACCAGAAGAGGGCACCAGACCTCATTACAGATGGTTGTGAGCCACCATGTGGTTGCTGGGAATTGAACTCAGGACCTTTGGAAGAGCAGGCAATGCTCTTAACCGCTGAGCCATCTCTCCAGCCCCTTTCTTTTCATCGGAGACCAGGTCTTGCTGTCTAGCCCAGGCTGCCTTTGAACTCATGGCGATCCCTCTCCAGCCTCCTAAGGGCTGGGATTATAAATGTATGCCCCCCTACATCTGAAGGGTCCCACTTTCTAACCTCTCCTGTCTGGCAGGTCTCCAAATCTATGTTACTGGCCTTCATGAGAAAGACTTTAATGTACTCAAAGAGAAGTTTGAGGCATGGAGCAAGAAGGGGCCTGGGATCCAAGTCAATGGCCTCTGAGGCATCTGACTCATTTTCCCCTCTGGTCCGCCACCCAGTCCCCAAAACATCAAATCTCTTGGACCATATGTGGCTGTCATTGGAAACATGCGTACCCCCCTTATGGCTCCCTTCAAACTAAGGCACAGTCCAGCTCTCCTCCCAGAATCCTTTGGATCTATATCCCTGAGGTCCTAGATCTTGTTTGCCCCTAGCCACCATGCCCAGAACCTTCTTCCTTGATTTTTCTCATCTGTGTCTCAGCCTAAAGATCACCCGCTCCGAGGGGCTCTTCTGGACTATGTGCCCTGAGTTCCCCGCTCAGCATCATTCCTGTGTCTGTTACGTCAAATGTGCTTTTTCTTGATTCCTCTCTGGTCTCTCTTTGTTGGGGAGCTTTGGAAGTATGTCTGCTTCACTCACTACAGAAACAGCAAATCCAGGTTGGTTACTGACAGGTACTAAATGCTTAGTAAATGTCCTCCGAGGGAAGTACGAGGTGCTTAGTGAATGTGATGAGTGGGGTGCAATGTGCTTAGTGAAGTCCTGAGTGGAAGACAAAACTGCACTGGGGTAGGACTGCAGATGTGCAAACCTATACCAGACATCTTTATATACCCCACACCCTGAACCCCTCAACCAAACCCCACAGGAGCACACACTTCATCCACATTTTAGAGGAGGGCTCTGAAGTTTAGAGAAGCTCTTGCTTGAGGGCCTTTAGACCCTCTTGCCTTCTCCCTCCAGGAGAGAGATAACAACTGACTTCAAGGGAGATAGGGAGCCTATGGGAGAGGGAACCTGTGGAAGTTGCTTCTACCATAGCCAGGCTCCGGCTTACAGTGCTCTGACCCTCCCTGGTCTCCAAAGACTCCTAAGGTGCAGCAAGGGTGCCAGCCATCTGAACATGAGATCCTTCTGTCCACAGCGCTGAGTACCCAGAACATGGACTGATGGGAACACTTCTGTGTGCTTCCAGGCACTCTGGGCAGGTTAGTGCTGCTGGCTTCCAGGCTTAGCTCACCCCTTAGTCCTGGGGAAGGGGAGATATGGGATTCAATGTGACCTTGGTCTCCTCTCCCCACATGGGGCTTCCACAGAAGGTACTGGATGGAATAGGTCATGGGTGGCTCCCATTCTGCCTGGGTCAGCTGTGGCTCTTCTGAATCTTCTGGAAACTTCTTCTTCCTGGTCCTTCTTCACTGGCTATTATGTCTTGCTTTTTGCCCTCGTGAGACCCTGAGCCCATGAGATCCTTCATGTTCTGCTGCCCGTAGCACAAGTAGTAGGTGGGCCTATAAATAACACTGACCTTGAGGGACCACAGAGATTGGCAGGACGTGGACACCTTGAATAGGTGTGACATCCAGATTGCATTCAATTTCCTTGCCCTGTGGCTGGCAGAATGGCAGGCAGGCCTTTGCTTTTCCCAGAGCCCCGCTTTCTAGAAGTGTTTAGCAAGAGTGATGCAAAGGCTCCAGACAAGGGACTGCTGTCCCCATTTTGAGGGCAGGGGGAGGAAGCCACTCAAGCCCACAGCAATAAAGGGTTTATCTCAGTGTCCTCTGTTGCCATCTCAGCCTTCCTCCCTGCCAGACTTAATTTCCGCCTGTCACTTGAGGAGCCTGGATGGCTTTGGGGACACAGCTTGCTCATGTCACAGTGGGCTCAGCCCTGGACTGTGAGAGGAAGGGCAAAGGGCCAGACATAGCTCGGTGCTAAGGGGCCTCTGGGTCTCAGGTTCCCATTGTAAAGTCTGCTGACTGTTGTGGTCACAGCACCTGGATCTCCGGGGACCCTGGGAGTCAATCAGCATGAGGACACCAGGGAACATTCCACCTGCAGGGAGAGGAGGCCTGTGAGGAGGGAGGGTCTGGGACCAGCTTCACGGGGAGAGCCAGTCACAGCAGAACTATCATAGTCCGAACAGCTCTCCCAGGGTCCCCACCCTCCCCCCTTGCAGGTGTGACATCTGGGGCCACTTGCAGCTCATGTGTGATGAAGCTTGACCATCCGGAGGCAGAGCAGCTAGTCCATGTCACAGCCTTGCTGTGAGGTGCTCGGCAGGTGGGTGATGGATGGATGCTTTTTCTGGCCCTTAGTACAGGTATCTCAGTTGTCAGCAATGGACTGAAATGTCTGAGTCGGGGGTTTGTGCAAAAGAAGGAGCCTGCTTTGGCCTCACTGTGCTGGACCCCAGAGTCCAAGGTAGGGCAGCAGCTGGTGGGGTAATAGTGCAGTCCCAAGAGTGGAGAAGTCCCTGGACTTCTGTCCCAGGACCCATACACTGCTGGTGACTGTGGTCATGCCCTGAGTCTCTGGGCACCCTGGGAGTCCATCAGCATGAGGACACCAGGGATCATCCCACCTGCAGGGCCAGGGTGCCTGTGAGGAGCCCTGCTCCTGTCTCGGTGGTATTCCCAGACTCTGGGATAAGTGCTTGTGCTACCATTCTACAGCTTGGAAAGCTGAGACTATTGAAGCTGAATGAGCAAACCATTCCTTGAGTATCACACACAGCCTCTGGGTTTGGAGACGCTGAGTCTCCTGCCCGCTCAGTGGTCTGGCCACCCTCCAGGGTTACCCAAACGTGCTGTCCCCGTGTGTCTGAGCACAGATAAGTCAGATGCTATCTCTGGGAACTGCAGGAGGCCTGGCTCCTGGCCACTGCATCCACCCTACAATCTGTCTCCTTCTCCTCTGCCTCCCTGGGGCTGGCAGCATTGGGCTAGAGGAGTGGTCGCTGGAGCAGGTCCCAGAAGCAGCTTGGTCTGCACTTGGCTCCCAGGTGGGATGTCTCAGCAGCATTCCAAGATGCCTGAGCTCCTGGCAAAGGCTCCTCGCCCTCTTTCCCTGCAACCATCTGTGGCTCCTCCATTGCCTGCAGGAAGAAAGCAAACTGAGACTTCAGAGGCATTTGTTAACAAATAGGTTTGGCCGGAGAGGCCACTCTTTCTAGCAAGTCCCCAGTGGTGGTGTGAACGACATCCCTCAGACCTTACTTGGAAGGATGAGACCTCCGCTGGCTCCATCTGCTGCTTCTCCCTCATCTTTCAGGAGGACTTTGTTCACAGGTTCACAGGTAGCTGCTTTCTCATTCCCACATCTCCTTCAAATTCAGGCTCAAAAACCTCCTCAGAGTCGCTTCAGATAGCTACATGCTCACCATCTACATCCCCAAACCTCCTTACCAGCCCTTGAAATCCGGAGTGGTCCCAAACCTCAGACTCTTAGGGTGGAGACTCAACTCCGCCCACATCAGCTGGGTGACCTCGAGAAAGTTGCTTAGCCTTTCTGTGTCTGAGTTCACATTCAGACCTCCTTTGACCCAAGGTCTACCCACAGTCACTTCCTCACATAGGCATAGATAAAAGGAAATAAAATTGTGTGGTGGGGCCACAGGGGATGGGGGCAGGGCAGAGGCACAACCTGTTTCCCTTCCTGTCTGGTTTTGTCTGCCGCCCCCCCCCCCCGTGCCCAGCACAACAGTCTCCTGTTAATCCATGGGGTGACCTTTCCGAGGGCTTCTCAGCCACAAAAGTAAATTCCAAAGGAGCAGCAAAGAGCCGAAGAGCTCCAGCTGAGCTTCCACTGCCAATCAGAATCACTCTTGAAATGCATCTGTCAAGAGAATAAATGTTTTCTTAAAGAAAGGGCAGACGGCATGCCAGACGCCTGTGTATCTTTTGCCATTCGATCCTCGTGGGGCTGCAGATGGGGGGGGGCTCTGCTAGAGGACCTATGGTTACTTCCTTCGCACTAGCGTGGAGTTCAGATGCCCAGGCAGTCCTCTGTGCCCTGGTGAAGGCTCGTGTCTTCATGGCCGGTCCCTCCTTGCTATTTCCAGGCAGGGGCCACATGGAGCCTGAGCGCTCTCTGCTTGGTACGACTCACCTACATGGGAATCAGGCCCATCTTTTCCATTCTTACCAACTCTCCCAATGCTCCTAGATCTTTGACCTTGGCCTCAGTGCTGGTCCAGGGAACTTTTTCAGTGCCTGTGCCCTCCCCCTTTCCCTGAGACCCTCCATCCTCCTCTCTACTCAAGTTTACCTGATGAGGAAGGCCTTCTCGGGAGTAAGAACAGGGTAGACTTGAGCCTGTAGGTAGCGAACATGGATTCATCTGAAAATGCCACCAGAGTTGGTCTGGGGTAACCTGTGACTTCCATAGTGACTGAGCAGCTAAGAGTTCCCTGGGAGCAAGGACCCTGTATCTAAATCTCTGCTGCATTCGGCTGGCTGTACTGTGCAACTGAACAGGTTGTAGACAGCCCGTTTGGTGCCTTGTGTCACTAATACTCTGCACTTCTTCTCAGTACCCATGCGTAGCCCTGGGAGAGTGGAATGGAGCAGGTACAATGAGTAGGTACCACTGACCCACCTGGGGGGGGCGGTACCACTGACCCACCTGGGGGGGGGCGCTTCCTGGGGCTACATTAGGATCTTCCTGGTTGATCCCAAGCCCTGAATGAAGGAGACATATCAGTGTGCAGGACTGGGGCCCAGCTGGGATAGGCAAGGGGCAGCCAGCCAGCTGCAACTGCAGCCCATGTCCAGCTGCCTCTGCCCATCAAGCTCAGAGGTGGAAGATCTTCGGCCTGGCATACTCAGTCTTCAAGTAACGCTTGTGGACACTGTGTATAGTAGGCTGTTAAGTTCATGGTCCCTAAATCCCACCTTCCAGAGAGAAAAGTGAGACAGGGAGAAGAAGGGCATCAGTGCCAGGGTCCTGAGGACTATGAACACCTACAGAAGTGCCCAGGGGGTGCCATGGCCAGAGAGGCTGTACCTTACGACTTATGACTGGAATTCCATGCCAGTCCTGATGAAATCTCTTCCTTACAAAGATAAAGTTTAGAAAGTCCTGTCCTTCTTTCCAGTTGTAAAAACTGAGCCTCTGGGAGGACAGTCATTGGCCAAGGCCCTGGGGCATTTTAGGAGTAGAACCCTCTGTCCAGGATACCGTGGGAGGACCCGGGGTCATGCTCTTCTGAGAGCCTGGGTGCTGCCATATGCCCCGGGGCAGAAGGGTCCTCAGAGACTCATCTTGGAGCCACAGTATTGAAAGCCTTGTCCCCTTTAAGTAGAGAGCGGGCTGCAGTGGGTGGACTATGCCCAGCCAGTGGGAGGGAGCTCCTGGGCCCCTCCTTGGGAGGGTGAGGGAGGGACCTGGTATGTGGCTGGGAGCTGTGGGCAGTGCAGAGACCGCAGACATGCTGTGTGGGCTCAGCCGGGACAGCCCTGCAGAGGCAGGTAGGTGGAGCATGCAGACACCACACCAGCTGAGCACTGCAGAGGGGAGTCTGGATGGTGGGAATGGGACTGTCACTCTAGGGGATAGGGACTTGGGAAGTTGGGTGGGGAAGAGGGCATGGGATCCCTAGCCAGGCAGTTGCTGAGGGCTGTCTGCTCTGGAGGTGTCCTGTCACTGGAAGGCTGCCTCCCAGGGCTGTCCCTGGGGCACAGGTTACAGGGTGTTCTGCCAGAAACCAAGGGAGGCTGCCCCTCTTGTTTCAAGGGAACAATAGTGATGCCAGCTGTTGGGAGCATAGGGCTGTCCACTGGACTGAGCCTTTCCCAAGGCCAGGGTATATGTCAAGGTTTCTGGGGGCCCTGGGCTCTGGAGCTCAGAAGAGGGGTGGGGCCCAGCTGCCACATTCCTCGGTGGTGATGGTGGTGGTGGTGGTGGAGTGGGGAGGAGATGTGGGGTGAGTACAGTGATCCCTGTCTCTGTCCAGCTGTCTGTTTCCTAACTTAGCCTGTTGAGCCCGCCTGACACCCCCCCCCATAGTGTGCTCCACCCTGCTCTCTGTGCCTTAGGGTCAGCACCCTCCAGTGCTCCCAGATCCTTCCACAGTCTACTCCTCAAGGGCCTGTGCCACTGCACACCACAGGTCTCCTTCAAGGGACATCTCAGTTATAACAGTTGGCTTTGGGGACGGTGGAACTTCTGTGCTTGGTTTAAACCCAAGCCTGCTGGGTTTTCACCCCACTCTCTTCTTTTAGGCTTCCTCTCCTGGCAGAGCCCGTGCCCTGGCCTTCTGGCTTCTGGGTCTCCACCTCTAATAGGGTCTCTGTTCTGGCGTTCTCCTGATTTGCCTCAAGCCCTGAGTTCCCAGGAGGGAGCCGCTAAGCCTGAAGTCTGCTTTTAGCTCCTGAGTTCTCAGGGCCCCGAGGCTCTCTAGTTTCAATCTGATGTTTCCGCTCCCCACTGCAGCCCCTGAGAATCTCCTCCATAGGTCATAGGACCTCCCAATCACACTTGCATCAGTATTAGTCGACTTTGGGGAACAGCAGAATCTAGGTGTTCTCTATTTCCCTATCCTCTCCCTGTTCCTCTATAGGTCAGCCTTTTTTCCTCTTCCTTCTTCTTCTTAATCACCGGGCTTCATGTCAGAGAGACTATTTCCAATAGCTCCCTCAGAAGTCTCAGGGCCCGACATGGGTTCCATTCCCATCGCTAAGCCAACCACAGGCCTCTCACTGAAAAAGCCTAATTGTAGGGCCTCTTTTCAGCAAGGGAAGGCAGCCAACAGGTGGTCACTACATATATGTCTACACTGCAGATGTGGGGTGGTTAGGGCTGAGGCCTCTGTGAGAGTGGGATTATGACTGGGGTTTGTGGACTGGACTGGATGGACTCTACCCGAGTGGATCTTTCCTCCATCCATCCTGGGACTGTCCAGGCTCTCTCCTGGGAGCCTCCAGGGTATCTAAAGAATGGATGATAAAATATACTAAAACGGCTGAGAGCCCCACCCCCCGACCATCCCAGCACATACACACTGCCTTCGAACTCCTGCCTGAAGAACAGGCAGTGTCTTCTGATTCCTGACCATAAAGATGTCTTTGTCACCAGGGGTTGCCAGGCTTTAGTGAACACTGGCCACCCAGCCGGGCTCAGGGCAGCTCAGGCAGAGTGTACGCACAATCCCTGCTGGCACCCTCCTCCTCGGGGGCTTCATCGGAATCACTTCTAGATCTGGGCTGTGGCCATGGGGGAACCTTAGAGGCCACCCACTTGGGGGACAGCCAGGAGCCTGGAGCCAGGGAGAGGTGGACTCCACCCAGGCTGAACCCCTTCCTATTCCTGGCTTCTGGCCATGCATTATGTGTCTTTGATGGCCGTTCTCCTCGCTCACAAATGGGGGTTAAGTTCCAAAGCTAGGTACTTGCAGAATGCTAGAAAGCCCCACCCCCCACTCCCACCGCCACCCCCACTTGAAGCACAGTGAGGTCTTTCTGATAATGTTGAGTGCTGAGGAAGACATGGCAAGAGTTGGTAGGGACATCATGAGGTGTTGGGATGAGTCTGTACTGAAGACTCACGAGCATGACCTCCCTGACCGGAGGACATTTCATCGGGTTACTGCAGGAGGGAAGAAGGGGTTTCGGGATGTCTGGGAAGTCTTTTAGACACAGGGAGGAGTGATTCTAGCCATGGCTTCAGGGAGCCTTGCCCTACCTAACCAGCATTTCCTGTATCCTCACTTGAGGTCTTTGGCACTCTTGCTAGGGTCTAGAACTAGGAGAGAAGGAAGAACCCCCCTTGAGTCAGGGACACCTGGTTCCAGGGTGTTCTGCAGCACACCAACAGTGGCTTCGGTCTCCCCATTACACGACCCCCAGTGAGACCGCCCCCTTGCTTCTCAGTTCACTGAGAAGCTTGTGTGGATGCTTGCAGCGGACTGGCTGAGGAAGAGCCCAGCAGAGTTGTCAATGCTCGTTCTCTCTGGCCACCTTGGCACTGCACAATGAGGCTTCCTGTTTGATGTGTGGCCACTGGGCTCATGCCACTGAAATGTACCGTGGCTGTCTCATCTGTCGTCCTATGCCTCTGCCTGTGGAAAGCTGTCTTCCTGGAGGTCTATTATCTGTGGAGACCAAAGCCCATGTCTCAACCATCTGTTGATGCTGCCCTTCAGGGATCGTGGTGTCACTGTGGGACAATGTCTCTTTGAACAGAGAGGACTGAAGTGTTATCGTGTTCAGAGGAAGGGGACATAGCGGGCAGGACCAGATGCCCTGGGAAGCCATGTGACCTGGGCTTGAATGCATCCAGGTGTCCTTATTGACTTCTGTGTGCCTCGGATTCTCCGTCTTTCACATGATAGTGATAGAGGCGCTTCGGACTCAGGCTTATCGTGAAGACAGAGCGGCAGTGACTTTGAAGTTTTTAGAATCAGGCCTGGGGCAAAACTTGTTCCATCTTTTGCCGTGAGGCAGTATTCACTCTCTCTTTGCCTCAGTTTCTCCCCCTGTGTATCAGTATGCCAAGCTGGCCTGACACCAAAGTTCACCCTTCCCGCTGTATACCAACGATGCCTTCCATATCCTGGCAGTCAAGTCAAGGTTGGACAGGGATGTGATGCCAAGCAACCACTCTCCAGGAATTGTCGCTGAATCTTCACGAACCATTGGGGAAGCAGGATGCTAAGAGTTGGGAGTGGGGAACCTTGATCTAGCTGTCATGGGAACACATGGGCCTCACTAAGGGGTCTTCACTTCAGCTTGCTCAGCTGCTTCTGATGCAGATGCCAGGCCTCAGCTAAGTTTATAGCACCCCCAGCCTCGTGCCCCCTTTCTGGCACTCCACTTAGGCGGTACCCTGGCACAGCAGCCTGGCAAGGAGCAGACTTCCTTTTCCCTTTGTGAGAGTTCAGTAGCTCCCCGGGGCTGCAGAGGGAGGAAGATGTAAGGCAGGATCAGCAAGATTTGCCTGAGAAAAAAGGAAAAGGACTCCCCCCCTCCACTTCTACCCACTTCACTGCAGCAACCGGGACCAGGTGTCCAGGCCTGTGCCCTGGCTCCCCATGAGCCCCGGAAGTGAATTTCCCTCTGAAGCAATTTCTGCAGCACCGATTGACTGAAGTAGTGCTTATAATTGCCCATTGCTGGAAGGAGGAGACTAGAAAAATGCAGATAAAAATATCCCTGTTTTTTATGCATGTTTCCAGCCGAAATTGGTGGGAAAGATGTTTTTTGAAAAGCCTTCATCTCTAAGCATGTAATTACCAGGTCCAGGAGTCCCCTTCCCCCATCTCAAAAAACTTAAGAGGACAGGAGAATGTGAACATATTCCATGAAGGAGGATGCTTGGGGCCAAACCCCATGGAGCCATCTATAAATAAAGTGGTCCCTTAATTTCTCACTGTTCTCGGTGAGGGAGACACCTCCCCCACTACAGAGAACAGTGCATCAGGCATGCAGCCAGTTGGCAGTTCTGACCCTGCTTTGATGCTTGGTTTGAATTCTGCCTCAGTCTCTCCCATCCCAAGGTTGTCCTGGATGTGAAGAGGCATGATGTTCCCCCGAAAATGCATCAGTAGATAATATCCATTCCTATGGGTTTCTCTGAATATGGCTGGGGGTGGAGGGTCTTAGATTCAAAAGCCTCTTACCCGGTAGATCTCCTAGCCAGTATGACCTCCTGACCTCCAATGGAGGCCCCTGGCTCAACCTGAAATGCATGGCCTTGCTCTGACCTCTGCTAACTGCTCTCTCTCTCTGTCTCTCTCTCCATGCACACACACACACACACACACACACACACACACACACACA
>NW_004949099.1:5750519-5793360 GCF_000317375.1 Microtus ochrogaster | reverse complement strand
CACACACACACACACACACACACACACACACACACACACACACACACACACACACCTGACTTTTTATGTGCATTCTGGGAGACCCGAACTCGGGTTCTCATGCTTGCATGGCAAGCATTTTGTCCTCTGAACCACCCGTCTCCCCATCCCTGCTTACTGACTCTGTGCACAATACCATTAGTCTGTTTTGTAACCTCATCCCATCAAAACCTGGAGCTGCACAGCTGGCAGCCAGAGCCCAAGGCTAGCAGAATAAAGGATAAAGTCGGGGCCACTCACTGTTAGAACTAGAGGACCCATGTGATTGAGCTGCCCCATGGAAGTTACCATGACCAAGTTCAGCACTGGACAAGATCTGAATATTGAGATGAAGAAAGCAGGGGAAGTTATCTTTAAAGATGGATTGTGAGGACACCATGGGGACACTCTAGGAACAGAGTCCCCTCCTTCAGCAGCTAGCTTGCACAACCCTGACTGCGGAGAGCAGCCTTGGGGATGCCTGGTCTTCAGTTCTCGGTTCCTTCTATTTTATCTTCAGGGTTCAAATCTCTACCTTTAACCGACAGATATTCAGAGATGCATTCCAAAGGAGTTACTGCTCTGGTTTGGATAAACTTGGTCCTCAGCTTACTTGAAACACAGGCCATTATACCCTTCCTCACAGACACATAAACCTTGACTCTTATCTCTCGTCTTCCCTGCACAGCTCAGGAGGGAAGGGAGCCTATGAGGCTGGATCTGATTTGCCCGGGATAAGGCATTTTAATTTCAGAATCGTCCTGGTGAAATACTAGAGACATCTGCGCACCACGTTGCTGATGGGACCCAGCCTTTCTAATTTTATTAGCTCAGAAACGTCTTGTTGGAGATAATGAAGGACGTACAAGGGAGCAGTAACGGGGAGGCATAATACTAAATGGTGTGTCGCTTGCATCAGTGGCGTCTGTGAACATGGGGAGGAGGATGAACACAGAGAGCTGGGGACCCCACTCCAGGAGCCCTAACCATGTTACTACTTTAACTGCTGTTTGACTGGCTATTTGCCAGCTTTTGGGGAAGCAAAGGGAGCCTGGCCACTCAGCAGAGTAAATGGAAAACAAAGACAGTTTCTCATGGTTTAGACTAAAGAAGGTGAAGGTTTCCATAGGTCTCAGTTGAGCTGTTTCCCTGATCCTGGCTAAACCTTTCCCTTATGTAGGCTGAGTACATCCCTGATCATAGAACAGTGGTCCTCCATGGAGGCTGATGTGGCTCCCCCAAGGAACTCTTGGAAATCCCTGAAATCATTTTTGACTGCCTCTATTAATCTATTAATGTCTGGAAATGGAGACCCTTCCTACAATAAAGAGACCCCTTCCCAAGAAAGGGAGTTGAGTACTGGTTGGGAAACTTACTGATCCCTGGATAATCCAAGTTGTCTTGACTTAGGCTGATTTGCCTAGGCTGACCTCTAATATAGCAAGACTTAAGTGGGTGCCTTTGCCATCTGCAGAGGAACCGTGACTTCTGCTGACACCAAGCCCGAGGATAAGAGAGAAGATACCTCCCTACAGCTGTCGAATGACAGACACAATCCACTTAGAAGGGTGGACCTTTCTGCTCTGAGCTGGACTTGTTTAAGGGACAGGCGAGGGGCATGTGCAGGATCAAGTGAGGTCTGAGGAAGGAGTGGGAAGCTACAGATACACCTAGTGCCTGGGAAGGATGCCCCCTCCTCAGATAGCACAGGGAGTCTGCCTACTTAATGACGGTCATTTGGGTGCTGAAAAAGATGTGGATTGGTGGAACACAGTATACAGCCTGGTCAGGAGATCCTGAGCCATGGGCTGGGGAGGGGGCACAGAGTCTACCTTGGAACTGCCAGTCCGAGCTTCAGTTTCCTTATCTGTCAGTGCACACAAAAGCATCCCCTCCCTCCCCCGGTTTCATTCTGAGCATCAAATGAGGATACAGCTGCAAGAACAGGGGAGTCCAGAGAAGGAATTGTGTAAAACAAGGATCCTACAGGACAGGAGAGGCAGTGGCTTCACCAAAGGGCAGGTGACCTGGATACCTTGCAACTTCAGACTGTTCTGAAACACAGATGTGGTGAGCCTGGAAAGGGGTGGAGGAGGCCATTGGTTAGCAGGCAAGGAAAGGCACTGCTCTCCCAGGCCCGTGCAGGCCACTGAGCCATTAGAGCTTCTGGGTTACACGGGTGCTGCTGGACTGGGGTTGTCCCCAGGTGTCCAAGGGAGATGCTTCTACAGCCTGTGAATAGCAAGTCACACGTCCTAAAACAATGCTATTTTTAATGTGTCACCTGTGTGCATTCCACGGACGGTCAGAGACTGTCCCTCTGCCGTGGACCAACCAACTGCACGTAAATTTATCAGGAGAAATTTGTCCTGAACATATGCAATTTCTTTTCATCATCGTCTTACGTATTGTGTTACCCAGTCACCTGGGTCGGAAGGTACTCACTGTCTAAATAACATACTGTTTTATGAATGGACAGGAAAATAGACCTGATCCCTGCGGATGCTGAGGGACAATTAAGCTACCTCATTTCTAGATTTCCTAAAATGCCCAGCACAATGTCCACGCTGGTTTTAGCTGCTACCCTGCATTACTTAGGGATTCATGGAGAAGAAAAAAAAAGCCTAGGCATGTTCAGTATAGGAGCATTTTTTTCTGAGCGTTTTTCATAATCGCATCTGCAGGTGTGAGGGCAGAGGGCTGACTGTGTTTTCTTTATATCTGAAATATCAGGACCTGGTGTTTTTGTTTTGTTTTGGTGAGGGCCTTATAGTCACTGTATAGTTGAGGGTGACCTTGAGCTCCTACCTCTGGGGTGTGGGGTGACAGCCTGGGCCACCACACTGTGCTCTACTAACTCTCTTTAAAAAAAAAAATTCCCCAAAGACGACTGTCAGTGCGGATGAGACATGTCCAGGGAAGATAAGGAGACAGGAAATGAGAGAGGGCTGGAAAGGATCTGGGAGAGTGGCAGGCCCCAGTCTTTCTTCTAAGCATTCTGAGAGAGAGGCTGAGAAACAATACTCGGTGATCAATGGGAGAGATTTTTTTCATCCAGTAAAACTGAGGTTGGTGGGCTTACACGTCAGTGGGGTTTATAATCTGTAAAACGTTAACATACACACTTGTAAGCACGTGTGCACACGCATGCACACAGAAGCACTGGCCAGGTCTGCTCACAAAGACTACGGTAACTGCCTGCCCCACCAGGTGTGCCTCTAGATCCTGGGACAGGGCCAACAGGCCTGGGTTCTAAACTACATTATAAAGCTCAGCTGTGTGATCCTGAACACAAAGTCTCCCTCTCTGAGCCTTAGCTGCCTTTCTGGAGAGTTGGGTAATATGAGCCATGATAACAATATGCACTGTGACATGGGCATGTGAGGTGCTCAGCCTTAGATGGGCCCAGAAGCTCCCGATGTGTGATCCTTATCCAAGCATTCCTGACCCTGAAGAGAACCTCAGGACTCATTTACAGGATACCAGGTATAATGGGGAACGGCATGAGGTAGAAGAGTTCCCCAAGCAAGATGAAGATGAAAGTGGAGCCTGGGCCAATCTCTGATTCCCATTTCCCCCTTTCTCCCCCAGACGATGGGCCTTACTCAAAAGGAGGGAAGGACGGAACAGGGGTTGACGGGGCCCTGGTGTGCCGCCGCCAGAGCATCCCAGGTACTGTGGATCATACTCTGCCTTGAGCTCTGCCCTGGGGACTCCAGTGACTCATGAAGTGTGGGCACTGACACGAACTGGCGCTGTGCCCCCCCAGTGTGGTCGCTCACCCTCCCTGGTCCTCCCTGGTGGAGGAGGGCGATGTCCCTCAGTGTAAAGTGGCTGAATGCTTACCTCCCTGCCCTAACCTCGCCAGTCTTGGTCCCAGAGCGGGCACTCCCTGCTCATCCTCCTGCCTGTCTACAGAGGAGTTCCGGGGCATCACCATGGTGGAGCTGATCAAGCGTGAGGGCAGCACTCTGGGCCTGACTATCTCGGGAGGCACTGACAAGGACGGGAAGCCCAGAGTCTCCAATCTGAGACCTGGGGGCCTGGCGGCCAGGTGAGAGGTGTGGGGCAGTAGACAGGGCATGGGTGGGGGGGCAGTAAGTGGGGAAGCTTGATGTCCGCCACAGCACCCCACCAAGGCAAGGCCATGTACCCTTCTGTGCCTTCCCCTCTGACCGCCCCCCCCAAAGCACACCCCTGGCAGACTCCCATCCATCCCTCCATATGCAACACAGAATTCACTGCTTCCAGGAAGCCCTCCAGGCTTCCAACTAAGGTAGCACCCTGTACACACTGTCCTGGATGTTCCCTTAGACAACAAGGGCTGGAAGTTGGCCCCAGTGTCCAGATGAACCAATCAGAGGGCTGCAGAGGACCATGGGAAGAAAATGAGAGAAGAGTGGTGGATGGGACACTATAGCTGGTCTTTGGGTTTATGCAGGATGGTCAGAGATGTCACCACGATGCTGTCACCAGGCCGGCACAGTGGGACAGACTGGGGAGTTCTGGGTGTTACACCCAGCCTTGGTTAAAGAGGCGCCGTCCCACCCCCTTGCTGTATGGGCCTTGGGCAAAGGAAGGACGGCTCTGAGGATCCAGGGGAGGGTGGGGTGGATGTTGGTACCCAGAGGCTAGCGTTGATCCAACGTGGATTCTGGCTTTCCTGCTTTAGGAGTGACCTACTGAACGTGGGCGACTACATCCGCTCAGTGAATGGGATCCATCTGACCCGGCTCCGGCACGACGAGATCATCACCCTGCTGAAGAACGTGGGCGAGCGCGTGGTGCTGGAGGTGGAGTATGAGCTGCCCCCGCCCGGTGGGTGCCCTTGGACGGGGAACTCTGTCCACTGCCTCAGGCGTAAGGGGACACAGCTGCCTCCCTGTCCAGGCCTAGGTGGGGTTGGGGGAATCACCTAGACAGGGTGGGTGATGTCTGGAGGCTGGCCACACAGGCTAGGACATGCATAAAGTATGTGTCACCTGGTGGTGGGACCCTGCTCATAACTTGTCATTTTGCATAGTTGGGTAGAAGGGAAGGTCTGGCGTCACAGACTGAATGACCTGCTCCCTGCCCCATGGCTCCCTATCCCCCTGACCTGCACTGAGCACAGCGGCCTAGGACTTCTCCCAGTTCTGAATTTTCAAAGTTGGCCTAAAATCTTAACTGGAGTAACTGGAAGCAAGCCTGGCCCGGCCCCCGGTCTCACTCCATTCTGTGCTCTGCTATGGCCCTGATGAGCGTGGGCAAGTCCTCTCCACTGTCCGTGGTGGACTAGGTGTGGGTAGAGACAAGGACCTCCCAGCGCCTCCCCCTCCTCGGCCTGTAAAGTAGAGAGAGGTCAGCTGTTGCTGTGACTCTATGACCGGTCGCTTGGTTCTCCTGGAGCGAGCCTTTGGGCACTTCTACCAGCATAGAGACGTGGCAAAGAAACTCAAAGGAGGCCTCGATTTCTCTGTAGCTCCCGAAAACAACCCGAGGATCATCTCTAAGACGGTGGATGTCTCCCTCTACAAGGAAGGCAATAGCTTTGGCTTTGTTCTCAGAGGTCAGTGTGGCAGTCTTTCTTGGAGCTGAGATGACAAGATCAAGGTCATTGAGAAGCTGTGCATGCTCTCCGTCACATTAATGTGACATACATTTTGCTTAAAGTTTACCCGTTTGTTTAACTTTATATCTGTGTGTGTGTGTGTGTGTGCATGACACGTGTGTAAGGGTCAGAGGACAACTTGTAGGAGTTGGTTCTCTCATTTCACAGCATGTATGGGTTCAGTATATCAAACTCAGGTCATGAGGCCTGGCAGCAAGGATCTTACCTAAACTGTATCTCAGTAGCCCTTGCTTAGGACTTTAAAGGACCCTGGACCACTGAGTCAAACATTAAATGGGAAATCATGAGAAGCCACAAAGTATGCATGACTGATGAGAGCCCAACAACAGAGATGGGGAAAGCTGGACCAGACTCAGAACAGAGTTTGGAGTTACCAAGGAACCGAGGAAAAAAGGAAGAGAGGATGAGCTCACAGGAGACACACGCTGTTTGAGAGGATTTGGATTGTCTTTCTTATCCCTCATCCCACTCGTGGGGAGGGAGGCGGCCCAGGCTGGTGTCAAGGACTTTGTTTACCAGGAAAACAGTGGGTAAGCGATTCCTGCTTCCTGTTGAATTCTGTCCAGGAGGTGCCCATGAGGACCGGCACAAGTCCCGCCCATTGGTCCTGACTTACGTGCGACCTGGTGGCCCAGCAGACAGGTGAGCCATGTGGACACTGGTCATCTGAGGCCCTGCATTTTCACATCACTTCCCAGGAGGGGACAGGCTACCCAGAGTCACTCAGAGACCCCAACTTGCCTCTTCCCAGGGTCCTCCTGACTCAGCCTATGACAAAGTGCTCTGGCCCCTGTGACTGGCCATTGTTAAGACCGTCTGTATAACCTCTTATGACCCAGGACTGCCCAGCTCAGACCATCAGGGCCGAGAGGACAGGGTGTGGGATAGGAATATGTCCCTGCCCTGTCCCCTGACCTCTCACCCTTCATCTCTGAGCAGGAAACTCCTGACCATTTTAAGAGAAGCCTGGACCCCGCTTGCTGTAGATCTAAATTTGTCCTTGGTCTGAGGCCCTGCATGAGTCGCTATTCATAGAACCTCCTGGAATAGCTTTGGCACCTGTCAGGGGTGACATTCCAGGGCAGGGATTAGGCCCAGACTGGGGCCCTGCTGAGTTCTTTCCCAAGCTCATCTGTCACTAGGCCAGAGTCACTACTGGAAAGTAGGGGTGGGGACAATGGGAGGAGACTCTACAGTGGGCAACGTGATATTCATATACCACCCACCCCTTCTC
This sequence comes from Microtus ochrogaster, assembly GCF_000317375.1. Lineage (NCBI taxonomy): Eukaryota > Metazoa > Chordata > Mammalia > Rodentia > Cricetidae > Microtus > Microtus ochrogaster. Next base: position 5,786,497 of record NW_004949099.1, on the reverse strand, counting down.
TGATGCTGTGTGTCCCCAGCCAGGTGGACACCCTCTCTGGGCTGTGGTGCAGGAGGTGAGTGAGTAGCCTTGAAGAACACCGGCAGCTCAGACATGCTGTGGGGTAGAGGGCATCAGAGCTAGCTTGGCACATTTTACGTGCCCTTTCTGTCTGTTCAGCCCCGACTCCTTCAGGCTTCCCTCCCCACACTGCCCCATCCCTGTGCCCTTCAGCTGACTGGGCTTTCACCTCCCCCACAGAGAAGGCTCCTTGAAGGTGGGTGACAGACTGCTCAGCATAGATGGGATCCCACTGCATGGGGCCAGCCACGCCACTGCCATAGCCACCCTGCAGCAGTGCAGTCATGAGGCCCTTTTCCAGGTGGAGTACGACGTGGCCACCCCAGGTGCGCTGGAGTCTGAGGGTAAGGGCCGGGGCAGGAAGAGGTCCCAGAGGCTCAGTACTACTTCGTACTATGTGATCTTAGGCCAGTATCTTAGCTTCTCTGAGCCTCTTGACTGTGCCAGGCATCTCCTGATCTCACTGGGGATCATGCAGGAACAATACAGGTGAACTCTGTGGTCTTGTGGGGAAGGGATGTCTGTTAGCATACTAGGTAAGTTAATGTGTGTTAGACGACAGAGAAAAGAGCAAAGAGAGAGGGGAAGTGCCAGTGCATGTGTGTGCACACGCACACGAGTACACGCACGCATGCGCACGAACACACACACGCAATCCCCCCCCCCCCACACACACACGCACACAGACAAGCAGCCTGGGGCATAGGCTCTAACTAGGGCTTGAAGTGAAGGAGTGACCCTTTGCGGATGCTCTAGGCAGGATGAACTGGAGATGCAAAGTTTACGGGGGAGAATATTTGGCCTGAGAGTGAGGGACCAGCTTCCCTGCAACAGATGGCTGAGTGGGGAGAGACCAGGACAGAAGTGGAGGTAGAAGCCACAGGGCTCCAGATTGTGACTAGCCGTCATGGAGAGCTGATAAGACCAGGATGCTTGGGGTGCCATAGATAGGGGGTGTTTCTGAACTACCATGGAGGCCTGACCTGATTTGCTAGTGGCTGTGTGTAACTTCCCTTCCATGCCTTCCCCTTCCTTGGCAGTGAGGGTTAAGGACGGCAGAGCTAGTTCAGGTGGGACACTAAACACATTTACTTTCTACAGTTCTTCTTTCTCTTTTTCCCCCTTGCCATCATTCCAGACACGGTGGCCAATGCTTCAGGCCCATTGGTGGTAGAAATAGCCAAGACCCCAGGTTCTGCCCTGGGGATCTCTCTCACCACCGGCTCCCACCGGAACAAGCCAGCTATCACCATTGACCGCATCAAGCCAGCCAGCGTGGTGGACAGGTGAGGTGAGGCAGGGCTGTGCAGGGCAGAGGTAACCTGTGTCTCTGTCCGCTGGACCAACCCCTCTGGGCCCCTGTCCTGCAGGAGTGGTGCCCTGCATGCTGGAGACCACATCCTGGCCATCGATGGCACTAGCACAGAACACTGCTCACTGGTGGAGGCCACCAAGCTCCTGGCCAGTGTAACTGAGAAAGTACGGCTGGAGATCTTGCCTGCACCTCAGAGTCGTCGGCCCCTCAAGCCCCCAGAGGCAGGTAGGCACCTCAACAAGTCTGGGGACCTAAACCTGGGATGGGGCAGGGAGAAAAAACGAGGCGCCAGAGTTCCAGTATGGAAACCTTGAGCTGACAGGAGGACTGTGTGACACTGGTACACTCACTGCCTGCCACACTTGGCAGGGAAACTCGGCGGTGGGAAGGACTATGTGGGGGCCCATGACGGACTTTGTTGACTTAAAGTCTGCAAAGGGCCTGGCTGGAAGCCCTAGGGATTCTTTCTGAGGAGGCAGCCACTCTCCATGTCTCATTATATATAGCCGAGAGAGAAACTCAGATCAGGGAACAGGGGCAGCCAATCTCTGGCACCCCATGGCATTCCATGCCGCTGCAAAAGTTTAAGGGGCCTTGTGAACATCACCAGCCTGCTGTGCCTCTTCAGTCTCTCCAAAGGGGCTTCTGTGGCAAACACTCAGACGGGAATCTCTGAGCCCATGGCCTGGCCTTCTTGCCTGTTGCTGCGGCTGATGCCTGGGTGCCGTGCTCGGCGCATGGTGGGTGGCAATGCACGTGAGCAGGCTGTTCTGTGCCATGCTGGCTTGGGCAGTGCACAGGTTTTGGATCTCACCGTTGGTGTGCGGGGACTAGTCTGCCAGACGACTCCAGACATCCGCGACATCTGCAACCCTTCCCTCTCCCCTCTGCTGCAGTAAGAGTACAGAGGAGCGAACAGCTGCACCGCTGGGATTCCTGCAGCCCCTCTTGCCACAGCCCAAGGACAAGCCACTGCAGGGCCCCCACCTGGGCACCTGGAGGCCAGAACCAGAGCCGATGTAACGTACCTGCTGCTGCAGCAATGCTGCCGTCCTGGTACCCCTTTCTGGTGGGCAGTGTCTGATGCACAGGGAGGGAACGGACACTGGAGCAGAGGGCTGCCCGTGTCACTCAGCCTGTCCCCAGAGGCCTGTGGAAATCCTAGTCAGGGAGGCCCAGAGCAGGAAAGAGAACTGTCCAAGACCACACAGTATGGGGCTTTGGCGAAGGGGAGACAGGATGCCTGTCTCTGTCCATGTGGCTGTGTGGTTCTTCAACCCCACCCTTGTGCAAAGGAATAGGGTCCTGCTGGGGCTCACAGGTCTGTGTTCTGGTCTTCCCAGCCTTGTCCTCAACTCCCTTCTCCTCACCAACCGTGAACCCCGCCTTTCCCTGTGCCAATGCCAGCACCCTGCCCCGAGGACCCATGAGCCCCAGGACCACAGCCGGGCGGAGGAGGCAGCGAAGGAAAGAACACAGGAGCTCTTGTAAGCTGGAGGCCATCCCCATAGGGTACCAGTGTGGCTGAGGATGGGGCTGGGAGTGAGACTCGAGGTGGCGAGCCAAGTACAGCGAGGGATGGAGTTAAACAAAAATGATGCCACACATTGGAGAGTCCCATTGGAGAAAGGAGCCTCTGAAGCCACTGTATTCGCTGTCTGATGCCTGTCACCAAGGGTCACATAAGATCATTTCTGAGATATGTCCAGGGAAACACAGAGAGACAGAAATAGGTTGAGGATAGATTGCCTGGGGCAAGATGCAGGTCCTGGGGCAATGGGTGAGGAGACGGTGACTCCTTTCTTTTCCTGGTTTGAGACAAAGTCTCACTCCGTGGCCCAATCTGAGCTAGAATGCACAGCCTTCCTGCCTCAACCTCCCAAGTGCTGGGATTTCAGCCATGCATCACTAGACCTGGCTGGGGGGGGGGTGTCTCTCAGGAGGGAATGACAATTTAAGCCATCAAATGATACACTGAATGCTTGACAGCTTTTGTGTGGGGATCGTGTATCAATAAAACTATTACCAGGAGCTGGAGAGATGTCTCGGTGGTTAGGAATGTTTACTGCTCTTGCAAAGTTCAGTTGCTAGCACCCATGACAGGCAGCTCACAACCACATGTAACTCTTCTTCCAGGGGGAGTTTACACCCTCTTCTGGCATCTACAGACACCTTCGCTCACTCACTCACACACAGATGCATAATTAAAAGCAAAGAGGCATGTAGAATATAGAGCACGAAATACAGCACCGCCCCGAATCCGGTTTTTCTCTCCAAGTTTTAGTTACTCACAGTCAACCACAATCTAAAAATATTAAATAGGCAAATCTGGAAATAGACCATATGTTTTAAGTCTCACACTTGTTCTGAGTAACACAAAAAGGAAAAGCTTACGTCCGCACTGCTTGGTCCATCCTGAGATGTGAGCTGCCCGGCACATCTCTCAGTGCCGGTCACCCTTTCTCAGCTCTGTGGTCAGATGGGCTGGTGTCCACTTCTCAGTGTCACTTACTGTACTGAATAATGCCCAAAGAGCAATGGTCATGGGGCTAGGGGTGTAGCTCAGACAGTGGACTGCCTTCCTAGCACGTATGACGTCCTGGATTTTACCCTCAGTACTGAATAAATGGGCACAGTGGTACATGCCTGCAATCCCAGCATCCAGGATGGAAAGGTGGGAAGGTCAGAAGTTCAAGGTCATGCTACACAGAAAGATCATGACCAGTCTGAGCTATGAGACTCTTTCAGAATAAAACAAAAGGCGCTACAGTAGTGATTCTGGTAATTTTTTGAGAACATACTGGTATAATAATTGTATTTTATTATTATCTATAGTTAATCTGTCTCTTCATGAGACTTGTTTGTAGGTAAAACTTCATAATAGTGGGGTGTGTGTAGATTTTGGTACTTACCCATGGTTTCAGGCATTTCCTGGGGTCTTGGAACACATATCCTATGGATAAAAAGGGTTCTGTAATATAATAAATAATACAGGCATCTAGAACCTCTGCCTTACAAAATCATAGTCCCTAATGCTGTCTCTTAGCCACTGGTCATGCAGGGTAGATGCCATAATGTCCCTGCACAGGCAAAGAAACCCAGGCCTATTCCAGGTGGCCCCAGGACTCCTGCTTACCTGCCACTCTGGCTCCCAGATCTCTTGAGGACTCTCAGTGGGCAGCTCCGGCAGGGCTCACCAGTGTTCATCTAAACCTCCCTCCTGCCCCCGTCCCACAGTGTCACTGGCCTCCAGCACGGTAGGGCCAGGCGGGCAGATCGTTCATACAGAGACCACAGAAGTTGTGCTCTGTGGAGATCCCCTCAGTGGCTTCGGCCTCCAGCTCCAGGGAGGCATCTTCGCCACGGAGACCCTGTCCTCTCCACCGTTGGTGCGTTTTATTGAACCTGACAGCCCCGCTGAGAGGTGAGTCTACTGCCTCTGTGGGCCTGCAATTTAGGGAGCTCTAGTGCATTGGGGAAACTGAGCCACAACTATGGGCCCAAGCTTCACAAATATACTTTTCTTAATCACTGTATTGGCCCCAAGAGCAGCCTCGTTTTACAGCTAAGGAAACCGAGGCTCAGAGAGGTTGGTGCACTTGTCTAGAGTCACACAGTATGTAAGCCCTGCCTACCTGTCTGCCTCTGGGACTCTGTGTATAATTTAAGGACAATGGTATCATCCCCACTGGACAGACAGAGAAACTGAGGCCCAGAAAGCTCAAGCCCTTAGCTGGGGACAGAGCTGAGTCACTGAGACCGGGAGCTAAGAGTGGGCCCCCACTTTGCACCACATCTGGGGTTCTAGTCACTGGCTTCTTCTTTCCACTGGGCTCTGGGGGTTAGGTGTGGTCTGCTGCAGGTGGGGGACCGTGTCCTGGCCATCAATGGCATCGCCACTGAGGATGGGACCATGGAAGAAGCCAACCAATTGTTGCGGGATGCCGCACTGGCCCGCAAAGTTGTTTTGGAGATCGAGTTTGATGTGGCAGGTAAGTAGGTCACCCAGCTGCACACACTCACTTTGGGTCCCTGCCCCTCCCCCTTTTATGCTCCCTGGGACCATGCACAGTGCATGCCTAAGCCCTGCTTAGGGAGGAGGGCGTGCCACATGGAGTCAGGAGCCGGGAGGACGTGGAGTGGGCTGAAGGACTCCAGGCAGCCTCTGACCTCTGTTTCCCCATCCGTCAAACAGCGGAAGACAGGGGTGTGGTATGAATTAGTGATGGGTTGTGAAAATGCCTGGGTCCAAGTGGGCCAGGTTGGGTTCCACTCTGGCCAGTAGGCCCCATCTCTGGCCTCCGCCCTGTCTCTGTTCGGAAGACAGCACTCAGCTGTTTGGAGCCAAGGGGTCAGCTCTGTAGGCCTCAGCTTCCTCCTACATCAGGTGGAAGCAGCGGGGTGGAGTTGGAACGGTCACTCTCTGAGATGACCCCCTCCCGACCCGTGAGAATCCAGAGTGGGTGCAAGTTCTCTGAGCTCTCCTGGAGTCTCACGGTCACCCATGGCTGTTGGTTCACAGAATCTGTCATCCCAAGCAGTGGGACCTTCCACGTGAAGTTACCCAAGAGGCGTGGCGTGGAGCTGGGCATTACCATCAGCTGTGAGTCCTCTTGCCACCTTACCTGGTTTATTTCACGACATCGCCACAATGGGCTGCGCCCCAGTTCTATAGAAGGGAAACTTAGTCACGTAGGTGAGCGGATTTGCTCACAGCCGCCCAGCCAGGAAGTAATGGGACCAGGAGCCAACAATATCCCCTCCCGACCCCACCTTAAACAGGGGTCCTTCGAGATTAAATTCACAGCCTGTCTCCCCTGCTCCACAGCAGCCAGCAGAAAGCGAGGGGAACCCCTGATCATCTCCGACATCAAGAAGGGCAGCGTGGCGCACAGGTGGGGCGCCACACGGGCAGGGGTGTGAACGCGGGGGTGGGGCACCGCCCATCTGCACCAGGCTCCTCCCATCCCCACCCCACTCATGCAGGACTGGCACCCTCGAGCCAGGCGACAAGCTGCTGGCCATTGACAATATCCGCCTGGACCACTGTCCCATGGAAGACGCTGTGCAGATCCTGCGCCAGTGTGAGGACGTGGTCAAGCTGAAGATCCGGAAAGATGAGGACAACTCAGGTAGGTGCCTAGGAGGCGGAGGGGCGCTGGGAGGACTTCTGTAGGTATCCCTTTCCCCTGCTCCAGGGCCCTGGAGCCACCATGAGGCTCTCCAGATTCTGAGATGTACAGGGCTGATATCTGAGCAGCTTGCCGATTGCAGGGTTGACTTTAGTGTAGCAGGGGCAGCCTGAACTGGTGGGAAGGGAGAAGAAAGAGGGAGAGGCGGAAAGGGGTTGTGAGGAGTGCTGTAAATGGGGTGTCCGAGAGGTGCTGTGGGACCCTCACCCTGGAGAAGCCACCGGTGGCCAGTTTTGTTTTTTTTTCCTCCTTGTCTCCTGTCCTTATTCCTTCCTTGCTTTTTTTTAAAAAAAATTATTTTGTCTTTTTATTTATTGTTTTTGTTTATCTTGTTTCTATGTGTATGGGTGTTTTGTCTGCATGTAATGTCAGTGCACCACGGGCATGCTTGTTGCCCAGGGAGACCAGAAGAGGGAGTCAGAGCCCCTGGAACTGGAATTACAGGTGGTTGTGAGCAGATATGTGGGTATTGGGCGTTGACCCCAGTCCTCTGGAAGAGCAGCAAGTGCTCTTAACCCCTGAGTCATCTCTTCGGCCCCTCTTTTCGTTTCTTCCCTCTTTCCTCTCTTTTCTCTGGCTTTACCCTTCCTTCCTCCTTCCCTCCTCTTCCTCCCTCCTTTTCCCTTCCCTCTTTCTTATTTCCTCCTTCCTCCCTCTTTCCTTCCCTTTTCTCTCACTTCTCTTTGCTATAAATCTTGAGTTGCTCTGGGTGGCATGTGAATCTGTGTTTTCAAATCTTGGTTCCACGTTCCTGTAGGTTTTTTTTTCCTTCACTTCATGGCTTCTGGGCAGCAGGCTGGGGGCCTGAGGTGCCTGAGCAGGTGTGTGAGGGGTTGATGAAGTCCTAGGCGGTTGGACAGGAGTGCTGAGACTGGGGAGGGGTGGGTCCCAGCCCCGCCCCCTCCTGGGCCTCACCCTCAGGAGCCTGTCCACTCTTAGATGAGCAGGAGAGCACAGGCGCGGTCAGCTACACGGTGGAGCTGAAGCGCTATGGTGGACCCCTGGGCATCACCATCTCCGGCACTGAAGAACCTTTTGACCCCATCATCATCTCTGGCCTCACAAAGCGTGGCCTGGCTGAAAGGTAAACTCTGGGGTGACCTGGGGAGGACCTGGGGACCCTCGGGGAGTAGAAGGTGGGCTTTGGAACCAGCTGATCTGATTTTTACTTCCGGTTCAGCATCAAACAACTCAAGGACAATCACTTCTTCTCTCAGTACGTACTCCAATCCTGCACTGGAATTTTGGTCCAACCCAGTGTCCAGGACAGAGGAAATGAGGACAGAAGGACCCAGGGGACCAGAGCTGAAGGGTCCAGTCACCTTCAGCTGCCTCCCATAGTGTATCCCCTTAACAGCCAGCACTCTGGGGTTTCTGTGTGTCTGAATATCTGGGGTAGGGCCCCGTTGATAGAGCCCCACGTGAAGCTTATCCTGAGTCCCTGAGGTTGCTGGTTTGCCTGTTACTCTAAGTGTCTCTGGGGCTGTGCCAGGGAAGGAGCCTTGAGAGGAAGGTGTCCTGACTGCCCCTCAGTGAGGTGGGTGGAGATGAAGTGAGCCCCAGGTGAGTGAGTCCCAGCTTTCTACCTCAGCTTTGCAAGGGGTGAGTCAGGGGTTCCAGGAAGTGTGAGCTCCCCTGCACAGCAGGGCGAAGTACTGGCTTGAAGGGCGAACTTCATAGGGTCCAAGCACCCAGCCCAGCTGCCTAACCAGGGTCCAGACTCAGACTGGGCTGCTCCTGGAGCGCCCTCTACTGGACTCTAGAGAGACTGCAGGGGCCTAGAGGACCGCGCTGACTCCGGAGGGTGGTTCACAGCCTTCTACCCAGGGCAGCATAGCCCAGAGCAGCTGCAGTGCAACCCCACTTGCTCTCCAAACAGGCTTCCTAGCTGTCACATTCAAAAAGCTAAGCGGGAAGAAATTAATCTTAAATAAATATGCACTTCGACATGTAACCAATATGCATTTTTTAAAACTAGCGTGCAAAGTCATGGGTTTCATCATGACATTTTCTTATGAATATGCCATCGTTACACTTTGTTCTTATTCCTCCCCTCCCCCACTGCCAACCATCTATCCCTCTGCCCCCCTCTTCCTGATCCCCTTCCTTCTCTTACATAGCTCCCCTCCTGTTCAGGTCCCAAGTGTCCACCCATTAGCCTCTGTATTTCCCTGTGTCCCTGTTCCCATCACGGTCCTCTTACAATCTTTATAGCCCCTCCTCATATATAATTTTAACTCTAGCTTCCACATATGAGAGAAGATACTTGGTTTGTCTCTCTGAGTCTGACTGATTTTGCTCAATTTAATTATTTTCATCTATTTTTCTTATAAATTTTGTTTTTCCTCTTCAAGCAGTGTGATCATAGAGATCCGCCTGTCTCTGTCTCCCAAGTCCTGGGGTTAAAGGCGTGCGCTACTATGTCAGGCAGCTATTTTCAGTTTTTTGAGAAGCCTCAACATTGACTTCCCTTAGAGAGCTCCAGGCCAGCCTGTGCTACCTAGGCCCACCTGTGATACATAGCAAGACCTGTCTCAGAACAAAAGAGAAGAAGAAGGTGACTTTGACTTTAAGTTGAACCAATAGATAGAAAGCCTGGACTCTGGGGGAGAATTGTTCAGCGGAAGTTCTGAGGATGACTTGGATCCCTCACCCCTCTCTTTCTCCTCCACCCCTCCCTCATTCTCTTACTTCCCACATCACTGAGACAGGGCCCCAGGATCCCGCTCTGCCTCTGGAACACTGAGACTACCAGAGTGTGCTACTTTTCCTAACTAGCCTTCCTCCTGCACAGCTGGGGCCGGTCAGGCCTGTGCCTTGGGGCCTCTGCAGGGTATCTGGAGGCAGGGCCGACACACTCTGAGACTCTAACATCTGGGCCTCATTTGCGCCTATTCCCTCCTCAGGACTGGCGCCATCCACGTGGGGGACCGCATCTTGGCCATCAACAGCGTGAGCCTCAAGGGCCGGCCCCTGAGCGAGGCCATCCACCTTCTGCAGGTGGCAGGGGAAACTGTCACACTGAAGATCAAGAAGCAGCTGGACCGTGAGCCTTGCCCCTTCCTAAGAACTTCCTGGCCTACACAGGAAGGGCAGTCCTGGGTTAAGCTATGTGTCACTAATCTGGAGAGGGGGTGGGGGTCCCTGGACCAGCTGATGAGGAGGCTAAGAGAGAGAGGCCCTGTGCCATGGTGTGATATGGGGTAAATTCTGGGTCTAAACCATGCTCCTCATTGCTTCCTATCTCTTCAGGTTCTTACATGTTCCTATCCCATGTTTCTATGTGCTACGTATGCCACGGTTTACCTGAGTCATGGGGTCTTCTGTTAATCTGGCCTCCATCGTTGTTCACCATATGACCTTTGACCTATTGTTCAACCTCACACGCCTCTGTGTTTCCCATCTGTGTGATGGGTTTACTTACTAGTATGCCCCCCTCCACAGCAGCAGCCAGGTTGCCAAGTGCCTGGGAATTCCCAGAAGTAGGGAAACTAAGGCTCACAGAACACCGATCTCTGAGGTCACTGATGATGCTCCGTCTCTTCCCAGGTCCCCTCCTCCCCCGCCAGTCAGGCAGCCTCAGTGAGGCCAGTGATGTGGACGAGGATCCCCCCGAGGCCCTCAAGGGGGGCTTGCTGACAGCCCGCTTCTCACCTGCCGTACCCAGTGTGGACAGTGCTGTGGAGTCCTGGGGCAGCTCTGCCACAGATGGTGGCTTTGGGGGCTCAGGTAATGAGCCCGGGACCGTGAACAGGTTTCTGTGAAGGTCCCACTGCCTGGTCTTCTTCTTCCTTTCTATCCCAGCTGGCCTTTTCCTTCAGAGGGAGCTCCCAAGGGCCACCTGACTAACTCCACCCTTCACCCGCCCCTCAGAGGGATCCGCAGTCCTGTCTTTCCTTGCCATGAGCTGGGGACAGAGCAGCTTTTATTCCTATGTCTCTCTCCTTATCCCCATGCCTAACACAGAGTAGGTGTCAATTCCTGTTCATTGTGTCCAGTGGAAGATGAGAAGCCAGACAATGTCCTCCTTGCCCATATGGCTGAGGCCCACTGGTGTTGCCCTCTGGCCTGTGTGGTTAAGGCAATTAGCAGAGAAACATCTCCTGTTCTTGGCTTCAGGTAGTGCCTTTGGATCTCCCTGAGTGTCCCCATCCCAAGCTCCAGGGAGCTCATCCTCAGGGTTCCTGTAGGTCTGTCTGGGTGTGGTCGGATCTGAAACTCCATTTCAAGGAGAACAGGCCATGCCTGGGGAGCTGACCGTGGTGCTGGAACTTCAGTGTTAACTGCTGGATGGATGGATGGATGGATGGATGGATGGATGGATGGATGGATGGATGGATTTCAGGCGCTTGCTGGAGAGACGAGGACTCCTGGGTCTCTCAGTGGTCCCTTGGGCCCAAGAAGGGCACATATCTGCCCACTGGTATCCAATTTCTGGGAACAAGGTGGGGCAAGGCAAGGATAGAGAGAAGGCCCACATCCCTCTCTCTACCCGCCAGGCTCCTACACCCCACAGGGGGCGGCAGTCCGGAGTGTGACTCCCCAGGAGTGGCATTCCAGCAGACTGAAGAGCAGCCCCCCACCCCTTGAGCCCCGGAAGACAAGCTACACACCTGGCCCCACTGATGAGAGCTTCCCAGAGGAGGAGGGGGACTGGGAGCCGCCGATGAGGTCTGTGGTGGGGATGCTAAGAGGGGGGTTGCCAGAGGGTGGCAATGCCAGGACGGGGGAGCTAGGAAGACAGAAGAAGATCCCCAGCCTGAGGAGCAGACCTGGGGTGGAGAGGGCATCTGTGGGAAAATGGCAGCAGACATGTCCTGTTGAGACAGCAACCCGACTTGTTCCTCCTGAGTCTGTGAATAGCTGTGCTTGAAATTGCAACACAGACTCAGAATTTGAACCCAGACTCCTCAGATCGGGTTCCAGGAGGCATGCCTCTCAGTTCACAGCCAACTGGGCTATGCGTGGTACATGTGTACGACTGGGCTCCTACAGCAGCCAGCCCCACAGAGTGGGTTCTCACAAGTAACACTCTGCCTGGACTCATCTCTCTATCTCTTCTTCACTGTTTTCTTTAAAAGCAAAGCCAGGCTTTGAGAAATGAGGACTTTGTGAATCGCTGTGTGGTGAATGACGAAGGGCTCTGAGAGCTGTCAGGGGTCCTGCAAGCTAGGTGTTAGCTGCAAATGGGCCACCCAATGTGGGCTGGCCATGATGGGTGCCTCCCACCCCTTCCCCAGCACAAATAACCCATTTTCTCCATTCATCTGTGTCCTGGCTAGTTCTGGCTCTGTCCTGTCACTGTCCCTTGGTGCCATGTGTCTGGGTGGGATTGGACTGTCTTCTGGGGCTATCCCATGGATCTTTCTGTCTGTCTCTGTCTTCTGTCTGTCCGTCTGTCTTTCTTCCCAGGCGTACTGTGTCACCGCTCTCCACCCCGTCTCATCTGCCCCTGTTATAATTGGCCACCAACAGTCTTGGTCTCCCCTAACTGCGTCTCCCCCCACATTCTGTGTCACCAACCACTGCCCTGGGGCCCCAGCACTGCCACCGAGGACACCCGCCTGCCTGCCTGCCCGCCCTATGGCCCCTGGAGCCCAACACTGGGCCCTGGGCCACGAAGACTCTTCAGGCCCAGCCCGCCCACCCTCCCGCCTGCCAGGAGTTGACGCTGTGGTTCCTGTTGCAGCCCAACCCCTGGCCCCGCCCGAGAGGAGGGCTTCTGGAGAGTGTTTGGAGAGGCCCTTGAAGACCTGGAGTCCTGTGGTCAGTCGGAACTGCTAAGGGAGCTGGAGGTACTGTCACCTGACCAGAGGGCCTGTGGGGCACCATGTCTGGACCCACTGTAGGGCTGGGGGAGGCTACACATCAATGGAATCAGGTTTCTGTGTCACCTGGGAATGTGTAATACCTATATGTCTTGTTGCTGTGACAAAAGCCACTTTAAAAAGGAAAGGTTGGGCCGGAAGTGGCTCGGTAGTTAAGGCACTTATTCAGATCCCCAAAAAACAATGTAAACGCAGAGTGGGCACGGCAGCCTGCCTGCAAATCTTTTTTCTAGAAGGAGAAGCCAGGGGATCCCCCAAGCTCAGCTATTATCGATGAGCTCTGGGTTTGATTAAGAGACCCTGCTGCAATGAATAGAATGAAATGCTTGTGCACTCCCACACATGTGCAATATACCTATGCAAATATGCTTACCTGCATATGCATATCACATCTACACATGTGAGGAATGGGAAGGGGGAAAGGATTTGTTCTGGCCCACACTTCCAGGACACAGTCTGTCATGGCAGTACAGAAAGCCTTGGCAGCAGGAGCCTGGGGGTGCTGGTCGCTGTGTCTGTAGTGAGGCAGCAGAGGCTTGAATGCTGTGCTTGGCTCTGCTGTCCCTTTTATTCAGTCCAGAGCTCCAGCCCCTGGGTCAGGGCCACTCACATTCAGAGTGACAAAGCCATTCTGAGCTCAGTTTGGGGAGCAATTGAAATCTCTGTTTCATCTGCTACCGCCACCTACCCCCCCCCCCATTTTATTCTAGCATTGTTGACTGGGGGCACTCCCCATTCATCAGCCTTGCCAATTACCAAATTAAAAAACAACAACAACCCTGTTTTGGTTTTTCAGTCTTTCCTGTTTGTTTTCTGTCTTGCTCATTTTGGTATTCATTTTCTTAGGCGTGTGTGTGTGTGTGCGTGTGCGTGTGCGTGTGCGTGTGTGTGTGTGTGTGTGTGTGTGAAGTAAAGATACTCATCCTAGTTTCTTAGCTATTTAATCTCCACTCTTCTTTCTTCATGCAATATATTTGCAAAGCTATGAGCTGACCGGTAGGCACAGAGTTGGCTGTGACCCTACAGGTTTTGTTTGTGGACTCTCATTGTCTACTCTGTATCAAATATTTTAATGGTTTCCGCTGTCACATGAAACCCTTGAAATCTACAGAAATGCGTGTTGTCTTAGTCAGAGTTTCTATCGATGGGATAAACACCAGGACCAAAAGCAACTTGAGGAGGAAAGGGTTTCTTCCACACCATAATAAAGTATATCATCCAGGGGAGTCAGGATAGGAACTCAAGGTTTCTTTCCTGGAGGCAACAATAGATGCAGAGGCCATAGAGGGGTGCTGCTTACTGACTTGCTCCTCATGACTTGCTCAGCTTGCTTTCTTACACAGCCCAGTGCCACCTCCCAGGGGCTCTCACCTGCCACAGTGAACTGGGCTCTCCCCCATCAATATTCAAACAAGAAAATGGTCTGCCTACAGGCCAATCTGATGGAGACATTTTCTCAACTGAGGGTCCATCTTCCCACAGGACTCTAGCTTGTGTCAGGTTGGCATAAAAGTAGCCACCACAGGGATTTCAACTGCTAATTGCCTTCTTTAGTCTCCCTCCCAACCCACCAAGCCTCTCCTTGACTGTATTTATCACAATATTTAACCCAATTTAATTTTCCTAACATCTCTACTTTTCTTTTCTTTTTTTTTTTGTTTGTTTATTTGTTGGCTGGTTGGTTGGTTTTTCGAAACAGGGTTTCTCTGTAGCTTTGGAGCCTGTCCTGGAACTAGCTCTTGTACACTAGGCTGGACTCGAACTCACAGAGATCTACCTGCCTCTGCCTCCCAAGTGCTGGGATTAAGGGCATTAGCCACCACCACCCAGCTGCTAACATCTCTGCTTTTCATGTCTTGAGATTTTCTTTCTTAACATCTTTTACTTTTTAGCTTCTTATTTTTCTGTATGTTTTATATAGACTTACATTTTCTCTTGTATTTTCTATTAGTTCCAGCCACCAGGGTTCAGGTTTGCCTGTCTGTTGTGTCTCATATGGTCATGGTTCTGGTTTGCCTATCATGATCATGGTTCTGGCTTGCCTATCTGTTGCGTCTGTGGTCAGAGTGTAGGTTCACCATCTGTTGTGTCTGTGATCAGGTAGGCTTTTCAACTTCATTGTTGCGGCTGCTTCAGCTGCAGTTGCCCGTGCACTCTTTGCTCTGTGGTGTGGAGTGTCTCTGAGGTCTCAAGTCCTTGAGCTTCACTAGTCCCAAACCGGGTTTTGCCTGCATGTATATGTGTCCTACATGTGTACAGCTCCCACTGAGGCTAGAAAAGGGCATCAGAACTCCTGCCACTGGTTCCATAAGTTGTGAGTGCCAGGTAGGGGCTGGGAACTGAATCCAAGGTCTCTGCAAGAGCAGCCTGTGCTCCTTGCCATGGCCCCACCATGTCCTTTCTCACCACCATCCCCTCCTGAACACACACATCTGTTAATGTTACATTCTTCACCAGTTACTTGCTCCCGTGTCACCCTGTTGTCACCATGGGACTTACTGTAGGCTGCAGGGTTCTGGAGGACCCTTCCTCTTCATGCTTTCCTACACCCCAGCTCTGCTGTATCCCCTCTGCCAGGGGCGCCCTTCTTCTCCCCTTCCTGTTAGCTCTGGCAGCATCGCTCATCCCTCCTTCTGTCCTATCTCTTCCTTCCCCTGTGCCTTGATGATATGAGCTGAGGCTCAGAACCCTAACTGTGGAGTCAGATTCTGAATTCTGATTCTCTCTCTAAACCTGCTTGTCTGTAAAACAGAGAAAACAGCTCGGTACCACAGAACGTGAGATGAGTTAAACTTGTAATTGCTGAGAACTGAGCCTGGCACAGAGCAGATGTTAGTCTGCTGTTAATCCCCAGAGGCTCTTGTTCTGATCCCGTGATTGGCCGATGACCCGCCTGCACTGTGGTCCTCCTGTGACCAAGCGCACCTGCCTGACAGAGTCGGTTGGAGTAAGTATATGGTATCTGAGTGACAGTCATGTTTCCACAGGCTTCCATCATGACAGGCACTGTGCAGACTGTAGCCGTGGATGGCAGGCCTGGCTCTCGACCCTGGCGCCGGAGCCGGGAGGTCCGAACATCCTCTGAAGACCTGCAGGAGCTGCTGTTGCCAACGCCCCTGGAGATGCACAGGGTGGGCACTGGGGTTGGGAGATACAAGTAGGCACAGAGTGTGGGCACGGGGGGGGGCTGGTAGCAGGAGGAGCTTACCTGCTTGGGATACTGAGGTCCCCCCCCCTTGTTGAGCTTTTTCTCCCCCACTGAAAAATAGGGACTTAGGGGCTGGAAAGGAGACTTAGCAGCTAAGAACACTGGCTGCTCTTTGGGAGACCCAGGATTGATTCCCACCACACACCCCGCAGTTAGAAAGCATCGATAATTCTAGTTTCATGGAATCTGATACCCTCTTCTGGCCTCCAAGGGCACCAGGCACACAAGGGGTATGCAGACATTCATGCAGGCAAAACATCAAATACATAAAATAATAAAAACTTTAAAAACCCAAACCAATCAAACAACAACAACAAAAACACACAGGGATTTTTTATTAAGTTTTCTGTAACTCTCACCATCTGGATAGTTACACCCCACACCTATGTATACACACACCTGTGATACATTTTTTGTAATTCATTTTTCAGCAATTGTTATCCCTGTATGCACATACACATATACAAATATGTATGCTACATACATACATGTATATACACAGTAAGGTTACATTACACATAGGTATATATGTGTGTATATACAGTTAGTCCTCCCTACCTACAGGCTCTGAATTCAGACCACCCAACCATAGATCAAAAGTATTCAGGGAAAAGCTGGGCACGATGATATAGGTCTTTAATCCTAGCACTTTGGAGACAGAGGCCCTCAGACCTCTGAGAGTTCAAGGCCAGCATGATCTACATAGCAAGTTCCAGGCTAGCCAGAACTACATAACAAGACCCTATCTAAAATAATAATAATAGCAGAAAAAAAATCTGTACTGCTCATAGGCTGACTTTGGACCTCATTCCCGGAGCAGTGCAGGTAAATCATCAGGTAGCACCAACCATGAGCTAGGAGGTCTTAGAAGCCCTCTGGAGAAGACTTGAACATGTGGGCAGGCAGGCACAGGTTCTCTGCAGATCCTACACCACTGAGCATCTGCAGATTTGGGGGTCCTCGCAGAGTCCAGGAGCTGGCACCCTGCAGGTCCCAAGAGATCACTTTGCATGCCACCGGAGGCAGATGACTGACATCACCTTCCTGCCACCAGCTGCATCTCTTGCACCTTTGGGTATCTATGTAAGAACCAAGACATCAGAGCACATGCCAAATCCAGGGGTTTTCCCAGGGTGATGAAAACGCTATGGTAAGGGACCCCTGAGCACGGGGACCTGTGGGCTGCACATAGGGAGGCCAATATCAAAGGGCACAGGCTCAATAGGCTGTTGAGGGCAGCCTGGAGTAGGGCCAGCCAATAGGCTGGACCTGTATCCCAGAGACATAATGGGGACTGGAGCAAAGGCCACCTCCTCTTCCTCCCAGGTGACCCTGCACAAGGACCCGGTGCGGAATGACTTTGGCTTCAGCGTCTCAGATGGCCTCTTGGAGAAGGGTGTCTATGTCCACACTGTGCGTGTTGATGGGCCAGCCCAGCACGGAGGCCTGCAGCCCTTTGACAGGCTCCTGCAGGTAACTCGGGGAGGCCCCAGCACTGGCCCAGGGACAGGGCTCGATTCTCACTGTGAAAGCGCATGGGAAGGCCAGGGGGCTGAGTCGGGTGAGGTTGCTCACACAAGAGCTGAGTTTCCACTTGCTGTTGACTACCTGGCTGGCAGAGGACCTGCCTGTCTAGAAACGGTTCCCCTGGGAGACTCCATGATGTAGGAAATCACTTCCGGTTTTTTGTCCTGCCTTCACTCCAAACCATTATATGACAGGTCCCTTTTTAGTCTACTGGCCAGAACCAGTCATATGGTCTTCTAACAGAAAGGGAGCCTGGGAAACACAGTTAGCTGTTCCTAACTTAGCCTCCCAGACTGCCCTTCCCTTGCTCTAGCTATTTTTGTTCCCTTGCTGATTTTCTTGTATTTGCTCTAAATGTACTCATGTTTTCTCCTAAATATGGGTGGGGGCAGGACTTCAGGAAAATCACACCATTTTGATAAAAACCATGGTTCTTGCCTCAAAGGGGATTTTTACCCTGGGCCATAAATGACTGAAATCAATACGATTTGTAAAAGCATTAGTGGATCTATCAGGTAGGCTGGTTACAGCATGTCAGAAAGCCAGGCTTTAGGTCTCTGATGCCATTCTTAGTTTGAGGGTTGGTGGAAACTACTTGTCACTTGATTGTTAAAAGGACGCTAGGTCAGACACAGGTGGACAAGGAATGGCTATTCAGTGGGAGCTAAGAATAGCTTAAGATAAATTCTGAGCTTTGGTTCTGCCACATTCTACCCTCTCTTCAGCTCTAGTCAGTCTTACAGGTGCAGCTTCTTTCTAGGACTTTCGTTTACGGTGACTCTGTCCATTGGCTGTACACTGTGCAGGTCAACCATGTTCGCACTCGGGACTTCGACTGCTGCCTGGCGGTTCCACTCTTGGCGGAGGCTGGAGACATCCTGGAGCTGGTTATCAGTCGTAACCCACTAGCACAGAGTCGCCGGACACCACGAGCACCAGGCCCCAGCAGTCCCCAGATGCTCTGAGGTCATCACGTAGCTCAGCTGGAGGAGTGGCCCCCACTCATCCACTTGTGGGTCCACAGATTCCACACTCGGCAGAGTGGAATCATCAAGTCGGATCTTCAAGATGTTCGGTGAACCCCACCTAAAAGTGGTCAGCCCTGCTGCTCAGCCAAGAGAGAGTTGGGATTCCTCCAGATCCCTGCACAGTCACCTTGGAGCAGTGACAGGAGCGGGGACAGCCCTGCTCCATGTGTCCAGTGTTTCCCATCCTGAGGAGAAGAAGCAGAAGGACAGTCCTGAACTGTGGCAGGAAATGTTCGGTGATCCAGCTATACAGGTGGTACCCAGTCACACAGCGACCCTGCCACCAGGAAGGATGTGGCACAAGGAGGATAGTGTTCTCCCTTCTCCCAAATCTTGGTGTTCTGAGAGCCTCCAGCATCTAATGACCACACTGGGAAACCCCAGTTAGGAACATCTGGGGTGCCAGAGAATGCTAGCCCCTTCCTTCAGGTTGGCGGCTCAATTCTTTCAGCTTCGTGGGTGACTCTGGACCCCAGAGCAGAGCTGTGGCCATCAATCCCTCCTGCTCCACAAAACCTTAGTGCAAGTCACTGCTCGGGGTGGAAAAGTCCAGGAGCGTCCACTCACCTGATATTCCAACTGTTACAGAAACAAGGCTGAGTCGTAGCTCTGCTGCCACCCCTACCAGTGGAGGGGAGAAGGAGGAAAGAGAAGAAGCTGAGATGGAGGGAAACCAGCTGAAGGACAAGAGAGTAGCAAGAGGGAGCAATGTCCAAAGAGGCTATCCAAGGAGGTCCCCACTTCACAGCTGGGGGTACCAGCATCCCTTAACTCGGGCTTCCTCCATCTCTGCCAAGCAGAACCCTTTCAGCTTCAAGCAGGACATAAGCCACCTCCCCGTGGTGTGGGCTGGTCTGGGGATTGGCTCTGTGTTTACCCAGTTCAAGATCTCAAGGATCCAGGGGCCTCCAACCCTACCCCATCTCGCCTTCTCTGCCCTTGAAACTCATTGCCAGAGAGACTCCCTATTCAAGAGGACAGATGGGGGCCCAAGAAGCCATTCTTTGCTCCTGGTTCCCTTCGTGGCTGTGTGACCTTGGGTGAACCTGAGCAGATGCCGGGCCATCTCCACCTACTCACTGACACCCCTTGGCTCTCTGCTCTTCCACGGCTTCCCTACTACCTTGCCCTTTGTGATTGCTTCCCCTGGTCCCTCAGGCCTGGGTCCAAGTAACCCAGCACCGCTGCTCTCACTGCCCCAGGGTACAAAGATACCACTCACTTACCGTGGGCAACAAACAAGTCTAGATCTTCAGCTTCAAGGGCAGGTTAACGACACAGCAGAGAGGTGACTCCTGGCCACCAGTACCTGATACTATGTGATCTTGGGCAGATGGCTCAGTCTCTCCAGGTTTCTGGTATGTGACATAACTTGACTGTACTGTAAGGGCCTCTTGGCTTGGGAAATCTGTGTTCCACTCAAAGACTCCAGGCTCTGAAAATACAACTACCCCACCCCTGACCTCCCCTCGGGCTGAGGCTCTCCCATCTTCCCAGACGTACGCAACTAGGCCAAGCGGGTGGACCTCCTGGCCATGGCCTGAGGCCTTCTCATATGCAATACCTACCCCCGGCTTCTCACAGGGGTGTTTGCCCACGCAACATCCCTAGCTTCCTCCCCAGTAAGCAACCTGCCTGCCTATGCATTTTGGGTACCTCCCCTGTGACACCCCTGCCCCACCCCCAGAGCTGTATTTTTCTCTGGCTAATAATAGAACATATTCCTTGTAAAGTATTTTTCTATATGGGTTTTCTTAGGGCTCCCAGGAAGCACCCAGCACACCCATGGCTCCATTGCACAGGCTGGTCTGTCTGATCTGTCTGGGGCCTACGGCTAAATCTTTGTCCCACCAGGTATCAGTGACTGAGGGGGAGGTGAGTGCTATTGGGATGAATTTTTAATAAAATTGATTAAATGCACACAGTAGGTTGTTTACTTTTTTAAAAAAAATAACAGACTGGTAAGGTTCAGCTTCTGTGTGAATCTTGCAGACCCTCAACTTATTTTCATTCATTCATAAAGTGGTCCATGGGCCTAAAGAGATGGCTCAGTGGTTAAGAGCTCTTAGTTCAAGCCGGGCGGTGGTGGCGCACGCCTTTAATCCCAGCACTTGGGAGGCAGAGTCAGGTGGATCTCTGTGAGTTCGAGACCAGCCTGGTCTACAAGAGCTAGTTCCAGGACAGGCTCCAAAACCACAGAGAAACACTGTCTCGAAACCCCCCCCCCCAAAAAGAGCTCTTAGTTCTCTTGCAGAGGACCTGGGTTTGGTCCCCAGAGCTCACATGGTAGCTTACAACCATCTGTAACTCCACTTCCAGGGGATCTGACCTCTGCAGGCCTCAGGCACACATGTGGTGTACATACATACACACAGGCAAAATATCCATCCACATAAAATGATGATCTAGTTGCTAAGAGCATTCACTGCTCTTTCAGAAGACCTGGGTTCAGTTCCCAGCATTCATATTAGACAACTCTCAACCACCCTTAACTCCAGCTCCAGGCGACTGAGCGCCCTCTTCTGGCCTCCATGAACACTGCACTCACATGCACATACCCACCACACACACAATAAATAAAAATCCTTCAAAGAAAAAGTCAGCTGGCTTGTACATCATAGTGAAGACAGTGAGCTGGTCATAAAGAGTCCTTGTAGAAGGCATAAAGAACAGTGGAGAAAACACCACCTATTGGAACAGGGTAATGAGATCTGCAACCAAGGAAGGGCTCCTCTGAAGGAGAGATAGTCGCAATAAGAATTGTAGGACAAAAACCAGTCCAGTTAAGACCTGGAGGAAGTGTCCCTGTGTGTGTTGGGGGGGCGGGGCAAGTGAAAAGGACCTGTGCTATGAATGAGTCTGGCAGGTTTTACTGTCCCAAGTGGGTGGTGGCACTGGAAATTGTGGGGTGGGACATGCCTTAGTCTGTGTAACCTAGGAATCTTGGGCATTTGTGAAGGAAGGTGCCAGGTGGATAACCCGAAGGTCTGGCTGTTGCTCCTAAGTTTTGAGGACCTGGGGCAAGGTAAGCTCACTGGCTCTGGGGTTCAGAGCATAGGGCCCAGGTCCATGAGGTGGGAAAACTTTCAGATCTATGGGAAGAGAGAAGCTGTCCTTCAGGGTGTCAGTGAGCTCACTATCTCAGGAGGTGGGAGGAGGGGCGGAGGTAGAAACGAGGGCCACCACCATTCACACAGCCTTTATGTCAAGTGCAGCTCTGAGCACTTTGTAAGAATAGGTGAGATCCTCCTAGCAGCCTTCAGGAAAGGACTCTCTCTACACATTACAGAGGAGGGACCAGAACTCTGAGAGGTTAAGTAACTTGCTTAGAGGTACACAGGTAGTATAGGGTGTATCCAGGATTCAAACACAAGCCAATTGACTCAGACACATGGAGGGAGGGAGGTGGACAAAGGTCATCAAAAAAGGCAGCAGAAATATGGTGATGAGCTGCTCCTTTATTCTGACACGTCTATGAAACCAGTTAGAGCAGACCCATAGTCCCCACCTGCCCAAGATCTGGCTGGGAAGTCTATGTACTCCGGAGCAAACCCAGTCTGTGAACTTCCTCTCAGCGGTTTTTACCTCTGCTAATCCAGGGTATTTTCTTGAAGGTTAAAATTTCCTGTCCCACCCTCCTGCTCCCAAATAACTGGGACCTGCTTCCCAAATGACTGGCTTGGAGGTTTAATATAAATTATAAATGCTTGGCCAATAGCTCATGCTTGTTACTACCTCTTACATTTAAATTACCCCATATTTCTTATCTGTGTTTTGCCTTGGGGCTCATGCCTTGTTACTTCATTTTCTGCACATCCTGCTTTCCTAGAGGCTGACTGGCATCTCTTTTTGACTCCTCCCTTCTTTCTCCCAGCATCCTTAGTTTGGTTGTCCCACCTATACTTCCTGCCTGACTACCAGCCAGTCAATGTTTTATTAAACCAATTTGAGTAACAAATCTTTAAAGTGTATTCCACAGCATTTCCCCCCTTGGTCTAACTAAAAAGGGTTTTAATTTTAACATAGTAAAATTATATACAACAAACATAGTTACTAAGTAAGAATTATAGCTACAATATCTAGTCCATTCGTATTTGGCAAAATTAAAAAAATATTCTATTATCTATTTCATCTTTGTGAGTCCAAAGTTTTGTACCTAATTTACCTTTTGTCATAACTAAAGAAAAGTATAACTATCTATTCTTCAAATCTATCAAAGACCTGAGAAGGAAATAATATTGCTTGAGTAAATAGGAAGCACAAAGCAAGCAACTTCAAAAAATATAAGAAATGACAGAAACATCTGGACGGTCACCCAAGGTTCCTCTGCAACGCTGGGGCATCCATTTTTGGCCTGCAGGCTAGAATAACTGACAGAATTCCCTGAAAGGCAGGGAATTTTGAAGGACTGTCATACCTTGTCTCAGCAAAGTTTGGCAGTTTTGTGTCCCATTGGTCCAGTTTCGATAATATGTCAGTAACTGAGGTAAGGGCAGTTTCTTGCACAAATGGCTAGTTTTTACAATAAAGAAAGCAAACTCCCTACAGAGTTTCTTCAGTACCCATCATCTTCTCTGAAGTAGATTGGTACTGCCAGGAGCAGACATGTCTCACTGTCATGAAAAGCCTTAAGTTATTAAACATATTAAATCCATATTTTGTAGATCTTTAAAGTGTTTGAAGACCAATTATCTAAATATATCTATATATGACCTTGAAAACATACCTAACATGACTATAAGTTTTACTATTATAGATAACTAGTAATCTGGTTTTTTAAATTATATATTACATTTTTAAATGAGCTGCATAAACACAATACCTTAAACAAGAGTAGAAATATGCATACAGTATACCAGGTGGTGGTGGCGCATGCCTTTAATTTCAGCACTCGGGAGGCAAGTGGATCTCTGAGTTCGAGGCCAGCCTGGTCTACAAAAGCTAGTTCCAGGACAGGCCCCAATGCAAGAGGGAAACAATGTCTCAAAAAACCAAAGAAAGAAAGAAAGAAAGAAAGAAAGAAAGAAAGAAAGAAAGAAGGAAAGAAAGAAAGAAAGGAAATATGCATACATTATAATAAAATTAACTTTAAATTTGTATCAACAAATCAAAATCTATACCAATGTAAAATATTTAAGATTAATAGTTGTTGTTTGGATTAAAGTAGTTTCAATAATCTAAACTTTTATTCTATCACTTCTATATCATATCCCCTTTTTTCTTTTAGAAGGAAGTTTTTGATTTAACTCCTTTGTTTAGCTTTTTTCCTGACTATGACCAATAACAATTTGTAACCAATCCTCTTTAAATGATAAAAAACAACTGTTTTTATTTAAGCTTTCTTTAGGTCTTATGTGAATCTACTCTGATTATTAGTGCTATTTGTAGGTGGGATTTTCCTGTACCGACTTCCTGCTCCCAAATAACTGGGAACTGCTTTCCAAAAACTGACTTAAAGACTTAATATAAATTACAAATGTTCGAATAGCTCAGGCTATTACTACCTAACTCTTATATTTAAATTAACCCATATTTCTTATTTATGCTATGCCATGTGGCTCATGGCTTGTTATCTCATTTCTTACACGTCCTGCTTCCTCGGTGGCTGACTGGCATTTTTCTCCACTCCACCGTTTTTCCTCCCAAGCATCCTTAGTTTGGTTGCCCTGCCTATACTTCCTTCCTGGACTGGCCAGTCAATGTTTTATTAAACCAATCTGAGTGACAAATCCACAGCACATCCTTTATATGAAGACCTGAAATCCAAAATGCTCTAAAATCAGAAACTGGACTAACAACTAAGATAAAGGCGCTGTTAGACCTGAACAACTGGGGGGCAACCACCCAGTTCCACTACTGTCTGATTAAAGGAAGCTGTATGTAGAACTGGCCAGCTGACTGCTTCTCCCAAAACTGGCATTTTTTGGGAAAAGCAGTCCCTCACTGGTTTCTAATGTTCCTTTTGGGGGAGGGGTTAGGGTTGATAGAAAAGAGTTGGGACTCAGGGCTCAAGGTTGCCTGTGGGGTAGATAAGTGTAAGAATCCATCATGTGTTAGGGGAGTCGTGAAGGTATCAGGGAAGACACGTTTTCTTTAGGCAAAAGGGTAGTCATATAGCAGAGGTTCAGGAATTTGGCAAGACAAAAGAGATCCCCATACTTCATGCGGTTACAAGTTCAAACATGGTTTGGAGGATACATTAAGCTTAGAAAACAGACACTCTTGTAAGGTATGGAGACTTAATACCAATGTGTAACAATGTGGCTCTTTGATGTCATGGTGCCAGGTTAGGGGGATGAGGGCAGCTTGGTACAGATGATGTGCTTGGCCTACAAGCGTGATGACCAGAGTTTGATCCTCAAAACCCATCCGAATTTGCCATGCAGGGGCTAGAGAACAGTTTAGGGGGTTGAGAGCTCCTGCTGCTTTCCCAGGAGACTGGGTTTGGTTCCCAGCACGTACATGGCAGCTCACAACTACCTGTAACTTCATCAGGGGGCTCTGATGCCCTCTTCTGGCCCCTATGGGCACTGCACTCACATGCACAAACCACTCCACCATATAACTGTTTATTAAAAGCCAGTTCTTGCAGTGTCCTAGCTGGGGAGGAGACAGGTGGATCCCTAGGGCTCACAGGACGGCCTATTCTAATTAGCCAGCCCCAAGCTACTGAGAGACCCTGTCTCAAAATGCCAGGTCAGCAAATGGTCTGAACAGCTGAGCCATCTCTCCAGCCCCAGTGAAATCCCTTTATAAACTGTACAGTGTCTGCCAAAATATAGAGGTGAACACACCACTCCAAAACACACCACCACATGTTCTTGGATTTTAAAAAGGAAATGTTTATTGTTGTGTTACAAGGTGATTATAAACTCCTCTAAAAAAAGCAAAGATGGATTTAAAATATCAATATACATATTCATCTAAAAAGCAAAAGAGGAAAAAAACACGAACCTCTGCAAAATGCAGGGTCGTCGTCATTAAACATCAATACACAGAGCTTGTATACTGCAAGACAGGTCACACACCAAGGATCCTTCAAACATGAACGCTCCTCCCCTTGTTGATTGGTTTCAGGTTTTGTGTTTGTGTGTGCGTGTTTGTTTTTTTGTTTTTTATTTTTTACAAAAGTTTAAAATATCTTAAAAATATTTTGAAGTTTTTAAAAAAATGTCCTGATGAGCCAGACATATTTCTGAAGGAGGCAAAACCCACGTTCTCAGCTTTCTCTTGTGCTAAATACAGAGTCACAGTTGTTAGGGATTAGAAAGATCAATTGGGTTAAAAAAAAAAAAAGTGGAGCTACCATTTCATTTTGAAGCCAAATATATAACAAGATGCTCTGTCCTTCAGGGAACATGCCAGAACATGCCTGTCATGATACTACCACCACCCCTCCACCCTCCCAGAGAACATGGAAAACCAGCTTCCTGTGACGACCCAACTACTGGGAGGTCAGCATGGAGGAGGAGAGGCAGGAGCAGTGCTTCTGGCTTCAGGGCACCCCTCTCCATCTTGGGGTATCTGGGTTTGCTTTTGGACTTGATGAAGGAGGGGTGTGCACACAGAGGTATTTACAGTGTCCGTAGGGACAGGGGTCTCAGGATTGAGGGGGACTGTGAGGGGCCTTCTCTAAGTTGCCTTCCTGGCTGGTGTCTGCGTCTTGGAGAGAGGATCAAGACTGGTGCCCGTTTCGACTGGTTGCCTAGAGCATTGCCCCGCCCAGAGGAGCAGGGCTGGAATGCTGGCAGCCATGGCAGTGGCACCCTTCCTGGACAGAGGGGACACATGCTGCATTCTCCTCGTGTTTTGCCATGGTCTGCATGGTCTTTCCGGGTGTTAGGGAGATGAGGATTGGGGGCCAGGGGCGTAGAGGGAAACTTCCCATCATCTTCTCAAGAGGGAAAGTAACCTTCTCAGGCTACTCCCTGCATAGCCTTAGCTACATGGAGGTCAAGGACCTGCCATTGTAGCATGCCTCAGGCCCTTCTCACTAGTGCTGACTTTGGCCCTCAGTTTCCTGTGGTACAAGTTAGGGGGTAGGTATCAATTCCTAGCTCCTAAAGGCTTTGGGGAGGAAGGAAGGGTAGCATGGGGCTGGGGTGAGCAGGAGTAAGGATGGGTGGAAGTGGGGTCGGCTCTCTGCTCCATGAGCATGGACAGGGGCCCGTATCAGTCTGGCCTTTGGTTGACAAGAAAGGCCTGGGGGTTCTTAGCCAATGCCCGGTTCCGCTTTCCTTCTGCCCATACCTTGGAGATCCTGGAGCTACAAATGACTCAATTATCCAGTTCCACTCAGCTCACATGCAAGTCTCTCCTGCTCTAGGCCTTGGTTTTTCTGTTTACAAAAAGTGCCTTGGATTGAGGGCCCCCTGGGACTGTCCACAGTGCCCAGAAGGGATCCTCCACTCAGGGGCTAACAGTCTTGGGACCAAATAACATCTCCCAGGAGAGTCCTCTTGGGTCCACCCTGGTCCTCATCTAAATCCAGCATTGTGTCCTGCCCACAGCTGACAGGCCGGACACACCTGACCTGTCCCAGGCAAGGGCTGGGTGGGGGACCGCTTAGCCCTCTCTCCAAGAGGCAGGCGGACCAGAATCACGAGCTCTACTTCAAAATGTTCCTTACATGCAGACATGGAAAGACAAACATCACAACGAGGGCTATCAGGGCCAGGGATGACAGTGGTGGGCATTGAAGACAGGTGCAGGGATACTGTTGGGGAGTGGGCTCAGGAGGCGGCTGGCCTTCCATCCAGGCGGGGCCTGGGGACTTGGCCCGCTATGTCTTTGGTCTAGAATTTTTTGATCTGGGAATGATAAAAAGACCTTTCTCAGGCCATTTCCAGAATGGTGTCATCTGTCTGCCAACCCAAAATACTGAAGGCTCGCCAGAATGGCGTGCCTGGCGGAAGGGAGCGGTAGACGGGCATGACCACAGACGCTGCCGCCGCTGGACAAGCCCCCCTCTCCCTTACACTTCACCTGTCTTCAATTACCCACAGTGGTTACTTTTAAGGTTCCATAAAACAAACAAACAAACAAACAAAACAAAACAGGGCACATTACAAATTGGTAAAATCGGGGGCGGGGGGAACTCCAACACACAGAAGAACACAAGAAATACACAGGACAACAGGAACACGGTAGAATCACGGGTGGCTGACTGAACAACCACTGGAAGAGGACTGGAGGGTCACTTGGCAGAGTACATTGCTTTGGAGACAGAGAAATGTGTACATTTGTCAAAGAGGTTCAGGATGGCACAGTTGGGCCCAGTGGAGGCTGGGGGTGAAGGTGTAGCGCCCTCTCCTGGTTCAGAAGGACACAGCCCTGCCTGAGGTCAGCCAGCTCTGGGGCATTGGCAGCCTCTCTGTGGAGACAACCTCAACCTACAAAATTTCCCCTTCTCTTCTCTCTGGGGGCAAACACCTGCCCAACAGTCACGGCAGTGGCTTGGGAACAAGATCTGAGGTCACTACCAAGTTGGCTCTGTAATCGAACTTAAATCCTTTAAGATCCAGCATCTATAGCCACTCCGAGCATTCTGTGCCTGGAGCTGGATGGCTCTAGGGTGGCATCTTTAACAAGGGTTTGTCATGAGGCAAGGGAGGAAAGTATCCTCCTGGGGTACACTTGCCAGTCTGGGGTACACTCACCCTCCTGAGCTACTAAAATCCTTTGGTCCACTGACTTCTCTCCAGGCCCTCACCAAAATGTATTCTGCTTGGGGAACGCCCTGACCCCCACCCACCATGACTCCATTCAAATACAACAGCCCCTTCTTGTGTGTGCCCTGGCAGCTCCTGTGGACTGGCCTCGGGCGACTGTGTTGAATGCGCCAGAAAGGCTGAGGCTTCTGTCTAAGCCTGCTGAGGCTTCCCAGCCTCATTCTCATCTGCCATTCAGACTTCCCATTCCTGCCTCTAAGACCCATGGTGGTTCAGACAACCCCACTGACTACCCACCCTCTACTTCAAAATAAAAGGGAGGGGTTTGGCCCTGGTACAATAGCTTCAGCTGCTCTTAGGCTCAATCCTTCATGCTGAGGGTGGGGCTATTATTTTGGCATCTTTCTTGTGGGTTCTCCCCACAGCCCTGCTTTCTCCTGCCCCTCAGGTCTGTTCAGCTAGTGGGGGGCTCCCTCTCCTCAGCTGTATTCTTCCTCCTGAACCAGCCCAGAAGGGACTAAACCTTGCTTGAAGATGTAACCACCATCATAGAAAAAAATTCCACCCAGCATTTAGGTTTTTTTTTCTTTCTTTTTTTGTTTGTTTTTGGGCAGAACTTTCTGCCAGCTATATAAGCACCGAAGAATTGCTTTTGAAAATGAGATCCATTGCTGGCAAAACCATTTCAAGTGGTAAAGTGTACGACAGACTCTAAGTATATATAGTTCTATGTTTAAAAAAAAATACAATGAAAATTTTACCAAGTTCCCATAAAATACATCAAAATCAATAAGAAAGTCCATCCTCTCCCCAGGACTTAGGCCCGTGGGTTCTTTTTGTACAAAATGTCCCCCGAATTAAAACAAAATACACATATACAGACATATACGTGACACACACACATACACATAGAGTAACATTTTCTGTGACAATTAAAAAAAAAATCCTAGTACAAATATAAAGCTCTGTAAACCTGGTCCTATGAGAATCTAACGTTAGTAAACAGCAGGAAAGCGGCGCCCGTGGCATGACCCGGACCTCACATCATGGTCTCCACAATGACGTGGCTGGGTTTCATGAGCGTGCCGTTCATGTGGGAGCGGGAGTTGAAGGGTGTGGCCCCTTCACGTTCCACAGCCCAGCGGTTGGGCTCTCTGGGGGTGATCAGGTATTTGATTCTCTGTTAAAAAAAAAAAAAAGATGAGGAGGGGTCAATAGGGGACCCAAGGGGTTCCTCTCCACCTACTTCTTGAATACCCCAGGGTGCTTGCTGTGTGGTATTTGGCCAGCTGCCACTTGCTCTAGGCCTTTTGTTGGCTTTTGGAAATGTCGTACAGTGGTTTCTACAGCCAACCTCTGCACACATGCTTAAAGACAGGCCCCACACAACTCAATGCAGAGGAACTTTCCCTGAGGAGCTGAGTTGTGTCTCCCTGTGGTTTATTCACCCTGGTTGCTTTGACTTGGGTTAGGTTACTAACCTAAGGCCCACCTTCTCCGAGGAGAAAGTTGGACCCCTTGGCCTCCCAGAGCCTGTGTTTCCTGCTTCCGGGAGGCAGTTCCTCACAGGCAGTCCCTTCCCTGCAGGGTTGAGAGTCCACTGCAGGGAGGGCTCCTCAGACAGCAGGGAAATTCCTCAGATCCTCTAGGCATGGAGCCCAGACTTCCCAGTGCGGTGACTGATCATGGAATCAGTGAGGAAAGGTCCCCTCCAGCGACTCCAGGAAGTTACTAGCAGAGCTGGGAATGGAACTTGGCTCCTACCTCCCACCTTCTGCCCACTTCCTGCCAAGTGGGCCAGTGGTTGAGCGGGAGGGGACAAGAAGGGAAGAAAAGGCCCTCCTAGGTATTTACATTCAACTACGGCGTATTAACAGCTGGAAAAGCCACTTAAAGCCTGCATAGGTGTGTGGACTTGAGTTGTCCCTGGCATTGCCAAAGAATCTTTCAAAGACATTATTTCACTTGAGAATCCACATTTCCACATTCTCTTGGAAAAAAAGAAACAAAACAAAACAAAAACAAACAAATCAACAAAAAACACAAGACCTGGTCCTACAAACACCTGAGTTGCTCTAAGCAGGACAACAAATCTCCCCATAGACCTAGCCTGCCTGCTCGGCTTCAACCCTGCTTCCCCTGCGTTGGAACATCGGGTTCCATCTGCAATGTGGCAAAGTGGCACCTGTCACTTGTAGCCAAGGGGGATGTCTACATGGGAAGTTCAGCTAGCTCTGGAATCCTGGTAGGGCTGGAGACCTGGGTGTGCCACTAGCTACCTCACAACTCGGAAGCCACCTGGACAGTTGGTGCTGCCTGACCGGCTGCAGCTAACTGTAGCTGTGGGAGCCCTCCTCCCCCTGTCCCCTCCCCCGCTGCTGCTCCTCGCCCCCTCAGTAGCTCATTCTGAAGGAACCTGTCTGCACATAGGCCAGACCAGCCTCTTAAAATCAGGCCTTGAGCCAGACAGTGGGCCTTCTACCCACACCCCAGCACTAGGGAGGCTGAGCCAAAAAAGCTGTGTATTTGAGCCAAACTGGACTATATAGTGAATTTTAGACCAGCTCGGGCTATAGATTCAGACACTGTCTCAAAAGACACCTGGGATTTCAAGAGACCCCCACGCCAACTTAATGACTGCTATAGAAGTTGTCTAACCTGAGCAAACCTCTAGAAACTCCTACCATATTCAACTAACTTATGTTTGGGTGGTAATAACCCTCTAGGGTGGTAACCCAGGTTGGCTCAGGGCAGTAGGGGCCACCTGGAGGGCTCAGAGCAGATGCTGCACAGCCTGTCTGGCCTGGAATCTAGTGTTTCATCACTAACAATACAGAGGGATTTAGACTCTGGCTTAATAGTAGGAGAGCTGGGTCCTAGCCCCAATCCTCTACACTCTAGGAGTCTCAGGGCCTCAGACCAGCATGCACCCCCGGCTCCTTCCCTGTCTCTTCTCTTCTCTCCCAGCCAACACAGCCCCCTCTAAGGGAAGAAGCCTGGGCCAGGCCAGAGGGGAGCCAGAGCCCCAGGACATCCTGGCTCCAGATTCTTTTTGTAAGAGAATAAAAACAGCTCAGAATAAAACTGTGGGGCCTTGGAGCCAGCCCAGGCACAAAGGTTAAAGTAGATTCTGAGAAAGGGATTTCGTGGAAAGAGCAGGGGACTGCCAGGCCTGGAGGCTCCCACATTGTGGGAAGAATTCCTGAGGAGGCTGGGGGCAGGGAAGGGGCGCCGTGAGGAGACAAGCAGTCAGTCCTAAAGGCGAGATGCAGGGCAGTGGGACAGGATGGCACACCCCAGCACAAAGGGTAGCAGGGGAAGGGCAATGGGGGGGGGGAGTACTGGGTTTCCTCTCCAGAGTCCATCTCCTGTCCTGACTCAGAACAGAGATCCCACACCCTTTAGCTTGGCACGTGAGGCCATTGTCCTCTCTCTAGCCTGACCAGTAATCCTCTGTATCTGATACCAGGACCATATTCTATCTCATATTATGTTGGGTACTGTCCTCTTAAGTCCATGGTCCACTTCAAATGTCACCACAAAGTCTCCTCCCAGGTGAATGGCACCTATCTCTGCTTGCAAATAGCACACCCCTGCCTTTTGTGCAGTGAGAGAAGACCAGGGACTCGGAGAGGGTCACACAGAAACTGGCACTGGTGGTCTGCCACCCCCCATCGCCCATGTCCCATGCTCACCACGCGGAGCGGTCCCTCCGTCCGGCAGAGGAAGATGAGAATGACCAAGGGGATACACACCATGGAGGAAAGGGCCAGGGCCCAGCCCAGCCCAATTGCCCAATCCGGGTACACGTAGACTTTGTTGTAGGTCAGGGGTACATACTTGACAAGAGAGAAGACGAAACATCCCTGTGAAGAGATGGGGCAGTCAGAGAGAGTGGCATGGGCCTTTCCCGGGGCAGGGCCTCTCCCCTATCCTTACTATGGACATGGGGCAATATTATCCCTTATAGGGCTCTCTAGGGCAAATCTGGCCAAACCACTTGTTCCGTGTCCTTCCCTGGCTTGCCAGGTCCTTTGCAACCAACCATATCAGCTCACAGCTATGATCTCCTCCTTTGTCATCTGCCCCGACCCCTCAGGACGGACCTTAACACAGGCTGTTCCCCCTGCCTGTCCCTTTTTCTTCATTTTTCACCCTACTTCCACTCCAACACACTGGCCTTGCTTGCCCAGACCCCAGCTTTTTTCCTCCAGAAGCTGTGTGGCCCTGATACCCAAAGTTCAGCAGCCTCTAGGGCAGTGGTTCTCAATCTGTGGATCGTAACCCCTTTGGGGGGAAGGGTGTCAAACAACCCTTTCACACTGGAAAATACAGATGTTTACACTGCAATTCCTAACAGTAGCAAAATTACAGTTACGAAGTAGCAATGAAAGTAATCTTATGGCTGGGGTCGCCACAGCATGAGGCACTGTCTCAAGGCGTTGCAGCATGAGGAAGGTTGAGGACCACTGCCCTGGAGCATCTTTCTTCTCTTTAACAGCTGCAGCTTTGGTCATACCCAGCAAATGCTTCATAAACATCAAAGGCATGGCTGAGAGCCAAACAACCAGCAATCTCAATGCCATCACCTCTCTGTACACTGGTCACCAGGTCTGGTCCAAGCGACAGGGTGTGGACCTGGCCTTGATCCTGAAGAAAGAGTAGGGTGGGGTGAACCCTGGACCCTAAAGTTGTGCAGAGTCCATCTTTGCCTTTGAGAGGGCCTCCTGGGGGACTGCCAGGAGGCACCCCAGGGAGGGTCATGGGTGAACTCAATCAGCTGCTCACTGACTAACAACAAGGTCAGACGGGACAGAGTGGCGCAGGGTGAGGGCAGATGGTCCACGGGACCCTACCTTTCTCTGATGCTTTCTGCCTAGAAAGCCAGGGCTTAGGTAAAGAGAACCCTAGAGCTCTAGTCGCTACCTAGCTTTTCCAGCAGGGAGCCTCAATCTGCCTCAGAGTACAGTCCACCTCTGTTCCAGGCAACTCTCCAGAGAGGAGAGAGAAGGAGATTGGGGGTCAATGTGAGAGGGACCCCACGCATAAGCCTGGGGTGATTGAGAATGGCAGTGCTGGCCTGAGCCTGGCTAACTGCGTCTCTACCTGGGTGGGGCCCCCTGTTTGTGATCTCTTGACTTTGTTGGGGGATGTGTGTTGAGAACCACAGTCACGCTCATCAGATTCTAAACTGTCACCTGCCACTGAAGTCCCATGTCAGGGTGTCCTTGTCACAGAAGTGGGGAAACTGAGGCCCAGATAGAGAAGTGAATTAGCATGTCTACTCGGTCTGGTCTGGGAGTAGAGGTCACAGGAAAGGGGACCCCATTAATCTCTAAGCACTGGTTCTAAAGTGAAGGCCATATGGACTCAGGGTGCTACCAGGAATAGCTCATATGGACTCAGGGTGCTACCAGGAATAGCACACACTTGGGTTCCTAGGGTGTGGGCCAGGATGGACTGTGAGAAGTCAATGGGTCCCACAAGCAGAGTCTTAGAGAAGGATCTTGCTGAAGGTGCCCATGCAAGCACCAAGGCCGGCTCCAAGGTGGTGGGCAAAGGGGAGCAGCCTGGCCTAGTGGGACTGCCCTTCCTGTTTCCTCTTCTTCACAAACTCTTATTGGTCCTACAAAAACCCTTCTTAACCAGGCAACAAAGAGCAACCTGCCCACCCCTCTCTGGTATAGCTGAAGCTGGCTTGGTCAAAGCCCACACCTAGGAGATGCTAAAGAGAAGGCAGGCTCTCAAAGGGACACTTGTCAGACTGGGTGAGACTTACAACACAGAGAGCTGGAGTGATGACAGCCCAGCTGTACTTCATCCAGGGCCCAGGCCGATAGCCAATCATGTCCTCAATACCGTCATATAAGTTATCACCGCCTATGAGAGACAGCAGTGTGTGAGGCTCAGGTGACACATTGGCCAAAGCCAGAACAGCCCTGGGGAACAGTGCGGCGGGGGTCACCTGGGGACCTCTAACACCACCAAGCATGGTCAGGGGTGTCTAAGGCAGCTTGCCACTTAGATGCAGTTGGGTGCCTGTATTTTGCTGCAAATCTTAGACAGAGCCCACATCTCAGTGTGGCCGACCTCAGATATCTAAGAGGTCAAAGTGGACAGTTTCTAGGCCAAAGAGTAGGTCATTACAGGCTCTGGAGTGACGGTGTTATATTTATAGTCGCATATGTTCCCACCTTGTGCTTCCAGTGGGATTATCTGTGAGATGCTCAAGGGGCCTCCCAGAGTGAACATTTTGGGCAAAGGAAATTTTTCCATTAAATTCTCTGACCAAATGAACAGCTTGAAAAAGGACGTGTACGCAATTATACTCACCATATATCCAGGCAATAACAAAACATTCAAAGAATGCAACCCACAAAAGGCATACACCACTAGCTGCATAGTAGTCAAAGAGTTGAAACACATACATGCCACCCTGTGAGGGGGAAAAAAAAAATCAAAGATAAAGTTGGTTTGTTATGTGATCTCCAGTTCCCCTCATATATAAAGGGCTATGCAAATCAACATTTTTTTTAATTCTAAAGAAAAATGGGCAAAAGCTAGGATGATCAAATACAGGTTATGAAGAAAAGAAAAAGGAAGAAGAGGAATCGGAGGGGAGGGAGAAGAATATGATATTTGGGGCTAAGTGTGGGGGCTCACAGCACTTACAACAAATAGTCTAGAGGCCAAGGCAGGTGAATTTCTGTGAGTTCAAGGCCAGTTAGGGCTATATAACAAATTCAACTTCATGTTTGGCAAAACATACAGGGTTGGGGGAGAATACAGACTTTGTGTCTCGCAACACAAAGGGTCACAGAAATCTATACACACAGGTGGGCTTAAAAGCCAAGTGTGACCAAGTCCAGGGGACTCCTGCTTGGTGAGTGGATGCTATCTGACTTTGGAAGGGTGTTCTCAAAGGAACTCCCTCAAAGTTTCTCCTTCTGGTAAAGAAAAGTGGTGAAGGCCTGAACAGGGTCTGGGCTAATGATTGACAACCTTCTCCTAGAGAACTCAGGTAGGTCAGTATTTGGGGGCTCATCCCGCTTATCTGTCCTTTGTCCAGTCACTGCAATCTCTAGCCTTCAATCATCCTGTTCCCTTCCGTTCCTGGTGTCTCCTCCTCCTAGTCGAAGTACAGTTCCAGCCCTCTGGGCATAGTGGATGCTCTATTCAGCAGACAACCCCTTGGTTTGACCACAGCATCTCAAAAAGGGAGTGTGGGGGAAGCTATATGGCCACTGAGAGCTGAACAGATCAAGGATGGGGGGGGGCAATCCGAAAGGAGTACAACAAGTACCCCCCTCCCAGCTGCCCCTCTTGTGGCCTTGAGAAGGTGGCTGGGCACTCAATCCAAATGTATGAAGGGAAATCCCTCATGCCACCTACCTCCGTCACCATCGTCAGCCCCAGCAGGTAGCTGATGCTACACACGATGGCGATGAAGATTTCCCGACGATAACCCTTCCTTAGGAAGGACGGGTAAAGATCAACCAAGGATGTGATCTGTCCTTCGACTTCAACAAACTGACGGGTGAGAGAGAGAGAAGGGGTGTGAGGGGACTCAGCACTGGCATGGAGCTCAGAAAGAGGCCTTGGCAAATCTGACAAGGAGCCCTGTCCTGGGCAATGCCTCACAAGACCTACCTGGAAATCCACGTAGCCAAACCCTGGGCTGTGCAGGCAGCCACTGTGGTCTGTGGCTCAAGCAACTCAGGATGTATGGCTCTACTCAGGTCATCCCTGCCCTCATCACCGGAGGTTCACCCAAGATCAGTCACCTCTCTAAGAGAGCCAGGGCCAGCTCTCTGGCCTGACACACTTGGAGTGAGTCTGTGGCCATGATGGCCTTTTTCCTTTCCTTGGTCAACACTGGTGCCACCCATCAAGGCAACGAATGCTTAGCCTAGCCCTTCACATGGCTGCTCAGCCAGAGCATGACAAGCAGGTCATCAACCTCTGCACTAACCAAATGGAAGACTCTGGACAAACCCTGGCCTCAGTTTCCCCATCCACAACATTGAGGCACTTCCAATCTGACTTACACGGTGGCTTAAACTCACTGGAAATCATGTGATCCAAAAATCCATGGGTTCCAGACATCATAAAGAAAATTCTGGGTTTTTTTTTTTTGTTTTTGTTTTTT
>NW_004949099.1:5745816-5748901 GCF_000317375.1 Microtus ochrogaster | reverse complement strand
AGGGAGGGAGGAAGGAAGGAAGGAAGGAAGGAAGGAAGGAAGGAAGGAAGGAAGGAAGGAAGGAAAAGAAGAAAGAAATCTGTTGGTGCAGCGCTTGGAGACCAGCCTCAATCTGGGAGTAGGGAAAAGTTCCAGGGACAAAGCCTGATATTAGACATACTCAGTGCCAACGAGCTACACATGGAAAAAAATGGCCATGTGACTTCTGGCACTTGGTGGCATCTTGCATGGTCGAACTCTCTGCACCCCCACGTAAGGCTGGCTCCTCCCGTTCTGTAAACCAGAGTCTGGAAGGTTTTCTTGCTCATCTGTGCTTGAACACAGTGAGTGATAACACCATTAAGTCATTTGAGCCCTAAGCCTTGGGAGCCCACCCCTTTACACAGCAGGGCAGAGGAATACCCCAGGGCCAGCTTTCACAGCCCCTCAAGACCCTCCTTTTAACCTATGGCTCAGCTGAGAGTCACACACCCTGCACTGAGCTTCGGCTGGGACAGTTGTGAGCCTGCCTGGCCAGTTGGGAGCCATGGTGATGTCACGCTTAGCCACTCATTAACTTGTGTCTTTGTTTTCTTCTTCCCCTCTGAGCGCTGGAAGATGTTCTAAAAGCCACTAAAAGGCACTGCATGGGGTCTGCTCCCAGGGCCAAGCTCTCAGAGCAGGAATGATTAACAGAATCTTGCTTGTTTACAATAGCGGTTGCCCATCACCAAAGGCACAAGGATTTGTTTTTCTGGCTCTGAAAAGTTGTCTTCTCTGTTAATCTGACACACACCCACCCTTGGCCGCCAAGTCTTGTACAGTGTTTTTGACCTTGCTAGCTTCCTCCTCTGGACTCGTTCACCTCTGCTTGGTTCTGAGTTCCCCCAGGGCCCATCC
This sequence comes from Microtus ochrogaster, assembly GCF_000317375.1. Taxonomy (NCBI): domain Eukaryota; kingdom Metazoa; phylum Chordata; class Mammalia; order Rodentia; family Cricetidae; genus Microtus; species Microtus ochrogaster. Next base: position 5,748,022 of record NW_004949099.1, on the reverse strand, counting down.
TGACAGCACCTTCTGAGGAAGGGCTCAGAGGGACGGGTGATAAGGAGTCAAGTCTCCAGACCTGATCCCACAGCCTACTTCAGTTTGATGGACTTTTCCTGAAGCAACTGGACCTCCAAGCCCAGGCCACACAGGAGTTTCTCCTGCCTTCCCTGCCTCTCTAGCTGGCTTGAGCCCACGACCCCTTCCCAGCACATATCACAGTCACCCTCCTGGAGTTTCAATATAACCCCACAAAAAGACACACACTTCAGAGAAAGAAGAGACCCACAATCTCTCATGAATCTCCCGGGCACCTGAATTCTCTATGCCTGGCACTGAGCCCCGAGCGTCTCAAATTATACCCAGTAAGCAGGATGAGGAAACTGAGGCTCAGAGGGAAGATGATGGATGTGGCCATCATCACACACAAATACTACCTCCCCTGAGCTAGATGCAGTTGCTGGCTGGCTGACACCAGCCCTCCCTGGAAGTGAATGCCTCCTGTGGAGTCCTACCAGGGAGCTGGGGCAGGATGTAGGGTTCAGAGCACAGGAAAAGGCTAGGAGGCATGGCTTAGGGCAGAGTCCACACTTAGTGCATGTGAAGTCCTGGTTCCACCCCCAAAGGCAAGATGTTACAGGAGCCAGAGGGTGGGGGACAGGCCGGCCTGAATCAGGAGCTGTAGACCAAATGTGGGTTCAGCGTTTATGAACGTACTTGGGACTCTGGTGGCCTGAACCAAGATAGACACATTCACTGACATTTGTACCTCTGAGTCCTGGCCTTCTGATTCTCATTTATGGCTTGACTTTAGCCACATCCCCCAGTCCCCCTCATCTCCTTGCCGGGGTGACAGCCTGGAGCAATAGGATGGAGGGGCTCCTCCCACTGCTGAGCCGAGGCCTTTCTCTGGTTGGCTGAAGCCTCTAAGTTAGGGATCTGAGTGTCCCTCAGCTCCAATAAGGATGGGTTCTCCCAGAGAGGCTGACCACATCAGCCCCACAGCCCCACATCCACGTACCTGGCTGTCCAGTCCAAGCAAGAGGAGCATAATAAAAAACAGAATGGACCAAAAGGTGGGCAACGGCATCATAGTCACAGCTTTCGGGTAGGCAATGAAGGCCAAGCCAGGACCTAAGGGAGAGAAGCGGGGAGGGGGACACAGGAGGACAGACATCAGCACCGTATCACTTAGAGCCCTGGGCCTCATAGAACACTCACGTCTGAGTGAGGAGAGGGTCACTTAAGCCCCAAATGCAGGAGGAGCCAGAGAAAGAGACTGGTGGGGCTCGGGAGGGGCCCCAGGTAAGCATCTGTCTCCTATCCAGTACATGGCCTCCTCTCAAATGAATCTAAACCCGTACAGGCACGGGAATCCTAGGGACAGGGATCAGGACTGAGCCTGTGCGGCCAGAGACTGAGGAAAAGGAGGACCCGCCCCTCCCACAACCAAAGCAGCACACTGACGCTGGCTGGAAGGAAAGCCGTGGTTATCTGATTCGTGACACTCTGCTTTGCAAAGAACGCTTTCTATTTTTGAGTTAATGGCCAAAACACTGTTTGAATGGAAAGAAAAAAAAAAAAGAAATATAGAAGCATGCCCAGCAGAGCAAATGGCTCTTCAGGGGCGTGCCTATGGGGCCTCTGTCCCCAACAGCTACCCAAGTTCACATAAGGCAAGGTAGAACCAGCCAGGCCTGGCACTGAGGGGCAGCAACATGGGCAGATGGGTTCCCAGGCCCAGGAGACTAGCCACAACCCAGTCCTCATCCACCACTTTCTCTCTTTTGTGGGTTTTAGTCTCCTCCACCTGAAATATGAGGATCAGGTGGCCCCAGGATCCTTCTGTTCAGATTCTCAGAGGTGGATCCCACTGCCCAGAAAAGGGCTATGGATCCTTATCAACAGGGAGCTCTCGCCAGACCCAGAGGCAGCGAGGGCCAAGAGGTCCGCCCACTCCAAGTGCCTCTCACAGAGTCACTGGAACACAAATATCTCCTGCTTGCAAAAGCCCCCATGTAGATGCTTCGGGGGACATTATCAAGCTGTACTTGTGGGCTGAAAAGCTAAAGTGAAATCGGCCACGAGAAACAAACCAATCAAGAAGAAATACAGGCCAGACTACAGGGGACTTGAAAGATGTTCTGTACTTTAAAGCAAACATCACAACTGAATGAATGGCTTAAGGAGAGGGAAAAATAAATCCACAAAAACAAACCAATTT
>NW_004949099.1:5744305-5745716 GCF_000317375.1 Microtus ochrogaster | reverse complement strand
GAGCCTGTCCTGGAACTAGCTCTGTAGACCAGGCTGGTCTCGAACTCACAGAGATCCGCCTATCTCTGCCTCCCGAGTGCTGGGATTAATAAAGAAAATTCTGGAACATCTAAACACACACACACACACACACACACACACACACACACACACACACACACACACACCATGCTTGAGGATGATCAGTCTTTCTACATCTTTCCATCCTACATTTTTCCAACCTAATGGTTTACCTTGGAGACTGCTATGTCCCTAAAAGAGTCACCTTGCTTTTAATAGCAGCATAAAACTTCACCATCTGGACACTTCACCCTCTGGACACATCACCTTTCACCTAACCAATGACACTGGCAACGACATTCCTTATCATCAGTCTGTAACAAGGTCTTGGCAGTTTTTGGGGGTCTGAGGGTCACAGAAGTTACTTAAATTAGAGGAGATGCTAAAGGCTGGGGATGTAAAGTCCGGCAGCATGCTCACCTGGCATGCAAAGGCCCTGGGTTTGATCCACAGTACTGCATTAACAGGCATGGTAATACACACCTATAATCCCAGCACTCAGGAGGCAGAGGCAGGAAGATCAGAAGTTCAAAGTCAGACTTGACTACATTATGAATTTGAGGCCAGCCTGGTCTACATGAGATGCTGTCTTGAAATAAAAAGATAAAAAGGTTTGGGGACAGAAGTTCCCCCAGCATTTCTATGAGAAAGATCTAATCATGAAGGCCTTTGGGGGCTGGTGAGGGAGAACATATTAGAACAGTTAGAGAGAAAAATCCCTCTCATGTGCCAGAAGAGATAGCACCTGCACTCAGGAGTCAGGGATAAGATGACCAAGAAGTTCCTAAGCAGAGCTCAGAGAGAGGGTGGACTTTCTGATTTCTAACTGAGATCATAGGCACAAAGGGGCTTTGAGCCTGAAAAAGAACTGAGTGGCAAACCAGCAACCTCAATGCCAAGCTATAAAAACAAGTTAAGACAAAAGGTGGTGAACCAGAGCCAAGACAGGCCTCTCTCAGCCTCAGTTTCTCTGGCTGCAGAAAGGGTAACAGTGGCATCCAGGTCAGAACACTGCAGGGACAGGAGCTAATATATAAAATTTGGGTGCAGTGGGCTGGGGAAGAGCATGTATCTAGCATGGACAATGTCCTGGATGAATCCATCCCCAGCACTACAAATAAAGAAATCTGCTGGGGGCTGGAGAGATGGCTCAGAGGTTAAGAGCACCGGCTGTTCTTCCAGAGGTCCTGAGTTCAATTCCCAGCAACCACATGGTGGATCACAACCATCTGTAATGAGTTATAATGCCCTCCGCATACATGCAGGCAGAACACTGTATACATAACAAAGAAATAAATCTTTAAAAAAAAGGAAGGAAGGAAAGAAGGGTGGGAGGGAGGGAGGGAGGAGG
>NW_004949099.1:5706406-5740907 GCF_000317375.1 Microtus ochrogaster | reverse complement strand
AAAACACCATTTTTTGGAACCAGAATTCACTTAATAAAGCATCAACAAGCCCAAGTGTGGCAGGGAGGGCGAGACTTACAATGCCATCTGAAAAACCCTGCTGAAACAATGACGGGAAGCAGCCAGCCACTGAAGGGGTCAGTAGAAGGGGTACTAGAAGATTCTGTAAGGGGGTGGGGGCTGGGAGCTGCTTACCAAGCCAGAAGCTGCTTGAATGAGCAAGATGGAGGGGAGAGGGCTGGGTGCAGAACATGTACCTCCCACCCAGGATATCGTGAAACACACTGGAGATCTAGTTAGAACCGAAAGGCATTCTGGTCTCCCTAAACTCCAAAGCTCTGACCCTGCCTGGCCTACCCCAAGAGTGAGGAATCAGGACTAGCCAACAACAAGACAGATGTTAAATGTGGTGACCCTGTCCCCCACAACACCTCTGCACCAGACGCTGTGAGCAGACTCAGTTCACTTATTTCTGCCTTTCACTTCAGACTTTCTCAAGCCGGTCTCAGGAGAGGGCCTAAGCACCCTTCTCTAAAACGACAGTGAACTGGGGGAGGGTAGAAGCCAAGAAAACTTAGGCCATTCTGATGCCCGCCAACACAGCACAGCTATGTCCTATCTAGGCTTCCTTTGGCTGGGCAATACCCGCGTTCGAATGCACTTTTCTTTGTTATAGTGCTCTCTAGAATCTTATGGAGTCACTGTCCCTCTTGCTGTGCTGGCTGCTCAGGCATCACTGTGGGGAAGGAGTGACGAAGTCTTGGAAGTGGATGAAAGAAGAAACAACCCGGACTGACCACATACGCAGCATGAAGATACCTGTTGTGTACAAAGACCTCCTCATTCTTTCCCCTCCCTAACAAGCTTCCTCTGTGCCCTTGGTGACACCCAGGTACAAGCAGAAAGAGCGACATTTGCAGAGGGGCTGGAAGTGGTACCTAGGCTCCATGCCTTGCCATATAACTTGCAACACAGGAGGCTGTGGAAGAAGTTCTTGTGCCCTGAGTCTCTCCTGCCTGTGGAGCCTGAGGACGGGCAGACAGTTCTTCTGAGTGTCCGGCTGGGACACAGTGCAACAGATACACATGCACAGTGTGGAGTTCACACTGGTGTGGGGGGGTCTGAGTTAGAGACTGGCAGCAGGCAGGGATGAGGGGTGCCTAGGTCCGAGGAGCCAGTAGGAAAGGCAAGGGCCACAGTAGAGGGCCCATCAGACACGCAGTGGGCGGGGACTCAGCATCCAGATACACTGCCTGTAGCCCTAGCCTGGCCCAGCCCGCTCAAGCAAGGCTCCTGCTTTGGGGTCCTTGATCTCATCTGAGACATGGGGACACAGTGTCAAAATACCCTCTGACCTTCCAATATGAGGGCTCAGGACTGGGAAACTGGGAATGACCTTGAGTTTCAAACCCAAGGAGCTCAAGGACAGAGAATGACAGGGACTTCGGGTACCTGGCCCTGGTCTGCAAAAACCCCAAGAATAACAATACACAGTCTGCCGCTATCTCACCCATCCCTGTGGCCTGAAGGGAACCGCAGCCCAGAGCTCTTGGCAGCCTCTAGAAGGTCCCGAGGGGCTGTGGGCCATTAGGTTAGGTTAGACAATACCTTACCATTCTCCAAGAGAACTGGGTGGGGAGGTGGCCCCTGTGGATTTCCACCCCAGAACCCCAGGTTCTACAAGGCTGAGTTGCAGGCTTAGGCCAAGGTCAAGTCCTCAAACCCAGACTTCTGAAACACCATGATGAGGTGGTAGGATTCTAGTTCATGTTGCAGAACAATCTTTCCTGGAGCTCAGAGTCTCATGTTGCTAAGGAAGGACCCAATCTGTGCAGAGCCCAGGAACCTAACATCGACCACTCATCTGTGACTGCAGGCGTCTTGAGTAGCAACCTGGGACCAACTGGCCCCCAATCCCTAAGGCAACAGTGTTCTCATAGCCTACCCCCAAATCAGCTCTGTCACAGTCCCTGGGTGGTGTTCCGTCCCTACCCTCTCACTCCTGGTGACTATGGTGGAGGCTGGGAGGGGTGAGGCTTGGTAAACAGACACAGGAAGGACGGAAGAGTGGATCGGCCCAGTTGGCGGAGCTCGCCGGGAGCAAAGGGCAGACCGCAGAAATGAAGGCTAAGGCGCCAGCAGTGCTGGTGATGGTGTGCTAGCTGTGGCTGAGCCTCAGCTGGACAGCAACTTCCATGGCTAAAGCCAGCGGTTGTTGGGGAAGGACTGAGGGCTGGAAGACCATGACTAAACCAGCCACCAATTCCCATCTCAACCGCCCGTGTTCCTCCCACCTTCAGTGGGCCAGGATGCACTGAAACCTTTAAATGTAGTCTTTGTACTCAGGTATGGGGGGCACGTCTTGAGGGGTGAGGGGATATCTATGTAAAAGCCAGGCTCCCTCCATCCCCCTGGGGTCTGGCTCCATGCCTGCAGTACTCATCTTACACACTAGGTGGCAGTGCCCACCACCACTGCCACCGACACCACCGTACCTGACTCAGCCACATCAGCAATGTCCACCCCTTGCTCTTGTGCCATGAAGCCCAGGATGGAAAAAATTGCGAAGCCAGACACAAAACTGGTACCACTGTTCAGGCATCCCAGCAGCATACAGTCCCTAAGTTACACACACGTCAGGGGGTAAGTTAATCACAACACAAGGAAGCCACGCTCCCTACTTCTCTTTTTCTTTAATCATCATTTCTAACGTTCACCGGGCCCGCCAGCGCGACACTTGCCTGTAAGAGTTATACTTGTACTTGTTGTAGCTTCCCAGTGAGGTCATGGCCCCCAAGCAGATGGCATAGGAAAAGAATATCTGGGTTCCGGCGTCAATCCATACCTGTGAGGGAGGGGAGGAAGAGCACTAGGGTGAGCAGGGGGATGGGAGGGGGCTGGCAATGTGAGGATTTTTGACCAACAATGACAAGGTCTACATGGGGATCCTCAGTGTTGATAGAACCCCAGAAAGCAGAGCCAGGTGCCTCTTCTCTGTGCATCAGCTAAAAGACCAGACTTTAACTCTGGGGTGACCAGTACCACTCCAGGAACCTCGGTATTTGTATTTACAGAATGTACCCCTAGCATAACTTTCCACACTCAGTACAACGTGATCTCTACTCCATCCACTCCGAGGCTGTCGCAGCCTACTCCTAGGTCAAGGCTGCTTTGATGGCTGTCAGGGAGCTGAAAGGCAGGCTTCATTTCTCCAGGCACTATTCCAGCAGCCATGGAAGGCGGCACGCCTACCTTCCCGGCTCACAGCTCAAGCTGGCCACCAACCCTGCTCTAGGGGATCAGAGACCCAGAAATGCTGGCCCCTGGGAGGCAACTGGAGAACTTGGGATTCTGGGACAAAGGTCTCAAAAGGCACACAAAAGCCTCCTGGGTTTCACCAACTCCTGACGCCCTTCAGCTATGTGCTGGGATGGGGGGACTTATAATATGACCCCCTTAACTGCCAACAATCCTAAGCCTCTCTCTCTCTCATCTGAGGATGCTGCCCTGAATACAGAGTCTCTAGTCTTGGCACAGGCGGAGCAGGAGCCCCTGCCTTAGCCAGTGCCATGCCTGAAGCCACAAGCCACCACTGGCCCAGTGGAAAAGTACTAGGCAGCAACTCTTGGCTACACCTGGGCATTAAAGAGCCACAAGAAACACTGCCACCTGCACCCTGAGCACCACCCTACCATACCTGTGGGTCCTCGAGGCGGCTGATGTCAGGGTACAGGTAGAATTTGATGCCTTCACCAGCACCTGGCAGGGTCAGTCCACGGACGAGCAGCACCAGAAGCATGGCAAACGGGAAAGTGGCGGTGAAGTAGACAACCTGGAGGGGCAAGAGGGGGTCAGGTAGACTGTGAGGCTGCAAGCCACACTGGAAACAGCAAGGACTCTGCAGACACGCTGGTGGTCTTAGCTGCTGTTGCTTAACCTCTCTGAACCTCTGTCACCCTTCCTAGACAGGCTATAATAATCTAACTTATAGATGGAAAAAAAAAATTAAATCCTGTGGATAATTTGCATAGCTCATCTAAGCTCAGAACAGGCAAGATGGAAAACAAATCCTCCCCACTTGGAAGAGCTGATCCTTAGGAGACAAACAAATACGGACAGCGTATAACTGAGAGTCACCTATCATTGCTATAGTCAACAGCCCAGTAGCTGTCACATGGCACCCAGCACACACTGACCGCCAGGACACTGGCAGTGTGACCCTGAGGTTAAGAATCAGAGGACTGGAGAGATTACTCAGCGGTTGAGAGCACTAGCTGCTTTTGCAGAGAACTGAGATCAGTTCCCAGCACCCACTGGGCAGCTCAGGACTTGAGTTCCAATGGATCTCGTACTCTCTTCTGGCTAACATAGGCACCAGACACATACATGTAGGCAAACTACACACACACATTTAAAAAGAAAGAACCAGGTGTGGATGCACACCTGTAGTCCCAGCACTCAGGAGGCTGAGGCGGGAACGTTCGGGGCTGCCTGGGGATACAGGGAGACAAGCGGCTCCCTGGGCCTTCTCTTCCTAAGAGATGCAGGACACAATGACTACTCTCCCTGGGACTCAGTTTCTTCTCTGAAATGAGGGCAAGAGTCACAGCAGCCCTTGTCAGGGGATGGATGAGGATTCACACAGTCAGACGATAGCAAATGGTTGTCAAGACACAGCTTGCTTAACCGTGACTTGAGAGGAGGTGGGTAGGAACTTCTCTAAGGTCATGGCCAGCTTACAGGAGACCCATGAGGTCACACTGTGTGTCCTATTAGGCCAGGGTCAGGGGTAAGGAAGGGACTGCCTGGTCCCATGAGCTATCTGGTCATGCTACTGCTGGGCTGTTAGCCTTTACAGGGGGTAGGTGACCTGAGGGAAGTCATCACTTTCTAGGGAGTCAAGCACCTCGGAGGGGAACTCAAGCATAGTGCCTGGCAACTGGTGGCCACTATCCGTCTCTAGATTTGGTCTCCCCATCTCGAGGTGAGAATCTTGGACTGGATAGGCTTAGGTTCCCTGCTCTGAGGCTGGTTGACCCAGAGGGTCCCCTGGAGCTGTCACTCATCTGTCCTACCTCTCACCCTCTGTCAAGGTCTGCAGGGAGTATCTGGAAATGCTCAACAACCCGAATGGTGGTGGCTGGTGGCATCCTACAAGGCGGAAGGCCCTCTCTTGCCTGACACTCCTCCCTGGATGCCTTCCCTCCTCCGGGCCGTGGTGTCCCCCAGTCACCCTTGTTTCTTTTTCCCTTGATGGACAGACGGACACCTGGGACAAAGGCCAGTCAGGAAGCCATTGAAAGGGTAAAAGAAAAAGAAAAAAAAACCCTGCCTGTCCCCTCCCTTCCTGTAGATAGGCGGGCAGCACCCCTGGCCAGGTCCCCTCTCTGAGGGCCTGCAAGGCCACACCCAAGTTGGTAAACAATAGCCACACACAGGAGTCCCTCAGGGGTCCCCAGAGAGCTACCGCTTCAAAGCAAGTGGACTGCAGCCAGAATCACTGGTGAGCTCGCGGGGGAGGGGGGCTCCCTGACTTGCCTCTTTAACAAGCACATACGTGATGCCTACCATGTGCCCAGTGTGGTGTTGTGAACTTAACACCAAACCAGAATGAGCTTAGGAACATTGCCACCCGCCCTTTCCCTTGCGAGGACACTGAGGGCCACACTGGCCAATGTCACCTGCCTGGAATCCCCAAATAGGAGGAGGTGTCAGCGGTGGGATCTGATCTAGGCCAAGTACTTTTGGGGCTCCCATATCTTCAGGTGTGTTACTGTTGTTGACAACCCTGTCCCGCTTCTCCAGCCATCTCTCCAGAAAGCCACCCTTGTTTGCAGCCTCTGCTGCTCCTTGGATGAGCCTGGGAGCCCTTCTCTCAACTTTTCCGTGACCGTCCCTTGGGATGCTCCAGGGAGAGGCTGGTGCCAGGCGCCACCATGGGCCCCTAACGGTGGCCCAGTAGGCCTTGCTGTGGGACGTGGTATTTTTCCACTCCTGTTGCTGATTCTCCACAGCTCCTCTGAGCTCCGGGCCAGAGCCCTTGAAGAAAATGCAGACTTAGCGGGCACCTCACCCACAGCACACTGGAAGCTAGTGGGCTCAAGAGGGAGCTAGCTTCCAGCCTCCTGATATTCAACTTTACTTGGGAGCAGATGGCCTGGGCATCACGAGTCATTCAGTCAATCAATCATTCACTTTACACCAGGGGAAACTGAGGCTGAGCAGGTGAGAGGGATTTGCAAAGTCATTCTGTGTGTAGGAGCAGAGCTGAGAACAAACCCAGGTCAGGCACTGTCTGCCCTGCAGAGTGACCGCAGACCCAGCTGTGCACAGGTCCAGGCCCTTCCTGGGTGAGTGTTGGCAGGCTGTGTCCTTGTGAGGACATGCACGAACATGCCTGGCTTCTGCTTCGCTGCACCTGCAGCTCAGCACAGGGATGAGGCTGAGAGTGGGGAAAAGAGAGCTGTCATGAGTTCAAATCCCAGTTTGGCCACTGATGAGCTGTGTGGCATTGGGAAAGTTAGTTAAGCTCTCTGAACCTCAGTTTCTATTGTACAGGATCGGAGAACTTCTGGAGGATTAAAAGAGCTGCCATCCAGCACTGAGAGGCCATGTGAACATCCCAGCTACCTGGCTTGTTGAAGAAGGAAGACTGAGGCTGAGTTTGGGACCAATTTCAGACCCTCAGAGTTGGAGAGGCCAAAGCCAAGCACCTGAACTTGGGCCCTGGGGCATCTGGGGCCCAGGCCCCCATCCATCACCCTCCTGTCTCCTGGACTAAGTTAGCCACAGAAGCAGGCTTGGCCAGGACAAGGGCTCAGCCCCCATGGCTGGGAGCCTGGTCTGCAGCCAGGGCTGGAAGCTGAAGCCAGCCAGCGGGTGGGCCTCTGGACGGGTAGGCGGCCAGGCGGACAGTCTCTAAGGGCCTCTCAGCATTGAGCTGGAGGAAGTCCACAGAGCTGTTTGTCTTGGCTTCTCTGACCCATCAGGCCTACTATTGTTCTAGGAACCGCGCGTGCCCCACAGAGCAGGGTGTAGCTCAGGGTAGGTTGGGGGGAGGCAAAGGGACGGGGGGGGGGGGGAACTCCGGCCAGTCAATTTTCACAGGAGTCTCAGATGCAGCCTGGTACCCTTTATTTGGCCTTGGATCTGTCTCCATAGTGTGCTGTGTCTCAAATATTGCTGACTGGTAGACATCAACCTCCTCCATCAGACTGGGGGCTTCCTATGTCCTGGTCAGAAGCACAACAGGTCATTTCCACTGACCATTGCCTCTGCCTGCAATAAGCCCCTCAGATACTCAACTCTCTACACCTCGCTAGTCTTCGCTTGGTCACCTCAGTAGCCCTTGTCTGGCTCACCTATAAAAGAACCTTATACTGCTTTCTTCTCTCCTGTAACCCTTGGCACCCCTGTCCCATGTTCAACTCTCTGCAGCCAAGCTTTTCCCAGCCAGCCCCAGATGTTGCACACCATAGATCCCCTCACCCTGTTTCTAAGACAGGAGGCTCAAAGGACATCAGGGCACCCCTGAACACGGCTGGTGCTCTCCAGCACGCTCAGCACCACAGCTCCTTGGACACTCTGCGGCAGCGGGCAGAAGGCAATTGGTGCTTACTCAAGGGAAGGGGTCAGGCCCACTGGTCCACAGACCTGAAGTACTAGGCATACCTCCCTCAACCCTCATGTTCACTGTTCAACAGCCCAGGGGACAGGCTCGGGGGAGGGGCTGCTCTAGGACAAGCTGCCTGACCTCTTCTGAGCCTCAGTTTCCTCACTGTTTAGAGGAAGGCAACGTACGAACTCCCAGGACTGCGGGTGAGAAGGGAGCACAGTAGACAGGGTCCTAAGGAGACAGGTGACACCATGTCAGGTTCTCTCTCTCTGCCTGTCCTATGAGATGATGCTAGCAGGGTGTGGTCCAGGTCTGGCTGACTTCCCTTCAGACTGAGGTTCAGTACAGCGGAGGGCTCTGCACCCCAGTACAGAGACAGTGATACAGGGCAGCTAAACAGCCTTGCTTCAACATCTGTCCTAAACCGGGGAGGGGGTGTTGTTGGCCCGCTTTGCAAAGCTAAGGTGCACACTGTGGGCTGATGGATGGCCACAGTCGGGCTGCCAACTGGCCTCTGGCTCAGTGAGCCTTGCTCATCATACCAACATCAGGGAACAGGGTGACCGCTGGTGACGCAGACTCAGCGGGGGATACCTGGCTGCACACCAGTCACGAGGTCACTAAGCCCCCGACACCACACGGGGCTATGTGCCTGCCTGTCAGAGCTCTCCTGTGTCCCGACATGGGCCCTCCTCCAGGGGTAGAGCTCCCTCTGTGAGGAGAAGCTGTTCGCAGTACAGCTATCCCTGAGGCAGGGGCCAGGGGTTCACTCACCTTGCCTGTGGATCGAACACCCTTCCAGATGCAGAAAAAACAGACAAGCCAGACTAAGAGGAGGCAGAGCGCAAGGTCCCATTTCAGAGCGCCTGGGTGGTCGATTCCAGAGGACAAGCTGAGCACATTACGCCTTTGGGGAAAGAGAACAAGAGGTCAGGAGCTGGGGGCCACCTGGCAGCAAAGCCAGCATGGGCAAAGTCCTAGGTTCTGTCTCCGACAAAATAAAATACAAAATGTTCATTTTCATTCCAGCACCAGGGAGGCTGAGGCAGGACTGCCTCGAATCTGAGGCAGGCCTGGGCTCCATAGTGACTTCCAGGCTGTGACCTTGTCTCAAAAATAAGTAAGTAAATTAATTAACTAAAGCAAGATAAATCAGCACCTGTCCACATCTCAGTGGTAGCCCCCACCCAGGCACCACATGTGTGTAACTTGGGACCCACTTGTCAGGAAGACAGTGGAGGGACTAGGAGAGCAGGGCAGCCAAGAAACTGCAGAATCCTTGTAAGGTGACCTCAGCCTCAACCCAGCCAGGCCATGGGCAAGTCCAAGTCTCCATTTCCTCCTTTGTAAAATGGATCCTGGTTTGTGTGGTGAGAAGGCTCAGCCTGTAAAGAAGCTTGTGGCCAAGCCTGCTGTGATCTGGGGCCTGCATGGAGGAAGGAAAGGACTGACTCTTCCAGGCTGTTCTTTGACTTCACACACACACACACACACACACACACACACACACACACACACACACACACGATGTTTTTTAAGTGGAGAATGATTATCTGCAGGACATGTGGACAACGTCCAATTTCAACTGTAGGCCAAACACAAGGTTCCAATCTCTGCTTCTGTCCAGTTGCTAACCTAGGCAAGCTACCTAACCACCCTAGACCTCTGTCTCAGTATGTAAATGGGGGTGGATCCCCCTCCCAGTACCTTTTGTCCTAACTTCCTTGATTTAACTCTGACTTTTATCTGGGGATGGAGGCACACACCTATAATCTCTGGCTGAGGCAGAAGGATTGCGAGTTCTAGGTCACCCAGGGCTACATAGTCAGATCCTGTTTCAAAAAACAAATTAAATCAATGGAAAACAAAAAAAAACTAACCCTGCATGTTATCTAGATTGTTCCCAAAGTATAAGCCTAAAAAAAGGCAAAGTGGGTTCTATATGGGCACAAGGTACCCATCTTGCGGAAGTAACTCATGAGGAAAATACCACAGGAATGCCCAACACCACACCAAAGTCTGGAGGTGGCTGACCCCTGACACACCTGGTCACATGACTGCAGGACAAGCATGCCCACAGAAGCTGCTGGCATACAGCGGGTGCTTAAGTAGTGCTGGCTTCCTCCCTCCTTCCCTGCCAGAGTTTTGGAGCTCTCTGGAGGAGGCAGGTCTATAACTTTCAGGACAACGCCCAGGGAGAAGAGGCTGCTAACCTGCTCAGAGTCACACAGCGGAGCTGGGGTCTGTGGAGTCAGAGACCTCCAGACATCTTTGTCACCTGGCCCCTCCCCACAGGGAAGGAACCAGAGGAGGCAGTGCAGGGTGCTCACAGTCAAGATGACCATGAAACCTGCGGCCCAGGTACGCTGTGTCCTGCAGCACCCATGCTGAGCATGCAGATCTCGCTCTTCTCCAGGCCTCCAGGTTAAATGCCACCCAGGCTTTGAGCTGCCAACCACAGCAGAAAGAACACAGGGCCCCACACTCCAGGAGAGTCCCAGACAAAGCCAGCCCTTACAGTTGCAGGCAGGTCCCTGTCCCAGGGCACCCTCTGAACAGGTGGAGACTATACAAGCCTCAGTTTGAAAACAGGTAGTGCCAGCTTCTGCCCAGGGTGCTACTTGGGAAAGCATTCTAGGATGTTCTAAGCTTTCAGTGAGTTAATGGAACCCCACAGTCAGGAAGCCAGCTGGGTCTTAATACCCTCTGAACCAGGACCTTTTGGCCTATTTCCTCCCGAAAAGCCTCAACATAGGGATTTTGAATAAATCCAAGGATCCTTCTCAAACGGCCTTCAAGCAACATATTTGGCCCACAGTCATTGTTCCCAGGACCCAGGATGACACCTAGGACACCACAGGATCCATCAAACACCCATGGAATAAATGAACCACCCAGGAGGAGAACCAAGTCTCATACTACTAGGTCCATGCAACAGGAGGAACCCCCAAGCCTAAAGGAGGGGCAACATTAGTGCCCCTCACCATGTGGCTGGAAGAGTGTGTGACTGACACACAGGAGACAGAAGCCTGCAGAATCTGACTACTTCTTGCCTTTTCCATTGATCTCAGTCAATTCATGGGGTAGAACTCATTCACCGCATTTCACAGATGGGAAAACCAAGGCTTGAAGGGTCAATTTGCCCACACTGGCAAAGCCACTAAAACTCCAGGCCTGCCTGCGTCCCAAGGCACAACAACATGTTCTGATTTTAAAATAAGATAGCGCCTGCTTTTCAGAAGGACCTCCAAGGCGTTCTCGCTCCCCAGCCATCTTGGCGACTGGTCTTGGTTGGGGGCCATCCCGCACCTAAGGCAGGAAGATGGTGGCTGCAAAGAAGACAAAAAAGTCTCTGGAGTCGATCAACTCTAGGCTCCAACTTGTTATGAAAAGTGGCAAGTCCGCCCTGGGATATATACAGACTCTGAAGATGATCAGACAGGGCAAAGCGAAATTGGTGATCCTCGCCAACAACGGCCCCATTCTGAGGAATCTGAAATAGAATACTATGCCATGTTGGCTAAAACTGGTGCCCATCACTACAGTGACAATAACATTGAATTGGGCACAGCACTACGCTACAGAGCATGCACACCAGCTATCACTGACCCAGGCGATTCTGGCATTATGAGAAGCATGCCAGAATAGACAGGCGAAAGCAAACCATGAAAGTTTTCCTTTAATAAAACTTTACCAAGCTCCTTTAAAAGAAAAAAAGAAAAGAAAAGAAGAAGGAGGAGGAGGAGTAATAAGAGGAGGAGGACCTCCAGGTGCTGGAAGGCAGGCTCAAAGATTAAGAGCACTGGCTGCTCTTACAGAGGATCTGGGTCCAATTCCCAGCACCCACATGGCAGCTCACAACCATGCATAACTCCAGTTCCAGGGGATATTGCACCCTCTTCTGATTTTTGGGGCATTAGACACACAAATAGTACATATATGCACACAGGCAAAACACCTATAGATATAAAATACAATTAAAAATTTAAATAATAAATGAAAGGGCCCTCCAGCCCTCCACTATGAGCTGGAATCATCTGGTGGCTCAGGGCGGCATCCTAGGGTACCTTCACAAAGCAGGCTAACAGCCAACCACATGCAGCTGGGCCCCTGCCAAGCTGAGACCTGGCAGCACCACAGAACAAAAAGCCCTTCCCATTCAACATTCAACACTTGGGTGCCAGCCATGGAAGCTCAGAGTACAGGGAGAAATGGCCCACACTAGTGTGAACAGGCCACATCAGGGGAGAAGAACATGGCCCTTTTTCACACCTTCACACATGCAGCCTTTTCCCTGGCCTGCCCTCTGCAAGTGTGCCCGCTGCAGCTGATGCTCCAGGGGTCTTGCTGTAGCACCCATCTAACCCGCTTCCCTTCCCCGCCGACTCTGACCACCCCGTGGACAACAGGCTAGCATAGCCTACTCAATTAATGATTGGCCACGAGACCGCCATGTCTCTCTGTTCTTTGGGGCAATCCATCATGAAGCTCAAAACTCCAAAGTCAGATCCTGCTTGTCCTGAGAACCCCATCCAGGTCATGACTCCCTTTCTACCGATCCCCACCACCCTGCTAGGCAAAGCCCAACAGTGCCCACTGCTGCCAGGCACTGCCAAGTAGAGTTGCTTTTGGCAGCCGAGACAAGCAAACTGAGTCCTTTTATCCCTCTGCTGCCGGAGACAGTCCCTGCAAGGTGGCATCCACTGACATTTCAAGGTGGATTTTCCCTGACCCAGTAGCTAGCTCCATTCCCAAGACTATCTCCTATCATTCTACCAGCCTGGGGATCCACAGACAAAGCATTCAACAGGAAGTGATCAGGGTGCCCCTCTGTAGGGTAGAGCAAGCCTTGGGGCAGGCTCATGTCAAGTTCTTGATGTGCGGATAAAGTAGCATAAAGGACTGAGTGAGCCTGCAGAACAGGGGGCATCCGCCCAAGAACAGCTGCTGTGATAGGGAGAACCAGAGCATACACCAGTGAGTAGGCCCTGGGGACTGGGGACTCAGCAATAAATGCAGCTATTTTGCTGTGTGAGTATTCATATGTTCATACATGTATATATACATATACACACATTATAGACTTTGGGGGGCGGTGTCGAGACAGGGTTTCACTGTGTAGTCCTGGTTGTCCTGGAACTTGTCTTGTCGACCAGGCTAGCCTTGAACTCACAGAGTTCCGCCTGCCTTGGTCTCCAGAGTACTGGGATTAAAGGTGTGTGCCACCCCTTCACCCCACCCTGGCTAGACTTTTTTTTTTCTGAGACCGAGTCTCACATAGCCCAGGCTGGCCTTCAACGGTTGATCTTCTTGCCTCCACCTGAAATTACGCAGTATTGAAGTGTCATCAGACTTCACATAACTTGCCAGGGCCATAAAATGTCCTAGGAATAGAAGGAGTAAGTCTGTTAATCAGGCTCTGACAGACCCAGAGTGGGGGACAGAGTGGGAGAGTAGTCAGAGGGACCGTCCACTAGTCCTCTCTGTGAGCTCCCTCCAAGGGGGATTCACGGATCCCCTGGGCCTTCTCACTGCACCGGTGCGTGCCAGAGGTTGCCACACCCTTGTGGGTGCCTCCTAAACACCTGCTTCCCCCATGATGCCCTGCTCAGGCCCTACTGTACCCCAAAGTCACTACAGCAACTTCTTCCCAGCCTACTAAATTCTCTGCACTTGTCAGAGGGACCCCACAGTATCTGTGAGGCCAGCTCACATCCTTGGCTCCACATCCTCCCATGGCTCCAGCCTCCCTCCTAACATGTCCCTCTCACCTTTCACTCCAATGTTGTTGCTTTAAAGAATGCAGGGAGTACCTAACAAGAAGACTAGAGTAGCAAACAGACAGGAAGCCAGACATCATGGGTGTAGAGCCATCCACTCTACCTCCCTTCCTCACCTGCCCCTTGACTTCTTACTCAGGGGCGGAGTGTGGTCCCTGAACTGTTGCTTCCTCAGCTACGATTCCGCCATTCACAGACAGTCTCTTTCCAGGTTTCTGTTCTGATGCACTTTTCCCAGGGGCAACCACTATTCTGGGACACCCTTCATCAAGAGCACCCTAGCCCTCTCCTTCCCCGGTGCTGGTTCCGCTGTCCGCACTTTCCCATTCTGACCTTCCTTTCTGACTAGTTGATATGTCTGTCTACGAGAAAGTCAGCTCCGTGCATGTGGGCCCTGCATCTGTCTGAACCACAGCACCCAGTACATGAAGATGTACTGACATTAGGTGAAAGAATTCACTATAGCCATTTGGTAGATGGGGAAACTGAGGCTCAGCCTTCCATTGACCCTAGGCGGAAATCAAGCCTAGGGCTGATTCCTTTTCTCTGATGCCCTCTGGGGCACATCAGTGTGTCTCTGGCCAGGGCTCCCAGCCTTGAGTTTTCCAGTCTCTTTCAGAGGTAAGCTGCAGATCTTTTCCAAGAAAAGGATCACATCTTGCCAGGATGGGAACTAAAAAATTGTGGCCGGCCTGGACGCGTGTTTGCAGCCGGCTGCCCTGCTGCCGTCCAGTCAGTACTTGGAGATGTAAATTCATCCTCAGAGTGGGCCAAATCGTTTCCTTTTGACTTCAGGCCAGCCGTTTATTGGCCGCAGCCGTCCCCTGGAGACTGGCAGAGGCAACAATTATAAAAGAGCTGCCGGCCGGAGCATGGGGCCCCCACACAGCCCTTCCCGCACTACCTCCTCCTTCCGACAGCTCCGGAGGAGATTGGCTGAGCATGGCTTGTGTGCAAATATGACTCATTTCTTTGATTCTAATAGAATCTAATGATCCATGCTGGGCTCCCAGGGGGCCCTGCAGGAGCCTCGGAGGAAGGCCTGGCTCCAGTCTGCTGAAGGGCGTTAGGCCAGACCAGGCCCCGCCTGTCTTCCAAGGCCTGTGGGGGGAAGCAGGAGGTTTGGGGACAGAGGTGACCTGAGAGGGGGAGGACCAGTGGGGATGAGGCTGTAGGGGCAGAAGTTCTGTGGTTCCATCATGCAGCCACTAAACATGCCCTAATGCCAATGTAAAATGTCAGTCTCTGGGGCCGAGTGGCTTCTCACAGGAATTGCAGAGGCTAAGAAGGTGCTTAGCTTTGCAGATAGGGTTAAGTATGGCAGGGACAGGCTGAGAGAGGGGCCCAAGCCTGACCAGAGACCGGAGAAATACAGATGTGCACACACACAAGCAGTACAGCATGTGACCTGTGATCATGGACTTGGCTCCAAAGCCTGTCCTGTGTCACAGGGGTAGGAGATAGAGTAGAACACAGATAAAAAGTTCCCTCAGGGTGGACCTGTGGGTGCTGGGTTCCCAGAACCCTAAGCACATAGCTTGCCCAGGTTCCTTAAAGTCAAAGAGCAGATGTGAGTGCTGGGGCCAGGCTAACGCTGGCTCGCACAGCATAGAAGGATGACCTAAGCTTGAGTTCCAGCTGCCCTGACCTTAGAGGCCTGGGACGTGTGGGAGCTACACTTAGACCACACGGGGGAGGGGAGTTCCCCTCTGAGGTCCTCCTGCCTCCATGGTAACCAGCAGAAGGGAGGGGGCACGGGGTAGCTGACAGAGTCCTCTAGTGATTAGAAACTGGGGGAGGCTCTGCTCCCACCATGCCTGTTACCTTTGGCTCCCAGACCTCCAGTTCTGGTTCAGGTAAAGAAAGAAGGGAAAACTGCCTGGTCCTGGGCCAGTGCTCAGTGAGCAGTGCTGTACCCGCTCACTCCTCTCTGACAGGGTAAGACCACAGCTTGGGAAAGGCAGGGATGGACCAGAGCTTCAAGGAAAAGGCAGGGAGCAACCAAGAAGCCACGTGTCTTTTACCTGCACAGTCAAGTCCCTCAAGAGGTGTGGCGCACACAGGGAGGGTGGCTGGATTCTGAATGCATGATGGAGGGCCAGTAGGCTGCACAGAGAATGTGAGGAGGAGTGTCCCCCTTGCCATATTCTTTTCCCTACTTAAGAAACCTCAGGGGCCAGCAAGAGGGCTGACTGGATAAAAGTTCTTGCCGCTAAATGTGACGACCTGAATTCAGTCCCTGGAACTCATATAAGAACATAAGGAAAGAACTGGCTCCACATGGCTGTCTCTTGACCTTCACATACGTCATGATGTGCATGCCTCAACCCTCCTAAAATAAATTAAACGGAGGAAGAGGAGGAGGAGAAGCCTTTGCATCAACACCTCATTGCACCCACCCTGTCACCCTCCTGATGGCTGCTCCAAGTCCAAGACAAGGGAGCGTCTTGGAAGCAGGAAGCCCTTACAGACTTGGTGACGCTCTTGCCCACCCCACTTCTGTACACATGCTCAGCAGATGGCTGCCCCAAGGCCTCACCTCAACCTGCTCTGTGGCTCTGCTCAGTGCACCCCAGGTTCAGATGCTGTGAATGCTAAGGTATTCTCAGAGGTTCTTCTAGAATTCAAAGTCAGGGCAAGAGCCTGTGCAAACCAGTGTGGGTAGAAGCCGGCACCCCTTGGGCACAGCATACCCACAGACACTGTGGAAGAGCCTGCAAAAAAGCCAGTGGAACCGGGCATTTCCCTTAAGTCTTGGTGTCTCCGAGTTTTCCTGACGAGAAGCAAAAGCCAAGAGCTCTGCACAAGACTTCTAGAATACAGGGGTGTTGGAACAGGCTCAGGCTGTGGATGTCTGAGGAGAAGGCAAGGGGCTCTGAACAGGGTTCTTCCAAGACTTTCATGCCACAATGATGGGTGCCAGGCAAAGGCAAAAAGAGCATGACTCCCTTGCCACCAGAGCCTGTGGGCATTTGAGGGGGCCACATGCAGATTCTAAACGCCTCCAGAAGGGACATTTAACCATAGTGATGATGTAACATGAACAGTACCCTGAGTGAGAGAACAGCTTTTCAGGGTGACCATGCAGGGGTTCATCCAGCTAGGACTGCAGTATAGCGCTTAGGACAGTACTAGGGTCATCCCAGGTAGGAACACTGAGGCCCAGAGAGGAGACCGCATCTGCCCAAGACAGATGTGGCAGCATGAAGGTTCAAACCTACGAGGTAATGAGGCTCAGCAGATACCTCAAGGCTGGCCAGGTGCCAGAAGCCTGGGAGGGGTAGCCCTGGTAGCCGTGCCATGCCAAGAAGAGTACAGAAAGGCCAGGGCTCGTGGCCTTGGGCCCCTTCAAGGAAGAGTGAAATGCCAATATTCCTTTGTTTAAAAGCTCAGCTCTCTGAAGGGTGGGGAACCTACTTTTAACACTCCCTTTGTTTGCTAGTGGAAAACATACACATCAGAATACCCAAAGTCCCCAAAGCCCAGGGCCCTGCCGGTGATTGTAGTACAAAAGGCCTAGGCATGGCGCAGGCCACCCAAGGAAGGCCACCTCCGGCAAGTAAGAAGAGCTGACCCATCCTTGTAGGCATCACAGCGCATCTCTCTCCGGATGGTCCCTAGTTTGGCTTCCTTGAAGTAGAATAACAACATCTCAAAGGCAGCCACTGCCCACCAAAGAGAAGGATTCTCATCCCGCGGTAGCCTGGGTCAGGCTCTCGGCTGCACAAGAGACCTTATCTCAGTCATTTCCAGAGGCGAGAGGCTGCCCCTGACTAAGCACCCTGAGTTAAGAGCATTTGCTTACAAGGGTTTCTAATCAACTTCCATGACCTGTTAGGATGTCCTGGAACACAGGCTCGTGAGAGTCCTCCAAATGCCATTAGCACAAGGAGATATCTGCGTGCTGTTCACGCTAGGGCCCGCCCGTCTGTTGCTCCTAAGCTGTCTATGGCAAGCTAAAGGGGAAAGACTGGTGATGAGATGACGCAAGGCATCTACTCCTAACACCCTCTCCATTGCGAGGCCAGCCACAAAAGAGTGACCCATGGACACACGAAGGGGCCCAAGAGCAGACCTACCAAACTGAGCAGAACCCAAACTGGCACCAAGTAGTCATGAGTTCAACAGTCCCACGCTTGGGAATGGCTGTTACACAGTATGAGCTAACCAACTGATATATATTAGATATATAGAGTTTTACTATCAACTCACCTCTTTCTGTGATAATAAAATGTTTTCCCCAAAATATATTAAGAAAATTATAATTTTCAAACACATGCACACCTATATTTGGAGAAAATTCTCTCACAGAAATCCCATGGGGGGAAAAAATGATACATTTTCCTCATTTGACAATTAAACTAAGGCTCAAAAGGGTGACTTGCCTTACAAAAGCAAATAGCCTTTAGGTGGTACACTGAGATTCAAGTCCATCTTGTATGAGACAGAGGCACAGCATTAACTCCAGCTGTGTGTTTTCCTTCCCTCCAGAGACAGGGTCTCCCACAGTCAAGAAGATGCTGTCCCCTTAAGACCTGCCCATGCCCCTCCTCTTTCCCATGAACTTACTCCCAGAACTCGATGACAGGCGAGGTGAAGTTGGTGGCCTTAAGGGAGAGCCAGAGACTCTCATTCCTACGCAGGGTGTCCTCCAAGCACTGTGGTGTGTTCCAGCTGTGGTTGCAGTGGGCCCAGGGAAGCTCCTTCTGGAAGGACTGGAATAGGTAGTATGTGGCCCAGGCCAGGATGACAATGTAGTACACATTCAGGAGGGACACGATGACGATGGATGCGTAGCCAATGCCTACGGGCAAGGCAAGCAAAATGGACACGTGTCAAAAAAGAGGCACATCCAACTGGGAGGCACTGGTATGCTAGGCTGTGGGGTCAAAGGAGCTTTCTCAACAATAAGCAGAAGAGAGTCACAGGGTGAAGGAGTAACTGATGACGAATAGGACATGTGAATGAGTGGTCAGGGAAGTGGTGGCTGGACAAATCACAGGAATGAAAGTAGGGACAAGACAATAATGGTGCAGTTGGACTGTTGGATGGGTGGACAGAAACATGGATGAACAGAAGGATGGATTTTTCTATAAAAATAGGTGGATAGAAATATAGATGGACAGATGGATGGTAGATGGATAGAAATATGGATGAATGAATTAATAGAAACACAGATGGATAGATTGGAAGGATGGGTAGATGAATAGATAAATGAAAATATGGAGGGAAACAGGATGGATGGACGGATGGATGGACGGACGGATGGATGGACGGATGGATGAAAACAGATAAGAAGACAGAAATATAGAAGGATGGACAGATAGATGGAAAGACAGGTCGATGATACAGACAGAAAGGAAGAAAGGGAGGAAGGAAGGGAGGGAGGGAGGGAAAGAGGGAGGGAGGAAGGAAGGAAGGAAGGAAGGAAGGAAGGAAGGAAGGAAGGGAGGGAGGGAATGGATGGATGGGTGAAAACATGGATGGATGGTTGGATGGAAACATGGAGAGATAGATGGATGGTTGGATGGATAGAAACGAATGGATGGATGCAAAGAGCTAAATGAACGGACTTTATATTCATATTTGAATGTACATTTGTTGTATATATAGTCTAATTCTTGATGTGTACATATGGTAGTTGGTTGGAAGGCTGGATAGATTGGAGAAAAGGAGATGGATGGCCTAATTGTTGAGTGACTTATTGGGAGGAAAAAGTAGTAAGGAAGTATTTATGTGGGTGACTGAAGAAGGGACTTGTATTCCCATTCCTCCCGCTCCATCACAGTAGTGGTCACTCCAAGTATACACTAAGTACCAAGCATACATGAAGCCACCATCAATAGAGTGCTGGCCACACACACAGAACATTCAGACGTGACTGTCATTGTCTTCACAGCAACTAGAATGAGGAATTAAGGTTTAATGAAGCCCCTAAAACCACCCCAAGGAGAGAAGCAAGGCCTGAACCCAGACAGTCCTCCAGATTCCTGCATTTTGAGAGAGCTGCCAACTCACTTATCCAAACACCCACAAAGATACAGAAACCTGCTGTATCTCCCTTCTCCCTGCCTCTTGGTGACAGTGACATCACAACATGCTGCTGCCCTGCATCTGGCACTGATGCCTGTGAGGAGATCTGATAAACCCAGAAGATGGCAGCTGTCACTACTCACCAGAGAACAAGGGGCAGATCTTCTCCCAGCAGGTGATACCCCCTTCTGAGGTGTACTGGCCAATGATGACCTCCAGGAAAAACACAGGCAGGCCGCTCCCAAACAGGAAAATAAAATACGGTATGAGGAAGGCACCTGTCAAGTGAGCAGAAGGGAGAGGGTGAAGCCGTGACTGTCATAGCACGGTCATCGCTAAGTTGCCCACTCCCAAGCCCTCCCCACCAAAGTTATCA
Source organism: Microtus ochrogaster (assembly GCF_000317375.1). NCBI lineage: Eukaryota > Metazoa > Chordata > Mammalia > Rodentia > Cricetidae > Microtus > Microtus ochrogaster. The sequence goes on along the minus strand of NW_004949099.1, from coordinate 5,721,103 downwards.
GGAGGGAGGGGTGTAAGCATGTAGGCCAAACTCAGACTCCACTCAAGATTCTCCAGGCCCACCCGCCCACCTGTCCCACCCAATAAACTGCAAATCTACCAGGTTCTCCAAGCCACCAGTATGTCACCTGCCTGCCCTTCTCCAAAATATCCTTCCCAATAGAAGTTGCTCGGCTTGCTAGCCCCAGGTACAGCACTACCTCCTGCTGGAGCTTCACCCATCTGCCACAGGCCAGCCTGGGTCAGCGGCCATGAAAGTCCAGAAGCAGATGGGGTGGAAAGCGGGAGGAGGAACCTCCAGCTGGTGGTGGGTGTCGGGGGGAGACAGGGAATGAAATATCTAAAGGGGGTGGTCCTACCTGCGTACACTAATGGTTTCAGTGGGTCCATAAACACTGTGAAACTGTGGGTACCTTGGGTCTAGGCTATCTGCTTTGTTCTAGGGAGCAGCTAGGATACTCATCAGAGTTCCCAGGACATCTGATACCTATGAGGTCAAGAAACCAGGTGCTAAGAGGAGGTTCCCCCAAAAGCAATTCTCCTACCACAGCAACAGGCAGGAGGATGCCTACCTGTACAGTCACATGACAAGTGGGTGCCACCTACATTCTTCTCTGGTCCCCCTCTGCACCAGCAAAAACGGATCTAGGCTGGTGTTGCCTAACTTTGACACCCAAAAGGGCTCTCTCAGAGACCTCTGCGGGAGGAGACACGGCCCACACAAAAACCCAAACCCACCAGCTCAACACATCACAGCTAGAATACCTTCATGGATGTCCTTCAGCCCCACTTCCCCTTTGCATTATGGCAAAAGTTACTGGTTTGCTATTTACTGAAAGAGACAGGACTAAATTTTGGGAATACAGAGGGTGAGGTAATGCTAAAAGAGAAGGCTGTGAGCTCAGAGGTGGTGGAAGAGAGGAACAGAAAGCACGAATGTCTGAGGTTGAGGGGGCATGGGTGAGACAGGGAAAACCAGAGGATCAGAGGGAGTGAGGGAGGGTCCTTCAGAAGGTAACCTAGCCAGAGGCTAGCACAACACCACCCTGTACTCAGGCATGCTGACCCTGTGTCTGAGGTGCAGTTGGGGCAGGGTATACCTGTCCTGGAGAAGGTCGCAGAATAGGAAAAAAAATTTCTCACCCTCTGGCCCTAGCCTTCGGTTTGACCCACACTTACCTCCACCATTTTTGTAGCAGAGGTATGGGAAACGCCAGACGTTGCCCAAACCCACGAATCCTCCGGCCACAGACAGCACAAAGTCAATCTTGCTGGACCACTTCTCCCTCTGAGGGGGCTTCCCCTCAGCCTCATCCTCAGGCCGTGTGCCGGGGCTCTTCCCTGGAGAAGGCTTCAGGATGTCTTTGTGGAAGTCTTTCAGACATTGCAGCTTCTCTTTGGTGGCCATTTTCTCGTTTTCTATGGAAGGAGAACCAATGAGGAGGATGAGGTCTACCCCAGTGACTTAGAACCAGGTCCTGCCCCACTGCAGCAGGAGCTTCCCCACCATGAGTCCCCATCATAGACCCCAAGGATCTCAAAAATTCAGGGCTTAAACATCAGCAACCTATAGAAACAACAGTCTCCACTTCCCAGGCACCAATCAAAGAGAAGCACCGGTGGCCCAAGACCATCCCTTTTGAAACATCAAATTTCATTCAGCCTGTGTACCCTGGGCAGTTCCAGACATCTTCCACAGGAGAGGCTATCTGCAGCTCCCCACACCAGCAAACACTTTTCTAATTTGAGGTCTGCACAGAAGACAGTAACTCACATCTCAGGTACACCCTCGTGCAGAGCCTAGTGTGGGGTCTGACCTCCAGGAGGTGCCTGCTCCCAGGTGAAGAAGAGAAGCAGGAAGGTGGTGTTGGCTGTACAGAACCCCACCCTGGGAAATAGGCTTCACCATCAGGGTATAGAAAATGGGTAGTTACAGAATATGTTTGTATTAGAAAAAAATAAGGCTTTCTTATGCAGAATTATACAAGGATGCTTGTGGCAGGGCAGAGTAAGAGTATGAGCAAGGAAAGCCTGGGTCCCATCCCCAGGCTGTGAACCAGGACTTGCTACTTAGTATCCATTACTCAGTCCTGCTGACTCCAGGCTAAACCCACGACAGCAGGAAGCAGGGGTCTTGGGTCCCATCCCAGGCTGTGAACCAGAACTTGCTACTTAGTATCCATTACTCAGTGCTGCCGACTCCAGGCTAAACCCACCAACACCAGCAAGCAAGGGTCTTGCTTTCTGTTTCTCAGCTGGGCCTGGACATAAGGAGGCTTCCTAAGGCTGCAACAGTCCGGGGTCACCCTCCTGCTTGGGGACTCCACCTTGGGCAGGGGGTTGTATTGGCTGTTGTTCAGCATCTTCTCCTAGTATCTCCTTGTGTCTCTGAAGCTTAGCAAAGACTGTCACCTCTTGGGGTGTGCACCATCCAAGTCATCAAAGGACACATAAGCAGGTCCTTTGATAAGAAAGGAACCAAGCACATCCAGAGACCCTGTCAAGCCAGGGTCCTGTGAGCAAGGGATCACAGGTAGCATGGCAGAGAGCTGCAGGGTAGGAATGGGGGAGGGGAACGACTCAGAGCTAATAGTCCTCCTTGATCTTTTCTGAGCCTCGCTTTCCCTATCTGTAGAGTGAAATAAGTGACAACAAAGGCAGCCGCAGAGCCTAGGACACACCTTGTTTGTCTTCGTGATCCAAGTAGATACTTGGCACTGAAATATCAGATTTCAGAGAAAAATGGAAATTTGAATTCCTCTTACAAAACGTGAAGGTCAGAGGACACAGGGTCTGTGCTCCTCCTAAGAACACCCGCTGAAATAGATACAGAGCACGCTGTTCCCGGCTCATGCCCTCTGGGAAAGCACCTTCACCTGCCTGGCTGCAACCTGGCTTCCCACAGCCAACTCCTGCCTGAGCACACTGCCCAGCTGGAAGTCTTCTCCATGACCAAAGATAAGGGTCTGTCCTGTTTAGAGCTCTGACGCCCGGCACACAGTAGGGCATCAGAAAAGTGCTGCTGTGCCAACAGAACCTCACTGCCATGGGGACCATGATAAGACCTTGCACTAAGGTTCAGAGTGGCTGCCAGAGATATTAGGGTATACAACAGTGACATGCCAGGTCCCCGGGGGGGGGGGCTCTGCAAGGAGGAGAGGTCCAAAAGCTTAATAACCCCACTTCCCCCACACCTCCTTCCTCTCACTGGCTGGCTTGGGGTGGAGGACCCCAATTGTTTCACTATCTGGCAGGGAGCAGACCAAGAAAGGCTTCCTGGAGCCACTGGGCAGCCCCCGGAGTCCTTCCTCTGTCTGGGGGAGCATCCGCACGGCCTTTCTCTGCGGCTCCCCGGGGGCCGCATGCCTTAGCAGGCCTGTGGCCACTGTGAAAACAGCTCGAGCAGCCAGCATTGTTCCTGCAGCAGGTCAGCAGCCCCCGATGGTTATCTGAACAGCTCATTGTGGCCTGTGGTGGGCGCATAATTGGAGGATGTGGGACTCCACTCCCTCCCAGGGAAGGGTCCGCTCAAGAATGACCTGGAGCCTCCAACTGAGAAGGGCTGATCCACCCTTTAGACACGTCTCAATCCTTGGGGCAAGGTCAGCCTAGCTTTTAAACTTAAGAGGAGGAGAAGGACCCAGCTTCCAGTACTCAGGAGGGACAGAAGGGGGCCAAGGGAGGACTCTAATGCCCCATGGCCCACTGCCCTGACAGCCCTGGTTCTAAATTCTGGACTCCCAAACCCACTAACAACTCCCCGGGAGTGTGATTCTCCTTCACCATCACATCTCCTCCCTATGGGAGTGTGGTCCAAGAAGCAACGGTTCTCCATTTGCCTTTGGAGAACCTAAGGCCCAGTGCTCTTGCCTCAGCATCACCTCCCACCCTCAGGTTGGCTGCAAATCACAGGGTTACCATCTAGGGAGGGTAGCCCCAAAGTTGCAGACTCCCCTGTGTCCAGAGAAGGGTCTGCAAAGTCCCAGGCACCCTGCCCTTCTTCCCTCTTGGATTCTCATTTCAAGCCCTTCGCATGTGCCTGACCAGCGGCCCAGCAATATACTATTCCAGCAAGACCTGCAGATCCCCTCAGCACATTCTTGGCATCCACCCCCACGTCCCTGTCACCATGGCAACCTTCTCTCTCAGCCAGCAGCCCCTAGCGCAGGCATCTACAGCAGCCTCCCCATAGGTCTCCTTGCTGCTCTGCCCCCCCCCCCAGCCTATTCTCATGCAGCAGCTGAAGGCAGCTTAAAAAAAAATCACATTCATAATGGACCCCAGCTCTCAGTGCATTGCTAGAGGGAAACACCGGGCCCGCTCCAGTCCCTGGCCCTCCTAGATCCCAAGCAAGACCCTCACAAACCCTTATTCCCCCCCCCCCCCACCATGTTGACATCCCACAGGAATGTTGCAGCTTTCCCCACTCCTATGCTGGCTGCTCCAGGCACTGTGATAGCAGCTTGGTGATGCGAGCCCTGAGGGACTGAAGGACCTTAGGCAAGGCACTCAGCCCCTCCTCATCTGTAGAGCAGTAGTGCCTGTCATGGGGTGCAGAGAGAGAAATGAGGGGGTACACGGAATAGCTCAGAATAGCACATGGCACATAGCAAGCACTCCCTAAAATAATAGCTGGCGTCATTATTACCAACCCCAGGGTGGACAAGACCTTTATCCCACTCAGCAAGAGATGAACAAGGCCCAGCCAACTCTGAGGTCACTGGAATGAGCTGGTATCACAGAGACTCTGAGGCTTTGCCTCAGCCCTTGGCTTCTCTGCCTCTGCCAGCACAGGCTGAATTCTCATGACACCCTGCTTAGGGTCCACCTCTATAGACTCCCAGTTAGTTCACCCCCCTGGTGGTCAAGAGGCCACAGCCTAACACAGCGAGCCCCTTCGCACCACCTGCTGGCAGTGTGCTGATCCAAGGCAGTTGTGTCTCTTGGCTTAGGGCCCAGGGTTGTTCCACAGTGGTGAAGGTGCTTAATTCTCTTTCTAGGAGCTTCCTTATGGTTAGTGCAGCTACAGGTGATTACCGTTCATGGAGTTACAGGCTCAAGGATGAAGTGTCCCTCCCCATACGGCTAAAATCACTGTCCCTTTTCCAGGGGTGGCTGCCAGATCTAGCTGTGCTTGAAAATCACCAGGCAAGTTTTGTCACACACACAGAGCCCAGGTTGACCCTGGAGCCAGTGACATTGTGGGTTTACAAGATACACTTTTGTGGACATTTTAAAAACATCAGATTTTTTTTTTTAGTACCTAGGCTAAACTATTTCAGAACAGTTTCCTGTTCTGTCATTCTTTGGGGGGACAGAAGGGAGGTGTGCAAGAGGGAAGACAGGATCTCATATATCCCAAGCCAGCCTTGAACTCACAGAAAGGAGGGATGACCTTGAACTTCTGATCCTCCTGCCTCTACTACACAAGGCTAACGAAGTGCTGGGGTTTGAACCCAAGGCCTTGCACACACCTATGCAAACGCTCTACCACAGAGCTGCTCCACAGCCCACAAAGACTTCTAACACATTCCCACACCGCAGAGGCAGAGGTGCAAGGAGAGAAGTGGTAGCCTGCCTCGGGCCACACACAGGGGCCAGGGTAGATGGAGCCAGAGTCCCCACCTTGCTTTACACCTACAACAGAGTACAGATCAGAAGAGTCTACTGTGTATAGATAGGGCTGCTGGGTCAGAAAAGTGGCCTGCCCAGTGCAGAGCCCACAGACTGGAGACCCCTTCATTACCTGGCTACTACCTGCCTTCCTCCCAGGACAGGTCTAGCCCCTCTGGCCTTCAGATACCCTCCACACCAGCCAGGCAGGTCTTGAAGTTGATTTACGTTACCCCTGCCTCCCAACATTTGCCTCTTTACTCTAAGACAAGGGGACACAAAGCCCCAGCGCTCAGTGACAGCATTCACCTGCAGGATCTTAGCTCAAATAAACGATCCCTACTAGAAATGATTAAAATCTCTTACTGTTGCTGCCTTCACCATTCAGGATCTCCTATCAAGGAGGCAGGCACACATCTGCTTCCTCTTGAGCTTGTCCCCGGCCCACCCCAGTGCCTAGCACACAGCAGGTCCTCACAGAGAGCTTGGTGAGAGATGGAATGTCTCTTAGGGAGCCTCTGCAAGAGGAATGAGAGGCTCTGTATTCATCGTGAGCAGCTCTCAAAAACTGGGGCAGGAGATGGGTCACATACCCATTGCACATATGGAGACACTTTTGTCTGAAGGGCCCTGCAGAGCGAGTCTATGGCTAGACCCCTTTGTACTGTCCTCTCTAGAGAAGAGCTTCCCTCCTTCCCTTTCCCTGTTCACTGCATAGCCAGCAGGCATGAGCTTCCATGAGGAGGCCATGATGAGGATGCTTGGTGACCCAGGACAAGTGACAACCTCTCTGTGACTCACTAAAATATACTTGAGAGCTCTCACCACACTATGGTGAACAATAAAAGATATATTCAAAAACTGTCATGAGAATTACAGATTTTCAGTGTTCTCTCCATACTGTAAGTATGTAAGAAAGTTGGTTTGATATAGCAATTCCATAACAAATACGTATCTAAAGACCTCATGTTAGGGCTAGAGATGGATTTGTGGTTAAAAGCACTTGCTGCAGCTGCATGTAGAGGTGGATGCCTTTAATCCCAGCACTTCGGAGCAGAGGCAGGGGAATCTCTGAGTTTGAGGCCAACCTGGTCTAAATATTGAGTTTCAGGACAGCCAGGGTTACTTACACACAGAGAAACCCTGTTGGAAACCCCAGTATTTGGGAGGTTGAAACTGCAGGATTGCCAGCAATTTGAGACTAACTTGGGCTACGTAGAGAGTAACTGGACTACAAAGCATAACCCTGTCTCAAAATAAAAGTAAATTCATAAAGAGGCTGAAGAGACGGCTCAGTGGTTAAGAGCTCTGGCTACTCTTCCAGAAAACCCAGGTTCGATTCCCAGCACCCACATGGTGACTCACAACTGTGTAACTTCAGTTCCAGGGAATCTGATGTTCTCCTCCGGTCTTTGTTGGCACCAGGCACACATGTAGTACACATACAGACATGCAGATAAAACACCCATCCTCAATCATGATGATGATAATGATGAAGAATCATAAAGGAAGAGAGCTGCATTTAATAGGAACCATATTTCCCCAGCTTTATGCTAAGTTCTCCCAGGTGTTCTTTTAGTTCACTCCCTCCAAAGGTGCCTTCATTGCCTTGCTTTTGTTGATGACACCATCCAGAAAGGTGAAGGTCATTTGGCAGTGGCCACACAATGCATACTTGAGCTGTGAATGGCTCCTAGGCCTCCTGTCCAAATCTCCAAAGTCCATGGTCTTAACCATGACAGTCAGGGATGTCATCTCTACAACTTCACAGGTAAAATAGGGCCTGGTGCCTTTAAGAAGCCTAGTGAGATGATGAGATGGCTCAGGGAGCAAAAGCGCCTGCCACAGTCCCTAGATGTGTCACTGGCATGATGGGAGGAGCAAACTCCTGCAGGTTGTCTTCTGACCTCCACATGAGCGGAGTGACCGGTGCACACACAAACCCACTCACACTCAATAGATGCAATTTAAAAAAATAAAAATAAAAACCAGCTGCAAGCCACTAAGCCAGCTGACAAATTAGGGAACCAGGCTCAAGGGCAAACAGGGAAGTGAAGGCCACATGACGTGACAGGCTGAGCCAGGGGTCACGGGACTGTGATGGGGGGCCCTGTGCACAGGGGCCTGCCTCTAGTCAGCAAGTGCATCTCAAAGATCAAAAGGGAATCATTGGAGCGAAGTCTCCACAGACCAATAGCGAACATACAGGTGCAAGGAGCAGAAGGGCTGGGATCCATCAGTAGTGTCTGAGGAGGAAGGCTGGGATCCGTCAGTGATGTCTGAATGGGAGGCCTGGGATCTATCAATAATGTCTAAATAGGAGGGCTGGGATCCACTAGAACTGTCTGCCAAGGGTCTGCTCTTCTGCTCAGGTTCCATCTATGGCCTAAGAGGTATCTAACAAGCATCACTGGATTAATGTTTTCCGCCCTCTCAGCAGGGGAGATGTTTCTGTAAAGAAAACACAGGAGCCAGGGAGATGGCACTGGCCAGAAAACTCAGCTTTTGGAAGGAGGTACCAGGATCAAGAGTTCAAGGTCATACTCAGCTACATAATGTTTGGGGTTAACCTGGGATATCTGAGCCTGGCTCAAAAAAAAAAGAATTTTTTTAGGAGAAATTACTTATTTAAAGCCTTTTTTTAAAAAGTACACCTTTAACCGATTTAATCATTTAATTGGATCACATGGCCTTCATCCTTTGGTAATCTATTTCTGCAAAGAGGTTAAGTCAAGCGTGACAACTGAACCACCTCCAGGGGTCTGGCAGGCAAAAGCAGAAGAGAAGAGCAGGGACCACGGAGGATGGGCAAATATAGATTCCCGCCATCAAAGGTGCCTCAGGGACTGGAATCCCCTGGGACCATACCCTCCGTGGTGTCTCAAGAGAGCTGGCCTGCACTAGTACACGGTCCAACTTCTAACACCTGTGCTCCAAATGCAAAGAAAAAGGGGCATGGTCCAGCCTGGGCTCAGCCAACACAGCCCCAGTGAAGGGCAGGGCGCAACTTGTCAGGGTATACTGGCAAGGTCAGCTGGAGCCCCCATGGCTTGTTCCGTTGAGGCCAACCAGGAAGCTGGTGGTTTCACTGGACATGAACAGAACACAAAACAATGGACAGCCTTGCCCTCCCCAGAGTGAAAGTGAACTTGCTAGATTATCATCTCAGAGCTCCACCTCTGGCCAGGGGCCTATCTACCTGGGGCTCAGCATCCCACTCCTGAGCTGGCTGCAACCCCACTCTCTGTGCACAGGGTGGATGCTGAGGCTCAGAGCAGGTCCACATCTTCACCCAGAGGACCTCCAGATGGGATCTGTCAAACTGAATAATGCCTTTTACCAGCTTACAAGGCCAAGCAGATAGGGTGATGTGGGTTCTGTTGGCAGGTATACACACAGCGGGATTTACATCCAGACAGTCCATGTTCTCGACCATACTGCCATCAAGCCAAGTTCTGTCTAGAAGAGCTGGGGGAAGAGAGCTCTGAGGGGAGGGGCAAGTACACACAAGGACAGTCACACTAGAGCCTGGAAGGGTGACTCAGTGGTTAAGAGCATCAGCTACTCTTCCAGAGGACCTGGATTCCGTTCCCAGCACCCACATGGTGGCTCAATATGATGCTCTCCTCTGGCCTTTGCAGGCACTGCATGGACATGGGTACAGACATGCACACAGGCAAAAGACCCATAAAATGAAGATAATAAGCCAGGTATGATGGCGCACATCTTTAATCCCAGCATTCAGGAGGAAGAAGTAGGTGGATGTCTATGAGTTTGAGGTAGCCTGGTTTACACAGTGAGTTCCAGTCCAGCAAGAGCTACACAGTGAGACCCTGTCTTGAAAACATAAACAAGTCAGGCTGTGGTAGCACACACCTTTAATTCCAGCACTTGGGAGGTAGAGGCAGGTAGATCTCCAAATTCAAGGCCGGCCTGGTCTACAAGAGCTAGTTCCCGGACAGGCCCCAAAGCTACAGAGAAGCCCTATCTCGAAAAACCAAAAGAAAAAAATAAAAAAGAAAAAAAGAAACCACAAACAAATAAGTAAATAAAATGTTAAAAACAGGTATAGGGGCTGGAGAGATGGCTCAGTGGTTAAGAGCACTGACTGAGGACCCGGGTTCAATGCCCAGCACCCACATGGCAGCTCACAACTGTCTGAAGATTCACTTCCAGGGGACCCAACACCTTCACACCAATGCATATAAAATAAAGTTAAATAAACCATAAAAATATTTTAAAAAATAAATAAATAAAATAAAAATAGCTATGTTGGACCTGGTAAATAGACAGTGGCCAGAGAATACCCGTCACTGTGGGCACAGGACCTCCAGTACCTGTTCAAACCTAGGTTTATACTACGTTTCTCACTGTCCCATTGACAGCTTTCATTTTACAAGCCCCAGATTTCCCTCCTTCCGGTTCAGGAAGAGGGTCTGAAGGGCCTGCCTGGAGTGTTATGTGACTTTCTGGTCATTTAACCCCAACAGCCTGGAGCTACCTACTGCCCTCCTAAGTGGAGCCTCTCCCGGGATGGGTGGAAGGCAGCTGCCATTGTGTGCAAAGAAGGTCCACCCCTGGTGATATGGGGAAGAAAGTGCGGAGCTAGCACCAGACTCCAGAGAGGAAGGCCAGCTCTGCAAAGCACAGGGTCCCCCTTCTACAAACATGACTCCAGGCCTGGCTCAAAGTGGCAGCTCTCCCTGGTTGCAGGAGGTGGCTGTGTGGAGACAAAGTCCCATCTGTCACCTGCCTGTCATCTTGTTTGGTCTGCTTATAGGGTCATCCTATTGTTCCCTAAAATCAGAGATAGTGGGACAGCACGTTTTATTAAAACAGCACAAAAATTACGGGAAGTTCAGAGGAAAGACAGGAGGCAGAAAGAGGCTGCAAAGAGGGGGGTATAGGGAAGAACCCTCCCCTCTGAGCTAGACACCCAAAGCCTAGGTTGGGGACTGGGGATTGGGGGAGTAACCTATTTTTCAAATGCCATTCAGCAGACCTCCAGCTTGTGGTAACAAAGCTAGGCAGGAGGAGAAGGTGGGGGGAGGAAGGGAGGGAGGGGGGAGAGGGAGAGAAGGGAGGGCTAGAAGGGAGAGGCAGATGAAGGAGGGGGAAAGGGGGTGGGGACAAGGGAAAGGGAGAACGAGGAAGTAGGGAGGCCCGACCACACCACAGTATCTCCTAGGTGCTCTGGGCCAGGGTGTGCGCACCTGGAGACAGTACACACAAAGCTTCCGGGACGCCTGGCTCCTGGCCTGGCCGGCCACCTGTCTTCTTAGTTCCTAGGTGGACATGCTCTTGGCTCTGAAGGGGCAGCTTTGCTCCTCCCCTCTTTCTCCTCCCCCTCAACAGAGGAGCAGGGGAGCGTGAGTCAGCAGGCATTGGCTCCTGGTACTGACTCACCCAGCCACAGAGCTGTCATTCACCTCCAGCAGTGTCACTTCCCCAGTATCTGGGCCCCGGGCCTCTTGCGGTGGGGGTGGGGCACCAGGGTCCTGGGGCGGGCACTGCGGAGCCCAGGATCATCTCCGGAGGGAGGCCTCTGCCACTCTCACAAACCTACCCCCTTGTGTCCTCTGTGACAGGGAAGAAGAGCCCTGCTCTTGCTCTGCAGGACCACAAGAGGACCACAAGAGAAGCCCCAAGCAGAAGCTCCAAGCATTAGGTCACTTTGTGACCCTCGACACTGCCAAGCCCCTTAAGTTGTCACCCGTACTGTCTGAAACCATGGCTTCACGGAGAGAAGTCTGTGCTAGGTGGCCTCAGCCTTACCCTCTGTGCAGTGGGCGCGAAGTCTGGGCACAGTGTGCAATGTTTCTAAGTACTCCCCTCCCCACAGTGTTCCTCTTTCAATGCTTCATCTTCCCCACAGGAAGGGCCTCCTTCCTTCTTTCCTGGAATCAAAGCATCCATCAGACTATGACCTAAGATCATGGCAGGAGCAATCACTTACCTCGGTTCTGAGCAAACGGGAAGCTGTATGAGCTTCCCCGCCCCCACTCCCAGGAGCTGAAGCCCTCTATGGGATGCCTTCTCTCACCCCACACCTTGGCTTGAGTGCCCTTGACCAGGGACACTAGACCATCAAGAAGAATGCACAGAACCCTCACCCGGGTGACGGGTGACGGCCGGCCTCCAGAGCAAGGTCTCATGGCCCTACTGTGTCACCGGGTTGTGCTCAGCCATCTGCCACCCCTCCCACCAAGAGTCCCAGCTGCCTCCTGACACACTGAACACATCAGAGTGGTGAGGACCCAGTTGATGCCTGCAGTGCCACAGGGCAAAGCGCAGAGAGAGACAGGGCAAAAGAGAGTGACCTGGAACCTGTTCTTGACCTCAGAGCACAACTTCCCCAAGATGACGATCTTTTGTTGTTTTGGAGAGCCCCGAATCTTAGCTTCAATTTCTATTATACAACACATTCCCTGAGCTGCTCTCCACACGACTCTGAGGTGAACTTGCTGGGGTGTTTCCCCAAAGGTTTGTCGAGCACCAGGGAATTCCCTTGGAAGCTGCACAATAGGCCTCAGAAGGCCCGGTACATCCATACATAACCCACTCTGTAGAAGAGAGGAAACCAAGGACCTAGCCCCCACAGACTCTGCCGAGGGGGGCCCAACATGGATCGCCACAGGAGACATGCTGGAGAGAGGGGAGTGGGGACACTCCTCATACCCCCACCCTGCGGGTATAGTAGGTGCCAGAGGCAGAGAATAAACTCCTATTGCAAACCTGGGTGCACGGGATTCATATCTAACTCTGTCAGGATGACGGACGTTGGTGCAGCGGGTGGCGGTGGCAGCGGCTTCCAGGGCTACAAGATGGTGCCTAACACCAGCTACTGCTTGGCTAGAAAAAAAACTCAGCGTTAAAATCCATGTGGGGACTACTAGAGGTGGACACAAATCATCTGTGTCTTCCTCTGTGCACAGGGCATCTCCCAGGGCAACCCCAGCACTTGCCTCTCCACTGCTAGCCTGGGTAAGCACTGTGATGTCCACCCAGGGCACAGCACTGCTTTCTCACCACCTGTCACTTAGGTGGCATCCTAAGATGCAGCCATACCAGCCGCTGGAGACTCCTCAGAGGCATGTCCCCAGCTCACTTCTAGCAAATTCTAGCTAGTAGCCAGGTCAGCCCAGCTCAAGTATTAGCAATGGCTCCCAGCTGCCTAAAGAGCTCTCTGGGAATGTCACCTGAAATCTAAGCTTCTCCAACCTCTTCTGTCCGGTCCTGGCTGGGTGACCCTTTTTGTGACCCAGGACTGCCACACTCTCCTGGCATTCTTCTTTCTGGCTGGAAGCTCTTAGAGCACCCATGTTTAAGGATAGCCCACTCAGAATGGAAACCCCCTTGGTCATCCCAGATCCTGGCCCATCACACCTACCAGTCACCTGGGCTGGGCTCTGGTGAAGAGTTGGGAAACTTTGGGCAAAGTTTCAAGAACTGCTTGAGAAACCTTGATGTCTTCATTTTTTTTTTGACACAGGGTCTCACTGTGTAGTCCTAGCAGGCCTGAAACTCATCATATAAACCAGGCTGGCCTTGAACTTGTGGCGATCCATCTGCTTCTGCCTCCCAATGAAAGATGTGTGCTACCTACCACTGCCAGGCAGCCAGTCTTTGGTCTGATGGTCTGGAGAACCCTGGGACATAAGCTTGGGTGTGGGTACCAGGACCCATCTGTACCTATTGACTCAGTCTTAAAGGTGGAGCCCAGAAATCTCACCGGCTACATCTACTTCCCAGGAGTCTTAGAGTCAAGGCTGGGAAGGGTGGGATTGTAAACTGGGAGGCACCGGATAAAATGTAAACAAAGCCGACCAGTGGAAGAACCGTTGTTTGGCTGATGCAGTGCACATGTGCCAGGGTGCATGCAACAGGGGCTGGGGAAGAGTGGCTGGACAGAGGCAGGCAAAGCTGAAGGCATTTCAGTTCCTTTTGTGGCGGCTCTTCCAACTCTAGACAGGGCCGCACACTTCACCTGCCTCAACTGGAAGGGATTCGAGATACAAAGATGAGGACTGTTTGTATCTAGGCAGTTAAGTGGGGGCTGCTTGTCTGATCCAAGAGGAAAGTGTCAGAAGTTACCCCCAACCACAGTGGGTAGCCAGGGCTACAGAAGTTCCCCCTCAGCTCAGCATCTCAGAAAGGGTAGAAAATAGCTGGACTACCCTCTCATAGATGGCACCATACCACAGGGACGTGTCTGGGATTTGTGGGAGAGGGGACACCATTTCCTACTGTTCTTTTAGAGTAGAAACAAAATATTCCCAGCCAGAGAAACACCACTATGGAATGCCAACAACAGGCAGACCTTGGAGGCCTCGGGCTCCATTGCGAAGACAGACTACCCCTCACCGAAGTGAGGTTAAACCAGCTGGTTGAAGAACCTGATACCGGAGCCCCACTGTCCCTCCCACACACAGACACACTGGTCTCTCTCAGGCAGAGAGCAGTCATAAAGCAGTCTCTAGAGCATGGGCCCTGCTTAGCAGCACTGTTGGGATTTGGTGGCACCAGAGGTCCTAAGAGCAGCACCTGGCACTGCAGGACATAGCAATAACTGTTTCTGATTGACATCTTCCCAAAGAGCTTTGTCCCTATGGCTGTGTAGACTCACAGCCTGTGTTTATCTGGGACAAAGCCTTCACCAGCTGGTACTACTGGAGGAGACAGGGTCCCGAGTATTACAGGTTTTTTTTTTGTCTTTTTCTACAATGCTGGGAATGTAGCCCAGAGATCCAAATGCTAGACAAGTGCTTTGCCAGCAAGATGCACCCCAGTCCATTTCGACTTTTTTGTTATTAAAAATGTTTTCTTGGGGCCAAAGAGATACATGGCTCGGTAGTTAAGAGTACTGGCTGCTCTTCCGGAAGAGCAGGGTTTAATTTCCAGCACCTACATGGCAGCTCACAACTGTCTGTCATTTCAGTTCCAGGAGATCTGATACCAATGCACACAAGATAAAGTTAAAAAATGTTTCTCTTAGCCAGGCGGTGGTGGCGCACGCCTTTAATCCCAGCACTCAGGAGGCAGAGGCAGGCGGATCTCTGTGAGTTCGAGACCAGCCTGGTCTACA
>NW_004949099.1:5694592-5706303 GCF_000317375.1 Microtus ochrogaster | reverse complement strand
TTTTCCATCAAGGGGAAAATAACTTAAAAAAAATCTCCAAGGGGCTGGAGAGATGGGTTAGTAGTAAAGAGTACTTATTCCTCTGGCAGTAAACTAGTTTGGTGGCTCCCCACCATCTGTAACTCCAGTTCCAGGGGATCTAATGCCCTCTTCTGGCCATTGTGAGCACTGCACCCACATGGTGCACATACATACATACATATATACAGGCACATTCATATACATAAAATAAAAATTAACTTTAAAAAAATCTCTATAAGGGGTTTGGGGTATGGTTCAGTGGCAGAGCTTTGCCCGTGTATACACATAATACACAGAGCCTCTGCTTCCACCCTCAGCACTATGGGGGAGGGGGAAATTGCCACCTATTACCACCATGCAGGCCCTAGCAATTCACAGTGGGGTATACCACCACACACCCCAGTGTATTTCTGGCTCTCCCCCTCCTCAATGTTACCTCCTCAGGGAAGCCATCCCTGCCCAGCCTACACCCATCTCCCAGCAATGTGGCCATGGTTCTTCAGCAGTAATCCTGTACCTTCTCTGGTGGCCTCAGATTGCTTTCTGTTCCAGGGCAGGAGCTGGGCCTGCCCCAGGTGCACTGAGAAGAACCTGGATTGACTGTAGTCATAGCAACCCTTTGTTCCTCTAATTCCAACTGTTTTCCTATGGTTGAAATAATAACTGCAGCTGACATGCGGCCACACAGCTCTGGGTGCTTTATATAATTCCACCTAATAACCATGTTTTTTTTTTTTTTTAATCAGGCTAAATATTTCCCCTTCTTCCCTTAAATCCTCCTCCAGTGATTGCTGCCGCTCACTTATCTCCTAATTAGTCCAAAGGTAATGGGACTTCAGAGCACCTTAGCCTGCAGGGACAAAAATCACTCTGCCAATGTCCTAGGCACATGGAGAGACACCCACATGCTCAGCCGGTACATTCCAGGCTCACGGCATCCAACCCTTACTGCCAGTGGAATAAGAGCCATCACCCCACTTTGGAGATGCCCAACCAAAGCTCATGAGGCTAAGCCACTTGACCGAGGTTTACACAGCCAGGAAGAAGCACGCTCCTGAGTCTTGAATCCTTAACTGCTGAGCTCAAGGTTATTTCCAGGTTATCACCTTTAACAACCCAAAGTCCTACCCCCCCTTCAACTTGGCACAGGAAAATACTGACAGTGGCTAAAGGCAGAGGGGCCACTTTGTAAATTAAACCCCCCCTCCCAAATTGAAGAACCCAAGTCTCCAAACCACAGTTGCTTTCACAGGCAGGATGCAGCCACGTGTCATGGTGGCTGTGTGGCAGGTGGTAGTGACAGCAGCAACAGACACCCATATGCCACCCAGGCCTTGCTAAGTGTTCTTCCACTTAATTATACCCAGAACAGGTGAAAGTCAGTAAGACCAGCTGTGACTGCGAAGAACTGACCCTCCGGCTAAGAAAGAAGGCTTGTTTTCAATCATTAAGTTTAACCAGGTTAACACAAGCAAGAGGATAAAGTCCAGGGAACGGCTCCTCTCCAAGACTAATGGTGGAGACAGCCAACTCTAGGGGCTGCCCCTGCCTAAGCCTTTTCTGTAAAGGGACTGCCTCTCCCCACCCACTGCCTGCCCCTACAGCGCCCCCACCCCTCACCTTCTCTGAGCTGTCACTCTGAGCTCTCTGCACACACGGGCACTCAGACTCTCTCCAGAATCCCACCCTCGGCAGCCCAAGGCATAATCAGCTTAGTCATGGATACAGCTTGGGCCTCCCAAAAAAAGTTCTCCTTTTCCTCCTTGGGGGCAAGGATACCTGTGATTTAGGCCACAGCTATAAATAGCCCCTAACTTCATCCTTTTTAATTGACTCATCTATTTATTTGGTCAAGGAGTTCCTTCTGACCCCTCCCCCACCATGGCCGAGTTCTACATTAATACGTCTTCCTGACATCACATGACTGATGCCTGGAAAAAGGGGGGGGGGGTCCCTCCCCTGGCTGCTGCAGCTTTGCTCTCTGAAGTCCATAGCAGGTGACACCTCCTTTTGAGAATCTGGTCCCCAGATTCTACTGGCCTCCTCCTCCTCCTCAGCCTCACCTAGATTTTAACTGGAACTTAATGGGTCACTGGCCATCTGAATGGTGGCCTCTGGACCCTGGCTTCTCCCTGAGGACCTCAGTAGCATCATCTGCTAAATGGACCATCTTGAATTACACAAGACAAGGCTGGAGGAAGGGACTCAGCACAAGATCAGATTCACCCTGGGAGACATCACACACCCTCTGCCCCGGAAGATCAACCGGCTTTTATTTCATGAACCTTTCAAACAAGCACTGACTTTGACCAGGCCCTTCTCAACTCTGTGAAAGGAAGAAACAAACCCACCAGGAAAACACCGGATATTCTGGTTCTCCAACACACTGGGTGTCAAATGAGCATCAGCAGCGAGGTTCTCTATGGCCCACCCAAGCCCTGTGGAACATCTAACTAGGTAAGACTGAGAACAGTGTTCCTTCCAGGACCTCCAGCCAACGTGACTCTTGCGGCTGAGTTGGGGTGAGAGCCAGTTGTGCTTTTCCATCTTGGACACCCGTCATCAAAACAGTTACCTAACAGCTGCAAGCTCCAGCCACAGAACATGGCCACTGGTCTCCACAGTCTGGTTCCCCAAAGCAGAGCAAGACCAACCCCTGGACACAACATCCAGCCTTGAGGTCACCAGGTGAGAGTCCCCTCCCCTGCCCAGAAGATAAGCCAGGCCAAGACACGCCTTTTCTCAGCTTCCTGAAAGTTTCTCTTTGCTTTCGCTCTCGGGCACACCAAGCATTGACACACGCCGCTTCCTCTAAGGGTAATGCCCTTCTGGTTTTCTGCCCACCTGTTGCTTAAGACCTCCGGACATAGTTCATGCGTCCAGAGCTTCCTTATAGAGGTGAGGCTCGATGCTGGAGCGCGTGCCTGGCTGTGGGAAGCCATGGTTTCCATGTCTAGCACATGCACACAGGCACCCATACCCACCGCAGCTTCAGAATCCCATTGCCCTGGAAATCTCCAGACTGAGCAGTCTGCTACCCACCTCAGAGTCCACGGGACACAGCAAAGGCAAAGCCACAGGAAAGTCCACTACATTTGTTTTTGGAGACAGTCTCATGTAGCTGAGGCTAGCCTTAACCTCGCTGTGTAGCTAAGGATAGCCATGAGCTCCTAATCCTCCCAGGGGCTGGGATTTCAAACATACACGCTCACACCAGCAAAAGCCAACAGTTTTTGATGACCGACAACCAGACTTTCGATTCTCACTTTTCATATACATCAGAGAGTTTCCCCCAAACTTCCCCTGCCATCCAGCACTCCTAGCAGCCCTGGTCTTTCCACAGGATAGCAAAGCAAGAAACAGATGAAAAGTAAACTTTCTCAAAGACTGGAAAGGTCAAAGGGAAGGGAAAGTCAAGATCCAGTCCAAGCGGAGAAGGTAAGCTGAGGTGACATTTCTCCTTCGCCATAGGACCCAGGCATCAGTCAGCCTGGAGAAGGTCACTGTGTCACCTGAGTGTGATGGCCCACACCTAGAATATATCCCAGCAGCCAGGAAGCTGAGGCAGGAGGATGGCTGTAAGTTCCAAGCCAGCCAGAGCTGTACAGCAGAACCCTGTCTCAAAAGAACAAAGGCCACCCTAGTTCTGCCTCTTTAAGGGTGACAGATGACTCTGAATGTCTCCAAGAGCAATGCTCTGTGACCACAGTTCAAAAGCTGCATCATAGGAGACACAGGCTTTTAAAAATGGACTCTGGGGCTGGAAAGATGGCTCAGTGGTTAAGAGCGCTGGCTGCTCTTACAGAGGACCCATAGAATGGCACACAGAGAGGTGCATGTGAACGCTGACTCAGTCAGGGCTCTGTATTTTCCCTGGCAATCCTATCCAGTGACCCAAGGGATCCCTGCATTATCCACACCCCAGCACAAAACACAAAGCCTAGTATAATACCAGAGTTTGAATACTCAGGCTGCCTGGTATGAAAAACAAGGTCTCACGCTCTCCCTCCTCAGGCCCCTCCTCTTCTTCCCACCCCCATGGAGCCTCTTTCCTGCTGGCTATGGAGCCCTTTTGAAGTCCTCTGGGCTTTCCCTCTTCAGGTATTCATTACTGAGGGAATGCTATAAAACGACAGACATCCCACCTTCTGCTAGCCTGCTCTCCTAACAGACATTACCAATCAATTGTGGCATTGTTCCCACTGATCAGCACCAGCCTTAGATGAAAGACAAGACAAGGCCCTGTAAGAGAACCGATCAAGGGCTCCAGTTGAAAATCCCAAGACAACTTGTGTTAGAGAACAGCAAAAAAAAAAAAAGAGTCTGGGGGTGAACGGGTAGGACTGCAGGAAGGAGTGGAGGGATGAGGACAGAGGCAGAGAGAGTCAGCCTGGGAAAAGATAGGCAGAGGGAGGTCAGCCAAATGAGGTAAGTGTGGGATCAGATCGGGAGGTGTGCCACGCTGGGGCTGAGACTCAAGCAGGGATTGGGACCTGGGCGGGATCAGTGCTCCTCGCAAGGAAGAGCACTTGGCACCAAGAGGGAGGTCCCTTGGACCAGGGCACCCAGCCCCTAAGTGATAATGGAGCTTCACATCTGGTCATTCCCACCCGAAAAGCCTGTCTGGAAACAAGTGACGCTCCCCATCCCCCAGGTTTTCAGTGGGAAATGGCGGCTGTCCAAGGCACCTCAGTGAAGGGTGGGAAACAGATAAAGATGGCATAAAGGCTCTCCTTCCAGGGATCCTGAAACCAGCCCCTTCTGCAGACTAGGCACCCAGGACTGGCTGGTAACAGGTGAGCAGGTGGAACCTGGCGTTTGTGGGGGAAATCCATGTCACAGCAGCTACAGTATGGGAAACAAGAGCCAGACTGTCCAGACTGCCTTCTGGAGCCTCAGTTTTTCCACCTGTGACATGGGTCAGACTATGGGAGTGCCCAGTACAGTAAGGCATTGTGAAAACGACAGCTCTGTCCCTGTCTGTGTGTGCTGACTTCTTCAAAACAGCAGGGCCCAATCACACCAGCAACAGGAAGGTGTAGCAATGACAGCTACTGTTTATTGAGCAACTGCTATACCCCTGTCGCTGTACCAAAAGTTTTGGTTTTTCTTTCCTTTCCCTCTCAGAAGGCTGCAACGCATGACTTCATACCCATTTTGACAAAGGTCAGAGGAGGCAGGGATGCGTTCAGGGTTACCAGAGAGTGGAGTTTATTTTTAACTTCCTACTGTTGATGGGTTTTTGTTTTGTTTCTGGGTTTATCAGGTCTTCTCCCAATGAGGAAGGCTAGTTGGGGGGGAAGGTTTTGAATCCTCTCTTCTTGAGGGCCCCACAGACAGAGGAGGACTCACTAAATTGAGGCTGCCATTTCCCAGTGCCCCAAAGCTGTTGCGGATGTCAGGCAGGAGGGGCAAAGAATATGGTTTCTGGAGAAACAGAGATTTGAAATTGGGTCTGCACATCTTTAAAATGGGTACCCCAGGATAGAAGTGCGCCTGAGCGGCAGAGCTCGAGGAGCGCATGCGCCCTGGGTTCCGTCCCATGTAGGGAAGGGTACGACTTCTACACTGCATCAAGATATCCCTTGTGCAACCACAGTCAGGTCATTAGACGGAAAAACTCAGAGCTGGCTCCTGCAGCTGAGCCGGTACCGTCACCCCACTGAGTCCTGAAGGCAGGGTGTCCACAGTGGGGCTCTGAGGAAGCTCCATGCTGGGACACTTGGCTAGCCTGCTGAGGCCCTGAGTTCCATCCCAGACACTTAGCCCCCTTCCCAAAAGGGTTGATCTATTACACATTATAAATATGGTTTATCACAAAATAGAAGCAGGCATTGTTCACTATAGACTGTTTTACCAGAAAGAGTAACAACTTCTTATTGACTTCCAATTTTCAGTTATCCTCCTGCCTCCGGCTCCCGAGTCTGGGATCACGGACATGTGTCACCACCCCTGGATCATAGTATTCTTTTTATCCTTCTTTTCCCCCTTAATTCAAAGACGACAGCTTCATTAGAGTTTAAAGAAAATGCCCAGGACAGGCCAGCTAGAAGTCGGAGCAACCGCTCGGAGGACAGGAATGGAGAAGGGAGGAAGCCATGCTGTTTGAGATGAATTGGAATGGAAGACAAGCAGCCACATGGCAGGGAGAGAGAACTGACAGAGAGAGTGAGGGAGCTCAGAACATCCGTGGGGTCTAGTTAGCATCCAAAAGACAGAGGCAGAAAAAGGAAAATGTACCTCATGGGGGCTTGTCAGAACTGGGTCTCATGTATTCTTTTAAGAATAGTTCGCTAGCCGGGCGGTGGTGGCGCACGCCTGTAATCCCAGCACTCGGGAGGCAGAGGCAGGCGGATCTGTGAGTTTGAGGCCAGTCTGGTCTACAAAGGGAGTCCCAGGACAGGCTCCAAAGCTACAGAGAAACCCTGTCTCGGGAAAAAAAAACAAAAAAGAATAGTTCGCTAGCCCCGCCCACAATTGAGACTATGCCCTGTCTCAATTTCAGAGGAAAATGCTGGCCAGATACCTGTGGTCCCACCTACTCAGAAGGCTGAGGCAGAGGGATGGCTAGGGCATAGGAGTTTCAGACCAGCCTAGACGACACAGCAGGACCCCAGTCTTTTGCCTTTTCTGTTTCTCTGTGTAGCCACCCTGGCTGTTCTGGAACTCTGCTCACAGAGACCTGTCTGCCTCTGGCTCCCTAGTGCTGGGATTAAAAGGCGTGTGCCACCACTGTCTGACTCCAGATCTTTTATCTTAATAAAACAAAACAAAACAACAACAACAAAAAAAAAAAAACAGGGTCTTACTCTGCTGTAGACTCCGGGCTACAGCAGAGACCTTCATGCCTCAGTCTCCCGTGTGGTAGGATGACTGATATGTTCCACTTCTGGCAGCTTATGGACACGTGTGTACGCACACACACCACTCCATTATACTGTGGTCACCCCTGCATGGTGGGAAAAAGGTGACTTCCCCCCTTCTTTTAGTACTTTCTGTGTTCAAAACATGACTTTTATCATCAGGGTAAACACACAAATGCCATTTTCTCACTGACGACTCCCCTAGGGAGCAGGAGCTGAGGCCGCACTTTCCAGAGGATAACTGGAGTCCACAGACAAGCAGGAGGTATGCCTGCTCACAGTCTCTTCCTTAGAGTATCTAGCACCCTAAAGGACAAGCACCCCAGAAGTGGACATCCCAGGGGGCAGCACCCTGAAAGGTGAACTTGCCTCTTCAATTGAGGGGGGTGTCGCTACTCTAGGGACTTCTTTGATGCGATAATTCTATGTGGGATGCTTAGCACTAATTTTGTTAGTCCTACTGAGCCCATAAAACTCCCCTGGGCTCACCATGTCTCCATCCATGTCACCTGCAGTGGACCGCAGTTCTCCTGGCTTGACATAACTTCTCCATTTTATAGTGGGGAGTCTGAAACTCAGAGATATTTGGTGATTCCCTTCAAGGTCACACATCAGGCACAGACTGGGGCTAGGCAGGCGGCTTTGTTGTTTGTTCTGTGGTTCTGGAGAAGGCGACCCAGGCCTTATACAGACCCGCTGAGCCACATCCCAGTCCTGAAGCCAGAATGAGCCTGGACCTGCCTGACTCCTCAGCGTTATGCTCCCCACCATAAGGCTGAAAAGATATTATCTCACCCTTCTCAGCTGGAAACCCAAAGGCCAGAGGCCCAACGTGATGTGCAAGGGTGGGCTACACTCAGAGCTCAAGTGTGTATCATTCCTGAATGATATGCTCCCTGCAAATCCACGTGGCGGGTGGAAGGGAGGCCATGAGCCTTTCCAGAAAGAGCAAGCCAGGAGGGCCACAGGAGTGGTGTGGGGCCGTAAGGGCCAAAGTGCCCCGCAGCCTGGTCTACATCTGGGACTGGCACTGAGGAGCAGCCCGGCCTCCATCTGCTCTCTGCCTATGAGGCTGCCAGGCCCCAAGGGGTCAGCCACTAGCACAAGACTCTTTATCTAGAAACAGAACTCACATTCCAGCCTCGGAGCAAGCACGGGCCTCCTTGGCTTCCACTATCCTTGGCTGTTCATTAACCAGGGACAGGAAGGCCTTGGGAAGGGGAAGGGGCTGGGCCTGAGGGGACTCCCTGCCTATGGTGAGGGCAGTAGGGCAGTGCCACCAAGTGGGCACCAGAGTCGGGCAAATGGGTTCAGAGTTGTGGGAACCTGGGAGGTGCTCCTTTATCCCAGAGTCTAGGTTTCCCAATCTGTGCCACGGAGATATCAGTACCTAGTATCCGGCACGACTCAAGTCCACACCCAACTTGCTGGGGGGGTGCAACCATGCCTGGCACTCAGTAAGCATTCCACCTGTTCATCTACCATTTTCAGAGAAAGAACAAGAATTCCTTCTTTCTACGACTCTTGAGGCTGTAACATGGCCCTCGGGGTTGTAACCAGGTAATGTGTTACACTTCCGGGCAAGTCTAGTACTCGCTGACAATAACTGTCCCCAACACATGGCCATTACAGTGAAGACTGAGCACAGCAGAGCGGGTTATCCGTCCACTCAGCTGCTCAGAAAGGTCTTCTCAGCCTCTGGGGATGGGCACATCTGACATCAGAGAACCTATGGTCTCTAGTCGGCTGTTTGCGACCAACACAGGAGCACACTGGGCCAGGGAGAGTGAGAAAAAGTGCAGTCGGACCCAGCCACTAGGGGCAGTTACCAGGGGACTCATGAGAGCTCTACAGATGTCCCCAAGCTGATCATGCCCCAGCCCTATACCAGTGAGAGACCTTCCTTGGGAACTGAGAGTACAGCTCAGGATAGAGCATTGTTTCCACCCAAGGGCTCCGCTTCAGAACCAAGAGAAGAAAAGAGAGAGAGAGAGAGAGAGAGAGAGAGAGAGAGAGAGAGAGAGACAGGGAGGGAAGGAGATTAGATATTAAGAGAGCTCTACCCAGGAAGGTGGAGTTCTCCAACTTGAGAGCAGGGTCCACAGGTGGGTCACAAGATTGATAGAGTGGCAGGACAGGGGAGTGGCTGGCAGATGGCAGGGCAAGAACTTGGAACATTCTCGAGAGCTGTATACACCCTCCACGTCAAGATTAAAAGGACCTCAAAGTCCCGAATTTAAAATCAACTCAGTCTGAAAACAACATCAAAATCCTCCTTCTGGGCACCGTTACAACTCTGAGCTAGAAGAAAGGGGAAAAAAACCAAAGAGACAAAAAAGCAAGCTGTAGTGAGTACCAAGACAGTTAGCAGATTAGATATGAGAACTATGTCAATGTTAAATGTCCGGGGCTGATAACTGGGCTGTGATTACATAAGACGAAGGCCTAGCTCTTATGAAATATGTGAAGGACTAGGGGAAGGGGCACCCCATTTGTGAATTACTCCCCAATGATTCAGCAAAAATACTATTCGTGTGGCTCTCCATAGGACAGACAGCAGTGGGTATGGATAAAACACCCTGGCCAGCAATAACACTAGAACCATCAGTGTGAAGGGCGTCAGAAACTCACTGAGATCTCGGAACGTTGCTGAACATTTTGAGTTTTGTTCTAATAGATCCTTCAGTGAAGCTGGGGCTATAGTTCAGTGGTAGGGCTCAGAATGAGCACCCCTCCATCCCCAGCAGCACGCGCATGCACGCGCACATGTGTATATGTGTGTGCGCCTCCGCACAGAAGAGATTAGAGAGGTTTGGGATCAAAATCTGGAGCATCCTGTCTGGAGCCAGGCCACCCTTGAAGTGGGTCTCAGAATCAATTCATCCAAGTTCCCATACCCCATGCAGCATCTGCTACATCTACTCTCTGGCACAGCATGAGTACAGGCAGGTCAGGTGACCCTCCACCCAGAGGTGCCAAGAACAAGGTAATGGGGCCACCTCAGGGATTTTGTCTTCCTCTGGAGCCTGGAGGACACTTTAAACGGGAGACTCCTCCCCCATGGGATCTGGCAGTGGGTGGCAGTAAGGGGGGGGGGGCTGAGCCTGTAAGGAAGCTGAAAAACTACTTACACTTGAAAGGCTCCTCTGAAGAGGCTGTGGGGCTGGCTCTGCACCTGTCGCAAAGAGGAAACAAAAAGGTGTGGTCAGGGCCCAGGGTGACCAGGTCTGACCATGGGTGACTCTCAACACACATATGTTATGGAGGGGCTTCCTTTGAGCCTGTGGGACCAGGGACCTGACATGGGAATGCTGAGTCCCAAGCATGGATAGGCACACACAGACCTGCACTCTCACCTAAGGGCTAATGCAGCCCTGTGTGTCAGTCAGACACAAACATATCCTCCCTCCCTCCCTCCTCCTCCTCCTTTCCTCTCCTCAGTCTGAATCCTTCCGCTGGCTTCAGTGCTCTTGAACCCAGACAGCCCAAGTTCCAGGGAATCACACTGTGAGGAGCTGCTGGAAGCCCAGGTAGGTTTGATGTACAAAAAAGGTCCCTTTTGCCTGGCGGTGGTAGCACACGCCTTTAATCCCAGCACTCGGGAGGCAGAGGCAGGTGGATCTCTGTGAGTTCGAGACCAGCCTGGTCTACAAGAGCTAGTTCCAGGACAGGCTCCAAAACCACAGAGAAACCCTGTCTCGAGAAACCACAAAAAAAAAAAAAAGGTCCCTTTTAATGTTGGACGTGGTGGCGCATGCCTTTAATCCCAGAGCTTGGGGGGTGGGGCAGAGGCAGGCAGATCTCTGTGAGTTCGAGACCATCCTGGTCTACAGAGTGAGTTCTAGGACAGCCAAAGATACACAGGGAGGAAGAAGGAAGGAAAGAAGGAAGGAAGGAAGGAAGGAAGGAAGGAAGGAAGGAAGGAAGGAAGGAAGGAAGGAAGGGAGGGAGGGAGGGAGGGAGGGGAAGGGAAAAGAAAGGAAGGGAAAAGAAAGAAAGAAAGAAAGAAAGAAAGTAAGTTAGTTCCCTTTTGAGCCAGGGAGATGGCTTGGCAAGTGAAGGTGCTTCCTGCCAACGCAGATAACCTAAGTTTGTTCTCCCGGGCCCACAAGGTAGAAGAAGAGAGCTGACTCCTGCAAGTTCTCCTCTGACCCTGCTCGGATATAAATACACATATCATACACACATACCATACATACATATAACAACCTTTTTAAAAAGAGAGGTTCATTTTTGCTAGTATGCATTGGTAAGTCACTCACTAGACCAGATCAGAAAGCCCATACCACTACCAGCTCTGTAAACTGCCCAGGTTCCTGATCTGTCCCTGGCTATCCATCCCCCTATGGACATGGCAAGGCTAGACAGAGGGCTGGAGAGGATTCTTTTATTGGGATCATCATCATCGTTATTATTATATTTCTTTGTGTGTTGGGGTGGAGGTATCACGTGGAGGTCAAAGGACAACTTGCAGGAGACTCCTTCCACCATGTGGGTCCTGGCAGTTGACTTCGGGTCACTGGCTGAGCCACCTTGACAGCCCAGCCCCAAGAGTCTTAGAAGGCAGATCAGGAAACCTGCTGAACTCCACTGTCCAGCAGCTCTCCCCTGGGGATGGCCCAGAAGCCATCTCATGGATTCTGACTTATTTGTTCATGTTAAGGTGTTACGGTGAACCCCAGAGTGCACGCTCAGTGGGAACACCACAACAGGGCTGCACCATAGATGATGATGCTGCTGCTGCTTCTTCTTCTTCTTCTTCTTCTTCTTCTTCTTCTTCTTCTTCTTCTTCTTCTTCTTCTTCTTCTTCTTCTTCTTCTTCTTCTT
>NW_004949099.1:5692369-5694492 GCF_000317375.1 Microtus ochrogaster | reverse complement strand
CTTCTTCTTCTTCTTCTTCTTCTTCTTCTCCTTCTCCTCCTCCTCCTCCTCCTCCTCCTCCTCCTCCTCTTCTTCTTCTTTTAAACAGGGAGCCTCTGTTCTTTAGGACTGGATTTGGGAAACAGACAAGGCCGGCAGAGCTCTGGGCCTGGAGTCCCAGGCCACCCGCGGTGCTGCTGGCCCAGACACAGGAAGGCTTTTCAGCTTTCCTGGAATATAAAAATGTGGAGACTCGGAAAGCTGTAGTTGTTGATGGAGAGCTAAGATTTCAAGGCCACTTAAACTGGGATTAAAGGTGCTGTGCAGGGGTGAGGGAGGAAGGTGGGGTCCCTGCTTAAGCCCCACTTCTCCTTCTCCCTGGCAGCTCTACTTTCTAGCTTCTTCCACGACCTGAGCAAAGCTATGGCTGCCGCCCTGTCAGTACATACCAGACTTCCTCCTCAGTCCTCTCCCTGCATCAGGGCACACACAATGAGTCCCAGGTACCACACGGTAGCAATAGGCATCAATTTTGGAAGCACCTACTATGTGCCAGGCACTGTATGGGGAAAGATCACAGCAGCGCCCGAGAAGCTGAGGTCCTGTTCTCAAGGAGAGCAGAATCCTAGGGTAAGGAATGAGACACAAGCAAGAAGCCACTGGGGCTTCTGCCACTTCTGAACTCGACACTGCCCGACGGAAGCGGAGGTGGACTGGTAATATCTGCGATGCGTGAGGCACAGAAATGGAAAATGGCAACATGCACCTGAGTCCTGGGCTGTGCCAAAGGAAGAAAGACAGAGGAGGATGGAGTCAGCGTGTTTAAAGCACAATTCTCACCACAGTGTTTGAGGGACAACAAAGGCTGTCCCTGTCTGGGGTGAATCCTGACCAGTAAGAGGCCAGCTCACCTCAGACAGAGAAGACTAGCTTTCTGTGTCAGTGGGTCTATCTAACTTGCGGGCACACACACCCAGCCTGGGAACAGCCTGAACTGATTTGACCTGGAGATGCACAGGTATTGATCTCATCCTACAAGGTATCTCGGGACTTGATCTCACCTCCTACTTTCAGGAAACATGTGAACAAGACCTGTCCAATCAGAGGGACCAGTCATGGCTAGCTCACTCGTGGACTTGACTATACCTGAACAATTAGAATGACAGCCAGAACTCTTGTTCAAAAAATACTGGAGCTTGGGGAGCTGGCAAGACAGCTCAGTGGATTAAAGATATTTGTCACACAAGCCTGGAGACCTGTCAGAGGTGGAAGGAGAGAACAGACTCCACAATTTTCCTCTGACACACACATGCAGACCACACCATGTGCACTGCCCCCAACACACACACACACACATACACACATACATAATCCTAAATTTTTCTTTTAAAGAAGGCTCCTACTAAGTTGGGATGGCTTGTGGGGGTGGGGTTTCACTAGGGCAGCTAAGGTGCCCACAAGGAGAATGGAGCCCAGAGTCCAGAAACGGGGCCGACTATAACAGCTCAGAGCCTGGATACAGCCACCTCTGAAGCACACCTCACCTGGCCTCTTCCATTAGAGGATCAGTAAATGTTCTCTTGACTTCTAAAGTTAACTGAAACTGATTTCTACCAACTACAAGAGCAGAATCCAGTCTTATTAGGGCACGGAGGTACACACGTGCAATCCCAGCACTGCAGGGCTGAAGGGGGAGGGAGGATCGTAAGTTGGAGACTGACCTGAGCTACATAGCAAGTTTGAGGCCAGTTTGAGCTAAATAGAAAAACCCGTCTTAAAAACTAAATCAATGCAGGGCTGGAGAGATGGCTCAGTGGCCAAGAGCTCTTGCTGTTTTTGCAGAGGACTGGAGTTCATTTCCCAACACCCACGTTAGGAGGCTCAGAACCAACTGAGGCCCTCTTCTGGCCTTCTAGGATACTTGTAAATACTTGCACACACACACACACACACACACACACACACACACACACACACATATACATATGTACATACTTACAAAAACATGCACACCAATAAAAATTAACTAAATGCATAGAGATGTGGCTCAGGGGTACAGTGCTTGCCTAGTATGAGCAAGGTCTTGTGTCCATCTTCAGCAATATTATATCACGTGTGTGTGTGTGTGTGTGTGTGTGTGTGTG
>NW_004949099.1:5667550-5692269 GCF_000317375.1 Microtus ochrogaster | reverse complement strand
GATAGAACCTGTGGTCAATAATACCAAATCTCAAGGAAGTAAATGACACCTCAAAATTACTACAACTTAGTCCTTCTTGAACACTGCAAAGGGCTGTGTGTGTGTGTGTGTGTGTGTGTGGGAGAGAGAGAGAGAGAGAGAGAGAGAGAGAGAGAGAGAGAGAGAGAGAGACCTATGCCCTGGCTTGAACTTTCAGTGTCATCTTATGCTCACTCCTTATCTCTCCCATCAGCCCATTAGTACCAAGGTGGAGGATGCAGGTGACAAACTTGACATCTGAGGTCCCCCACAGTCTGACATTCTACCCATCATGTGTCTGTTGCCAAGTTTAGGCCTGACCCTTCCCCCTTGTCCTCAGCCCTCACCTCAGGGCACACAGGAAGACTGTTTAAATCATTCCTCACAGGTAGGCCTGTGAAACATCTGGAGGACTCTTCACAACAGACCGTGAGCCCCACCCCCAGCTCTAAATGCCAGATGAGGGTGGAGCCACCTAGTCTCTCTCCTATCCGGTGATAAGTGGCAGTTCTGGTGGAGGGACCACCATGCTCTACGAACTCAAACTCAATCTGTCCTTTCCTTCAGGTGCTGGTGCCAGGTGGCCCATGTAAACACACACCTCAGGCAGGTAGGAGACCAGACCACAGGGCCCTCCATCCTCAAAGCAGAGCCCAATTTGAGACAATTCCAGATGGCTGCAACTTTCCACAAGGGTAGCACCAGTCCTGGTCAAGGGGGCAGCTCTGGCACAGCTCCTGCTTCCTCTGGCCCCATGCTGAAACATATCTAGATAACAGGAGGCCATTTGAGGGGTATTCCAGCAGGCCCTGTGCTGTCTTCCAGAAGCCAGGAGTCTCTCTCAAAGAGTCCCCTAACACCACCACCACCCCAGCAGGCAAAATGCCAGATCCCACACTGTGGGCCTTGTCCTGACACACTGCCTGGAGCAACCAGGCCTGTCTGCAGGGCCTGGCTGGCCCTGGGTTCTCCCCTGACTTAACATCCGACTTGGCTGCCTGCAAAAGACTCCTGTGGCTTTTTGGACTGCTAACACTGCAGAGTAAGTAGCAAGCGGCTTCCCCATAGCATCCTTTCCAAGGTGGCACTGGCCCAAGGTCGGCTCAGCCAGCTCCCAGCCCTATGACCTTGAGTCAGTCACCTGCCTTCAGGGAGGCCTTGGGGTTTTCCTATGCGAAATGTGAAGACTAAGGAAACAGAATTTATCAACTAATTCCTTTTCAGCTTTTGGGTAAGAAAAGCTTTTGTAGCCTGGGTCTCCCTATGTGGCTCTAGGGGCCATGTTGCCCCAACTCCTGAGCTCTGGCAACACTCTCTCCTTGTCCTCTCAAGGAACTGGAATGCCCACTATTAGGGTATTATGTTGGTTAGGCTTTTAAAGTCTACTGGATGCTAAGTCCCAATGTGGAGGCTGAGAGCCCAGTGTGGTGGTGTAATCCCAGCATTCAGGAGCCTGAAGCCAGGGGGTCATGAGTTTGTGGCCAGCCTGGGCTGTAAAAAAATAAAATAAAATAAGAAATCACATCTAAAAACAAAATCTGAACAGAACCGCAATGAACCACGCCCAGGCCTCTGGTAACAAGAAAGAGAGGGGCTCCAGGCTGGATCATCAAGGAGGTGAGAATTGGTGGTAGTTACCCTGACTGCCTGGGACTCTAAACAAGGAGAGTGGTTTTCCTGGAGGCAGGATGGGGCTTTCTGAGGATGCTGGCAGAAGGCAACACTCTTTATTATCCTTTGGCTGGAGCCCATGGCCGGAACTTAAAGTAGGAGTTAGCACTAAGAAGGTGTGGCCCTCACCTAGTGAGGAGACCAGGGTCAGTTCCCTTGTTCTGTCTGTTAACTGCCCTCAGCCCCATACAAAAACAGACCCCCACACATGTCCCCTGGGCCCTGCCCTGGCTGGAGGACGGGGTGTACTCTCAAAGAAGGCCCAGCTCACGGCAATCCCTCATCCAGGCCATACTGACTCAGTGCCCTTGAGTTAGAGGAGCAGCCTGGCTTCCCCCACTTTCAGCCAACAAAACACCGTCACGAGGGGTAAGCAGGTTCCCAGCGAGTGGGGCTTGGGGACGAGAAGAACCATAAAGGAACATCACAGCTGTAGCTTAGCACACAATCCCCACTTCCTGGAACAGTCCACCGTGCCATGCCTTCCCTACTGTGCCCTGATGGGTTACAAGAAAAGAAACAGTACTAGTGTTTTATAAGGCTTCCCAGGGCTAGAGTAAGAGCCCTTACCTACAATCCTGGGTTCCATCCTCAAAATCACCTCCCTCCAAAAGAAATACACAAAACACCTGGTGTGGCTGAAAACTGGCCCCGGGGGATATTCGGCAAGAGCTGATGCATTTTTCAGGCTCACAACATTGGCACCTTTAAGAGAAGCCCACCTTCTCCCCATGGAAAATTAAAGACAGAAATAGAGGCAACTGCACCTAGAAGGGGCTGGCAGGCGTGGGATCTTTTTTTTTTCTCTCTCTCCTTTTAAAGGTTTGTTCTGATCTATATTCTCCCACTAATAGCTTAAGAAAACCCACATTGTTCCTTAGGAGAGCTTCCCTACCAAAAGTCAGTTGCCATAGGTCTACTTGGCACCACCTGAAACTCTGATCTCCAAATTGGGGCGCATCCTTTCGGAGCAAGGCTCAGGCCACCATCTGGAAAATCATCAAGAGGATAAGTGTGTGGTACCTCACGCCGTGACAACACAGACATTAGATTCTTCCTCATTATCCACCAAGTGGTCTCCTCAAACCCAAGGATGAGAGAGGGATAAGGATCCACCCAGATCACACCGTAAGCCAGAGGCCAAGGACACCAGCCCTGACTCTCAGTGCCTGACTTTGATTTTAGATGTTTACCTGAGTAACTTTTTTGTTGGGACATCTCTCACTCTCTCCAGACAGAGAGCCCCAGCAGGGCGTATTTCAAACTGTCCTATTCACAGGCCATATCTATACAGCCTGGGATGAATAAGTACCTGCTAGGCGGGTGGATGGGTGGATCCAAGCCTGGACCAATAGACGTTCAAATTATAGGCTCTCATTTCAGGATTGGGGTGCACTTCTGTGAGCCAGGCCCCTCTGCTAGATGCTGGAGTGTCTCCCCCTCCTTTCAGTGTGTCCCCGGTTGGTGAGCAGGCAGATATAAGGCAAGATTACAGAGGTCCAAGCTCAGGACTCAGACCTAGAGTCCAACAGAACTGAGGCGGGGAAGTTCAAATCCACTTTGACTCTCTTGATCTTTGGCTTCCTTTATGTTAAGCACCACCCGGGGTCAAGGAACAGAACACTTCAAGGACCAGGAAGCTTCAAGATGTACCTTGCTGGAAGAAAACTGTGGGGAACAAAGGACCAGGCTCAGCTGAGAACCCCAGACTACAAGGACAGGTGAGGCAGATCTGGGAAAGAGTCTAACATCAAATTCTTCTTTAGAGTTAATTTGATTTTACAGAGCACGGTGGAGCCACAGGAAGACCCCTGGGCAGGAGACTGGCTCAGCATCACCACTTAGATGGTACAGAGAGGCACCCAGAAGGCATTGTGGCTGATCAGGAGGCTGTGGATAGCAGGTGCCATCTGGTGATGGAATGAAGGTCCTTGAAATCATGACCAGCCTTCCATTGAGGCTGACTGGTCCTGGATCAGGGGCAGAATCCTCAGAACAGCCCTGTTCCAGTTGCCCTTCACCCAGTAGGCATGACTGCCCAGACCCACAGGCCAGCCACACTTCTCCACCCACTGCCAAGCATCTAGCAACCTTAGCTAATGGGCTTTCCTCAGGAAGGGGGTTGATGGAACATGGCAACCAGTCAGATTCCACATCTACCCTGTTACAAACGCCATGGAAACGGGACACTCAGAATGTCCCACCTGAGAGACCTAGCCTAAAACTCCACTTAATGGCAATACGGAGGCTCAGGGGGAATGGGGAGGGGGCAAGGTGACTAGACTGACCAGCCTGGAACATGGGTAGGCTCGGCTAACAGAAGTCAGTTGTCCACTGGATGCCCAACAAGTGTGGGCAAGACGTCCTTCTCACCCTTCTCTCCCCCCCCACCCCCCGTGCATCTCAGTCCTGGGCTGACCAGAGCCCAGAGCCGTTCAGCAGTGCCAGGCTCCAGGCTCTTCTCCAAGCTTTCCGAGAGTTGGGTCCTGGATTACCGGTATCTCTTAAGCAGCTTGCCCTTGGGATTCTTCCTTCACACTCTGTTCTCATTAACTAAGACTATGAACACCACCATGGAAATACCGAGGTGAGGGGCTGGAGTTGTGGCTTAGTGGTACAGCACCTGTCTATCTGTGGAAACCCTCCCTGGGTTCCATCCCCAGAAAAGTCAGTTGCACAAGATCTTGCCAGTGTCCTCAATCTACCTCCCAGAAGGGGAGTTTTATATAATCAGAATGGTGGGCGCAGCAGGGGCAAGGGAAACTGAACAATAGGTGTTTTGAAGGTTGGATCTCTCCCACTTCACTTCACCCAGACCTCACCAGAGCTCCTAGTCCCTGAGGTGAGTGGGTGGGGCAGGTTAGCTGGATGAGCCCAAACAAAGTCCACAGTACCTCAGCTCCACAGTCAATGGACCACTCTTCCGCACACCTGCAACCTGTTCAGAAGCACCTGCCCCCAGCATAAAAGGCCCGGGATTGTACATTAACCTCCAGATACTCATCTTCTCCCCCTCCCTGTGCTCCTCTCACTTGCAGCAGAGACTGAGAGCCGCCCAGCACCAGAGACTGGTTTATTCATTGCTGCCCTTCCTACCCCTGGGATAGTGCCTGACACACAGTAGGTGTTCAATAAGCATCTGCAGTGCAACCAGTGATACACACACCTGCAGTTTCAGCCACCTGCGAAGCTGAGGCAGGAGGATTGAATGGGTGAGCTCCTGTATCAGTGGAGAGGCCTCGGGCTGCTGTTCACCTTTAGGGTAAGTTGGAAGCCACTGGGTGGGGCGACTCCCTCACTGAGCTGTAGTCTGGGTGATCAGCTAGGACAGAAGAGGTCAGTGGGTCACAAGCCAAGGATGTTCACAGTGGGCTGGTGGGCTTGTATGTTCTGTGAGGTGTTCTGCAAGGTGTTCGGCAATGTGTTCTGCAGGGCATTCTGCTGAGTGGCAGGTCATAATGGGCCATTGTTTTGTACAGACCGAGTGGCAGAACCTGGAACAGTATGATGCTGTTTTTGCTAAAAACAAAACCAAACCACAGCTGGCTAGCTGACTGGCTGGCTGGCCCCCTGAGCAAATCCTTACACCAACAAGGAAATGAAAACGGACCCAGAAAGTGATAAAAAAGCAGACTGCGTTCCTACAGACTTTCAGGTACCACGCAGCTAAAGCTGCACATAAGGGCAATAGATAACCTTGAGGTCCTTACTGACTCATTCTGTAGTGTCGGGGGTGGAACCCAGGCCTGCACATACTTCACAGCTTGTACCCTCAATCCAACCTTATATATGGATCTTTTGTAAAATGATCTGAAGGGAATCTATCTTAGCTTATAATGGTTCTGGATTGTATTGCTTGAGGTATATGATTTCTAACTTAAAAGTGAATCATTTGGCAGTTCCTCATTTCTATGTATATAAAATGGCATGTCCATAAAAAAGTTTGCACACAAGGCCCACAGGAAGTCTCTCCCAATCCCACACCTACAAACAAAGCAGCTGTAGGGCAGACGGACAGGCTGTCATATGGTTATCAAGCCTCTTGCCACAGGGCACATGACCTCCAGTTTATACAGCATCCGCTCTTACACATAACTAAGATACAATTTAATTTATAAATTAGTCACTCAGAGCAATAACTCAAAATAGAATAATAACCTTTTACTGTCATAAAATGTATTCAACAACTCATGAACTGCTCATTTCTAAACTCTTTCATTTAATATGTCTAGGCTACAGTTAGCCATACATCCATACATACGGTGCTGGGATTACAAGGGTGATTCATCACGCCTGGCACAAATCCACTGATACGAGGCGGTGAGAGACATCTCAAAGTGCTATGTAGAGGGGCGGAGAGCGCTGGAGATGTGGCTCAGTGCTACAGTGTCTGCCTCTCAAGTGTGAGGTCCTGGTTCCAACCTCAGGCAAACAAAAAAGCAAGAAGAGAGATGCAGGGAAGACCGCTGGCTGTGCGACAAGACAGCCTCCTGAGCTCAGGTCCCCAGCACCCACATAAAAAGGCAGGCATAGCCATGCACTCATGCAAAGCCAGCACTGGAGGGGGGACAAAGAAGGCAAGGTGGAGTTTGTTGGTCACTATCCTAGCTCCAGGTTTGGTCTCAGAACATGGAGAGCAATGGGGGAAGAGACCTGATGCTGAACTCTGGTCTCCACACACAAGTGCACACACACGCAAGGTAGAGAGGGACTGAGAAGGCATGTAATGTTGACCTCTAGCCTCCACCAGCACACGCACACGTTTGCACTCACGCCCTACATGCACCAACACACAAACATGTATGTAAGCATAAGGAATATTTATCTTGATCTGGACGATACTGTTACACTGATATCTAAATCCACTGAACTTCAAAGCATCTCTGCATTTTCAGTACATTATACTGATTAAATTTTAATTTAATTTAATCGGGGGAGGGGGTGCCAGAGTCCAAACTTGGACCTTCAGGTTAAGCACACACTGTATTACTAACCTATAGTTCTGGATCCTTAAACCATCTTTTTACTTAAAAAAAAAAAAAGCTATTATTATTATTGTGTGTACCTTATGTGGCATGCCAGGGTCTCATGTGGAGCTTAAAGGACATCTTTGCGGCATTCTCTCCTTCCACCACAGAACCTGGTGGTTTAACTCATTTTCAGGTTTGCGTGGAAAATGATTTTACCTGCTGAGCCATATCTCAGGCCCTGGCTGCTGCAGAGCTGGGGTGGGGGTGGGGGTTTCTTTGAATAGTCTTGGCTGTCCTTCACTCTGTAGATCAGGCTAGCCTCGAACTCAACGATTCTCCTACCTCTGCCTCTGAGTGCTGGGATGAAAGGCATGTATCACCACTTCCCGGTCCAAATGCTTTTTAAAAATCACAGGGCGGGGAGTAGCAAAAGACAAGATCTCCTGAGTAAATTGGGAGCATGGGGACCTTGGGAGAGGGTTGAAGGGGAGGGGAGAAGCAAGGAGGAGAGCAGAGAAAAATGTGGAGCTCAATAAAAATCAATAAAAAAATATTTTTTAAAAAAATCACAGGGAAAAGTTAGGCACAGCAGCTCACACCTGTAATCCCAGTACTCGGAAGTCTGAGGACGGAGGATGGTGGCAAATTCCAGGCCAGACTGGGCTACATAGTAAGTTCCAGATTAACCGCCTCTCAAAAACAAAAACAATCTTCTTCCTGCCTCCCTGACCCCATCCCCCTAAGCCCAGCCTCAGCTCAGGTTTCCAAAAGAAACCACTAACCCAAAGCAGTGGGCAGAGAACAGCTCCCCCCACCCCACCCCCACCCCCAGCCCTGCCCATAACTTTCCCTAAGGATGCCAGATCTGCATGCTCCAGGGAAGTGGGAACCAGTAAGTTAATGGCCTGGTACCTGTTAAACAGGGCATCGGACCTCACCTGGTGTTTACAGAAAGAGCTTGAGGTTGGTACAGATTCATTGGTACAGAAAATGCCTTGTACCCTGAGTGAGGGAAGCCCAGCAGGCAGCCATCCTTGATCTCTGGAGCCCAGCCGAGCTTCTTGATTGCCATTAGGGGTCTCTCCCAGGCTCCAGGATTGACTGACTCCTGTTACTGTCCCCAGACTCTGTTCAAATCTATTTCTCTCCCATATCCCCATAGCTTTATGCCTGTAATGCATAGCCCAACACCAACCTGGCTCCGGCCAGATCTATTCATGTCCTCTGGTCCTCTCTCTAAATGGGACCCTGTGGACATATTCTACAAACATGCTTGGTTATTTAGCTTCTTGGTTTCTTTAAGCTCTCTACATCTCTGCCTACCAGACCAGCTTACCCTGCTTCTCTATCCATAGGAAGCATCGATCGACTCCAATATCACCTTCAACTCTACCTTACTAAACACACACTGGGTCACACACTCAAGTCTTCCTCGTGGCATCCTGTGGATGACAGTGGTCACTGCAGCAGCCACTCCCTCCAGGTTTCTAGCTCCTCATAGCCAACATTCTAACCTCTAAGTCAAAGTTTCTTAACCAACTAAAGGAGACACGTTAAGAATGAGCTCCCGGGGCTGGTGAGATGGCTCAGAGCACACTGGCTCCTCTTCCAGAGGACCGAGGGTTCAATTCCCAGCACCCAGATGGCACTTCACACCTGCCCGTAACTCTAATTAGTTCCAGGGGATCTGACACCCTCACACAGACACACACGCAGGCAAAACACCAATGCACATAAAATAAATTTAAAAGTATGAGCTCTAGTTCTCTTTCAGCATATGGAAGTTCCAGGACCGAAGCTGCTCCCCACAACAACGTACATTCAAACACCTTCTTTAGCTGGGGTAAGTTGACAAACACCAGGACGCAGACCACAGCCCCAAAGAGCCTGACTCTGGCCCATGACCACTGCTGAAGCGGAGATCAGTCAGTACGGACTGGGGTTCCAGGACAGCCCTCTATTCCCACCCAGATCCCCCAATGGCGGAGGCTGGGCAGCATTCCAGGGAGTTCTTGTGATTGACAGCTCTTTCCTGTGTCCAGGAATGCACTCAGTGACTCATGGCACCTTATCACTGAGACCTTTGGAAACTTTTAGAGAACTAAATCTTTGACAAGTCGAGGTAGAAACAGGGTCCCCGGAGCCCAGGCTGCCTGGGGGGGGCGGGGGGCGCAACACCTGCTGCAGAAATGGCAGCAGGGCCCCAAGCGAAGGTGCAGGGAAGCAAGACGGAATATGAGGCACTAAGGACTCCCCTCCTCAACACCCTCTAGCTCTAAGGATCAGAATACCTTCGTCTCCCATTTTCTCCAGACCCAACTTCACTTTCATGTCCCCAACAAACTGGTGGCCCAAGCTCTGTGAAGCCAAAATGCACAGCTGACCATGACGAGGCTTTTGGAAGCCCAATTCTGTACAGTTCAAGCAAGGCAGGCGCCTAGGCAGCTCTCAACTGGCCCATCTGTGGAATGGGCTCTTTCTCCACTGCCTGAGCCTCCAGATTCTTCCAAGCAGATGGGACCCACAGCAGGGTACAGAGGAGTTAGAAAGTTAGGGAGGCTGACCACAACAGAGCTACAGGCAGTAAGTGCTAGGGTATCTCCCAAGGGACAAAAGCTCTCGCTCTGGACTGCGCCACAGCCCTTGCCACACACCACAGTGACCCAAGACCTCGTGACACAGTCTAATCAGGAGCTCTAGAGCCGAGCCCGGCTTTACAGCTTACCGCAAGCTTATTCAGCCTCATCTCCCTCAATCCCCTCAAGGACAAGGCGAGGCTGGCCTTAGCGTCCTTGTAGCCTGGACAGCCGAGCCCAACCTAAGAGAACTACCTAAGGTCACCATTAAGAGGGACATACTCTGTCTGGTGACAAACATTGGCTCTTAGATAGGGACATATCCATTGGGTAGTATACCCCACCCATTTCACAGGTGAAGAAACTGAGTACAAAAAAAAAACATTGCCCAAGGTTAACTGGATGGCTGAGCCAAAGTCTAAGACAGCCTCTAACAATCTGCCATTGCCATCCTATTGTGGGATCTTGGCTGATGCCTAGGACCCCCTCCAGCCACCGACCATCATCTTGCTAAAACACTTCCCCTTCACCCCCCATTCCCTGATGACTCCCTGATAGAGAGGGAGGCAGGCAGGCGGTTGCTAAGCGCTCACCCGCTCTCTCATAAAAATAAACTCCTTCTGGCTTAGAGGCTCTGGGTGAGATCCCCTCCCTACCAGCCAAAAAAAAAAAATTATTTAAAAAAGATCTCCATGACATTTATTTAAAATCCAGCTGTGCCAAATCAGAGGCCAATTTACTGACATCCAAATGGAGCCACGTGCTACCAAACCGCAGTCCGAAGACCCTCTAGGTCAAGCGCCTGGCCAGTCTCTGAGATGATTTATTTACCCAGGCAGGAAACGGGGGCCCAGGCTGTCTCCCAAGCCTTTGGGGCTGGTCCTGGGGGAGGCAGGGATCTGGCAGAGGCCTGGCAGTGACCAAAATAGCCAGGTCCATGGCCCTGCCTAGCACACGCCTCCCTTGCGACCCGGCTAGTCTAGGCTGAGGCTTTGGGGCTGTAGGACCAGGGGACCTGTTTCTGAGACTGGCTCCTTGTGTGGCTTCCCCAGTGGAAGCGGACCAGAACCCTCCCACCCAAAAGAGGAACCTACAAAGGGAAGGGGTGAAATGTGGAGGAAGATCTGTCCAGCTGATCCACTGGCCATTGCCCCTGGCTATCCCTCCGGGCCTCAGTCCTGATACTCAAGCCTGGGGGCGGCTGTCACTGCTACCTGCATGCCACACCCAGGCAGCACCTGGAGCCTCTCACCTCTCCTAAAAGCCACGGAGATCTAAAGATGACCACTGGGCCCACTGGGCACAAGGGATGCCCTCTCAGGTACCGCTGAAAGACACCAGACTTGTCTACAATCAGGGACCCAGAGATACAATTACATTCAGGGACACACACGTGCCTACGACCAGGGTTCCCGAGACAGAAGACACAACCACACCTACAGGTTCACAGAGGCAAGACATATATAGCAACACACGAGAGCGCACATCAGAAGACAGAGACACACAGCCACACTACTCGCAGGTATAACAGCCCAGGACACAGCCCATCACACACCCTGGGGTGCACATGTGCACGGCTGCCTGGACTGCAGAAATAGCCACCCTCAGAAACAGAGACATTCAGGGACAAGGAGAAATACCGTGAAACACACACGCGCGCGCGCACACACAAACACACACACACACACACACACACACACACACATACACACACCTGCCGCCGCACCAACAGCCCCAGCCCCTTCGCCAGGGAAACAATAACTCCCTCGGCTGCGGGGCTAAGCAGGAGACCCTCGGTCACTCCCTCTG
This sequence comes from Microtus ochrogaster, assembly GCF_000317375.1. NCBI lineage: Eukaryota > Metazoa > Chordata > Mammalia > Rodentia > Cricetidae > Microtus > Microtus ochrogaster. The sequence continues at coordinate 5,681,225 of NW_004949099.1, read as the reverse complement.
TAGAAAAGGGGGTGGCGGAGCTCGGGGAGGCCAGACCTGCAAGGGACGTGGGGAGGTGGTGGAACGCAGCCCGAGGAGGGGGCTGCAGTCGCGGCCCGCACGCCCTGGGTACCTGGGTTGCTAAGCCCGCGGCCGCGGCGGATGGCCCGGGACTGGCGGGACTGGCGGGACAGGCGGCGATCGCGGCGTTGGCGGCTGGGCACGGGAGCTCGACTGCAGCCAGGTCCCGAAGCACGACGCTGGCAGCGGCGCGGAGGAAGCAGTAATTTATAAGCGGCTTCTCCCTGACCTCGCGTGTCTGTTGTCTGAACAGGCAGCTCTCCGCATCACCCATCCTGCTGGGTGGAAAAATACCAGCTTGGCCGGGCCTGGGGCGGGGCCTGGGGCGGGGCCTGGACTCTCGGTCACGCCCACATGCGGGACTCTCACACACACACACACACACACACACACACACACACACACACACACACACGCATGCACGCACGCGCGCACGAGCTCGGACACACAAAGAGCCCGGGCTCGCTTCGTCGAGCGCGCGCACCCATCCTCATGCTCTATCGAAACGCTGGTGGCAAATGGCACTGTTCAGACCTCTCTTTCAGGCGATGAGGAACTAGAGACCTAGACCCCTGGCCCATCTCCTGTCGTGATAGCCACTGCCACATCACAACGCTCTCTCACACATCTAAACACCTAGCTCTGGGGATGAGGCCTGGGGGTGCTGCAGCTGCTAGGTCTGTGCCAGAATCTCTTCCTCCTCCGCTATGACCTCCTGGCCAGTGCGCAGCTCTGCGAGCCTGGCTGAGCTGCTGTGGAAATGATCGCTGGAGCCAAATCCCCCGGCCCACATGAGGCTGTCCTGGCTTCATCGTGGGCTGTGTGACCTCAGGCAAGTTCCTCAGATTTCTGTGTCTTGGTTTCCTCATCTGTAAAACGGAAATAAAAATAGTGGAACTCATCGCTTTTGGCTGCTGGGAGGCTCCAAGGTTAACAGAGCCCGAACAGGGCACCAGGCACCTCCGAAGTGCCAAACGAGTGTCAGCAAATGTGACTATTTTTAAATGGAGACGGGGAGTGTGCCATTAATTCTTGCCCTTATTTGAATGAGCGGGTCCTCTCTCTGATTGTACACACCCACAGCCAGGCTGAGCCTGAGGTGGCGCTGTGTGACCTTCGGTAAGGCCTTCCCCTCTCTGAGTGCCCACTTCCTTTTCTTTCCTCTCCACTCTGTCTGCACACAAGTGGCTGTTAATGTAGCATGCCTCGCCTTTTGCCTCTTAAACTGAAAATAAGGGCCTTGACCTGGCCAGCCCTAGCCCATTGTCCTAGGCTGGCACAAGATATCAAGAAGCAAAATAACAGAGGGGACATTTTTTCTCTAGCAGGCCTCATTCAGCCCCCCTGCCACTGGGCTCCAGTTTGTCCTCCCAACAGGTGCCCCCAAGACCACCTCCAGCCTGTCTCCACGGTGGTCCCTCCTGTCTGTAGCTTCTGCTGCTGCTCTTCTGAATGTAACACTAGATAGAGGGCAAACTGAGGCTAGAGGAGAAGGGACTTCAGACAGTGGGTATGATGGCCCACGCCTATAATCTCAGCACTTGGGAGTGCCAGGAGTTCAAGGTGAGCTTGGACTGCATAGTAAAACCTGAATTTAGAAAAAAAAAAAAAATTAGATGGGTAGTGGTGACACACACCTTTAATTCCAGTATTCAGGAGGCAGAGGCAGGTGGATCTCTGAGTTTGAGGCCAGCCTGGTCTACAGAGCCAGATCCAGGACAGTCAAAGCTACACAGAGAAACCTTGCCTTGAAAAACCAAAAAAAAAAAAAAAAAAAAAATCCACAGTTTTCCAGACTTACATGTCACTACCCACAGCACAAAGGGCTGAGGCCAAGGGGCAGGTTAGAGAGTAAGGAAGTGGCTGAAGTTTGAACTCAGAGCACACTTGAGGAAGCCAGGGAAACTGGGGCCAGGCAGAGGAACCTGGGGCAGGGGTGGAGGAGCAGAGGAAGCAAGAGCTGCGAGGCTGCAAAGGCCTTCAGGCACGACATCACAAGACTATGCAGACAGCCAGGGCAGTGGAGGGCACAGTGGCATAGCAGGCACAGGGAGGCAACTGGAAAGTCTCTCAGGGAAGCCTGACACTCAGAATGGTCCACAGTGATGGCTATGAAGAATGGTAGAGACGCAGCTCAGGTACCCATCCACCTTTCCCCTCTGTGATGTCAGCTCTGTAAGTGTGAGATCTGGTCCTTGACTCCATCAAGTGCACAGGACTTCACAGCCACGGTGCACAGAAAGTGCTCATATGTGTTGATTTATTGCGCTTTGAGATGGGATTACCACTACATTGCCTAGCCAGACCCCAAATTGTTGAGATCAAGGCACCCTACTGCAGAGCCCTTGGGTGGCTGGGGTCACAGCTGAATGCCACTTGGGTCACCACACTTGCTATATTTATTTTGTTTAGCTTCCTTTCCACAGCACTTTCATGGCCGGCAGAATTCACTTCATGTAAACAGGTCCAACCCCTCGCCAGAGCATCTCTGTGAGCTAGCTCAGCACTGCTATTTCTCCCACTTTGCAGAAGGAAAAACTGAGCCACAGGCAAAATAACTGGCCTGGGGATGCTCGGCCGGTGAATCACAGAGCTGGAATCTAAACGTAGTCCATCTGTTTGCTGCCAGGGGGGGCTTTGGGAGAGTCCAGCCCCAGGTTGTGGGTGCAGCGGGTCAGTCAGTCGTGAAGCATGAGCTCAGCATGTGAGAGGCCATGGACTGTCGGAGGAATCACAAGTCTCAAATGGGGCAGGCTCTGGTGAATTCAGCTCCAAAGGCTTTCCCTACACTGGGCTTCATCTGTCATGTTTTGAGTTTATTGCCACAAATGAAAATTGAGATGATTTTGCATATACAAACACCTGTCTCCCCAGCTGTTCAGATGCTTGGACAGGACTGCTGGGCCCAGGAGTTTGGAGCTGGTCTGACAATATAGGGACACTGTGTCTCTTTAAAACAAATAATTTCACTCTGTGGGGTGGTGGTGCATTCCTTGAATCCCTGAACTTGGGAGGTAGAGGCAGAGGATCTGAGTTCGAGGCTAGATTGGTCTACAGAGCGAGTTCCAGGACAGCCAGGGCAATGAAGAAAAACCAATATAATAGTAATATTTCAATCCAGGCATGGTGCCACATACGTTTAAGCCCAGAACTCGGAGGGTAGAAGAAGGTGAATCTCTGTGAATTTCAGGCCAGCCAGAACTACATAGTAAGACCCTGTCTCAAATAATTTGTCCAGACACAATGGTACACACTTGTAATCCCAGCATATAGGAGGCAGAGGATCAGGAGTTCAAGTCCAGCTTTGTCTACAAGAGACCCTGTGTCAAACAATTTAAAAATAAAATAAATGGGGGGTAGATAGATCAGCAGAGCTCAGACAGCCCTTGTAAAAGTTCCCATCACCCATATCAGACAGCTCACGCCCACCTTTAACTCCAGCTCCCGGGGGATCAGATACTTCTTGATTCTTAGGACACTATGAGCACGCACGCACGCACACACACACACACACATTAAAAAATAATCTAAAAGAGATTAATAAACCTATAGTTCCAGCCCAGAAAAGACTGAGGCAGGAGCATTGGCTGCAGTTTAATAAGATCCTGTCTCCAAGAACAAAACGTAAGGGCCAGCAAGTTGGCTCAATAGATAAAGGTGATTATTGCAAAAGAGATCCAACCTGAATCTCCAGAACCTATATGGTAGGAGAGCCAACTCACACACGTTGTCCTCTGACCTCTGTACACATTATCTCTCTCTCTCACACACACACACACTGAATGAATGAATGTGAAAAAAAAAAAAAAACTTTAAAAAGAAAATTTGGATTCTCTTGAAGATTGTTAGAATGGGCCCCCTGCTGGCCCATCACCTACCTGTCCAAAACTATCAAGCACCAAAGGCTTCCTTGGCATGCTCACATGCTAGACATGAACCAACCCCCCCCCACCACCACCACCACCAGGATATCACAGTTACTCCCTAGCTTGCAAATGTCTCCACAAGACTGAGCTGGGACCCAGGCCCAGGCCAGTGGTGGGAGCTGCAAGATTCAGAAAGAGCTATTGGGCACCCAAGGCACCAAAAACACTGGCACTTACGAGGCGCTTCAAGGAAAGCCAGGCAGAAGTTCCTTCTATGAGGTAAATACTGGCTGACATTCCAGTGGGACCAACTCATTTCAAGAATGAAAAATCGATGTTCGGCAGAGCTCCTGGGGACATGCGCAGGGTGATGGCCGGGGTTTGGGCTTTTGGTCTGTGGCTGTTATTCACAGCAGTGAACACGGTTTGTAAGAAGCCACTGGGAACACATTACTCAGAAGCTCTCAATAGTGACATCAAATCGATTCAGGGCTTTGAATGAAACCTCCCGACCCTGCCAGAGGAACTCCTGTCCTATCTGTCAGGTCATCAAGAGTAGCGGCAATGCTGAGGGCGGCACAGCGCATGCTGGGCCACCTGGCCAGCTCAGGAAGGCCACTTGGCACCAGCTCTGCAGAGGATCGAGGATCATCTTGGCCAGCCTCACAGGACTCAGAACACCATCCCCCATGAAAGCCGTGAAGAGACAAGCAGGGACATTAGGTGGCCAGCGATTCTTTCCCCAGCAATATCGCTTTCTCCTACGCACCCCCTCTCCAGTGTGTCCACGTGCCCAGCAAAGCACCAGTGGTCACACCACAGAACTTGACCAGAGTACCCTGCCTCTCAGGAACCTGCGTCCTGCCTACCTGCCTTCCTCTTGCCTGCTTGCAAACCCCAGAACCCATCGTGGGCTGTGCCACCTACTGTGAAGCATAGACCTCTCTGTGCCTCACTGTTCTGATCTGTACAGCCAGACTAAATAAAACACCAGTTTCCCCAGCACTGCTGTGAGGGTCCAGAGGAGATGGTTCATGAAAAGCACTGAGCAGGGTCTCTGACACCGTTCACCACGGGGCATGTGAAAGTACTCCTCTACCCATATGCTCCCTGCCTGGGGCCTTCCCTCTTCTGAGCCTTCGTTCGTTCGTACTGTTTCTTCCCTACCCAAAGCATGTCGCCCATTGGCCTCCTGCAGCCTGGGACTCGGCCAAAGCTGGAGCTCCAAGCAGGAAGTACCCAGGAGGCAGACTCCCTAGCAGTGCCCAGCAAGCAGCTAGCACAGAGAAGCATGGGAAACCATTGCCGGATGTGGTCTTGGGGAGGTAAGTCCCTGAGCCCCACTTCCTCCTCTGTCTGAGGGAGCAGACTGCACTGGAGCCAGAGAGGGAAGGTATCATTGAGAGGCATACTGCAAAGGACGAGGGACCTGCAAGCAAGTACACATTGCTGCAAGGCTGTTTCAGGTCCCTGGGAGTGACTGCAAGGGGCCACCGTCTTCCAGGCTTCTCCCACCCCTAGCCCACCTCCACTCCTGGCTGAGAGCATAGGAGGGCACCACCACCTTGGAAAACAGCTTGGCAGTTTTAGATAAGGTTGGAAATTTCTAGTAAGGCTGAACTCTTGGCCTGTGAGCGAACATCCCCACGCCCAAGTACTGAGACTCGGAATCCTACCCCCTTGTGCAAGAATGTGAATGGCCACACAGTTCACGGCAGCTAAAAATGGAAACAGCCTGGTTGTATCAACAGGAAAATAGAAGCTGAATGATTGCGGCTCTCGCAAAAGGACTCCTGGGATGCGCACAGCCACGAGGGAGCTCAGAACACCCTGGGTGAGAGAAGCCAGACTCCCTGTGGTTTCATTTATGTGGAAAATCAGACTGGGACCTGAGAGCGAGGGCTGCCTGAGGGGAGGGGAGTGGCCGAGCACTGGGGGACCAGAGTACCCTGGGACTCAGTGGCCTGTCCTGAGGAGGCCACATGGGGCTAGATGAGCTCCTCTGAAAGCTTTTTCTGTGGGCAGTACACAGGTCTTTGATCTGCAGTCCACACCCCCACCCCATTCTAAATACTAAGCCAAGGGCTGAAGAAACAGCTCAGCGGTTAGGAGAGAATACTGCTCTTGCTAAGAACCCAAGTTCAGTTCCCAGTGCCTGCATCAAGCGACTGGCAGAGTCTGCAACTCTGCCTCCAGGGGACCTGGTGCCCTCTTCTTTCCTCCTGCCACGCCAGCACATACCCACCCACAGACACACATATGTATATATAAATAAAGATCTTTAAAAGTAAATGTTAAGAAAAGAAAGCAGGACTGCCTTAAACTGGGGATGTAGCTCAGTAGGTATAGCATTTTTCTAGAGGTCACAAAGCCTTGACTTCAGTCCCCAGTGCTATATACGCTATACTTGGTGGCACAAGCCTAGAGTCTCTGCACCTAGGAGGTTGGAGGGTCATAAGTTCAAGGCCATCCTTGGTTACGTTAAGAGTTCTAGACCAGTCTGGGCTACTTTAGACTTCATCTATAATTTAAAAAAAATAAGGAAAAAAAATGTATTTATATTGAACATATCCAGAAATTTTCCATGTTATCATTCCCTGAAATATGCAGCAGAAAAACTGTTAACTCAGCATTTACAGAGCATTGTGTTATTCTAGTTATTATTTTCTGTCGGTGCCTATTAGAACTGAGGTCTGGCACAGGCTAGGCAAGTGCCCTGCGGGGAGACCTCCCACAGCCCCATCAAGAGATGATTTACCGTGTTCAGGGAAGGTGCTAACATTACCAAAAACACCAGCTCATTGCCACTGTATACAAGGGGTGCAAGCATTTATAGACAGAGGGAAGGCATGCCACCAAGCCTGAAGACCTGGGTTTGATCTCTGACACCCACGGAAAAGAGGAAGGAGAGAAAAGATCTTCCAAGGTTTTTTTTCTGACCTACACACACACACACACACACACACACACACACACACACACACACACATCTCCCCAGGCACTCAGCCCTCCTCCTGACTGAGCCACCCTCTGTGTGCTCCCATGCCCCTGGAGGCCTGTGAGACAGAACCCCCACACACACACTCACACCCCACACACCCACACACTCACACCCACTCACACACGCACACACACTGGTCTCCCCAGGCACTCCGCAGTCCTGGCACTGCTGCTTCAGAGCCTTTATACCGCTGCTCCTATGCAGGGCACTTTCCCCTCCGCCCTTCTCAGGGTGACTCCTGTGGCCCTGGCTAAGTAACAACCTTAGATATCAGCTCTTTCGTCTCCTGCCTGGCTTCTCAGATAGTCACTGGCCCATTGTCCTGCCCTGAGTTCATCCTCAGAACCACAGAGAAGAAACCTAGTGCCAGCCAGGCGTGGTGGCGCGTGGGAGGCAGAGACGAGTTCAAAGCCAGCCTATGTATAGAAAGATTCAGGATAGTCAAGACTAGTAGAGGGATCCTGTCAACAAAACAAAACAAAACAAACAAACAAAAGAAATACTGATATCTATTTCTCCTCTTCACCAGAAATTCCAGTTTAATTGAGTGTGAAACTATTTTTTTTTACATATTTAGACAGGCTCTCAGGCATCCCAGGCTAACCTCAAACCCACAGCAATCCTCCTGCCTCCTAAGTGTTTGGTTTACGTAATCGTTAAACAAGCTCTCCAAATAATGTGAACGGCTCATCAGGGCCCAGAAGCTTTGGCCCACGGGGGCTAGGCATCCTATAACATCATAGGCCCAGACATACCCAGGCAGGCCCACTTCCTCTGCCCTAATTCCTCTGCATTCTTGCTTGAGTCTCTCTGAGGCTGCCTTCTTATATTTGGGTATTTCCCCTCCCTTCCTAAACACAACAATTCAAAATATTCCTAGCCTCCAGACAATAAACAAAGCTGGGGAGGCAGCTCTCCTCTTTGTGCCCACTTATGGCCTGATCCAAGGCCTCCCTGATTGGGTACTCAGACCACTGGGACTGGTCATCTGAGTCTGGGTGGAGGGGGCCAACTTTCATTGCTATAATCCCAGAATCCCATGACTATTAGGTGACCCCCCCAGGCACACCCCCAACACCACTTTCCCAAGGAAACAGATGTGAGTGATTTATGCTAAGACACACAGCAAGACTGAACCCTCCCGCCTGAGGTTTCCAGCTCTGGGGCAGATGTAGGCTCTGGAATCAGAAAGGGCTTTAAGGCTGTAAGGGACTCTGTCCCTTATCAACTAGCTGTTACCTCAGACAAGAGATCAGCTCCAGGCTAAACTTCTGAACACTCATTTGCAAATAGAGACGGCTGCAGAGCCCCAGCTGAGGTCACTGTGGGAGGCCCAAGTCTACGCAGGGCCACTGCTCAGAATTATTACTGTCATTCTTGAATGTTTTTGTAATGATGGCAAAACTAGCAGGAATGAACAAAGACCCCAGGGGGCGACTGTGGAGTGGGGGAAATGGGAAGTTTGATGCCTAGGTGCATGCCTGTGCTGCCAGTGGTGGTAGAGGCCAAGGAATCACAAGTTCAAGGTCAGAATAGGTTACGTCAGGAGTTCAAAGCAAGCCTGGGATTCATGAGACGGGGTTAACAAGAAAAAGAAGAGGGCACTGGGGGGAGGAGCAGAGGGGAAGAGGCAAAAAGAAATGTTAGGTCCTAGAAGGATGGAGCTACCCTTGTCTTGGTGGCACTAGCCCTGAGGGTGACTTAGGTCCCTCCTCCTGCCTCAGCCAAGTTTTGACACTTTTAGTAACTAGTTGGGGTCTTTCTGTGCTGGGAATGGAGCCTGGGCCTTAGGCAAGCTCTGCCACCAACCTCCATCCCCAGCTATCTGAAGCCTTTAAGCCTATTATTTTCTGCCTGTGTATTGAAAAGCTGGGAGCCCAGCCTTTATCCCACACACGGCCCTTTGTGTGTCAGCGGTGAAGAAATAGGGGTGACACAGAACACGCATCACCTGTAACACAGCACAGACAGATCCAGGGATACACCCTGACTGATCACTGGATATGTGATATGTGATCAATATGTGGATGGCTCTCCGTATAGACACCAGTTTCTCACAAGTGGTCCAGCCAGACAAGACAGATGAAACTCTCAAGGTGCTCCTTAGGCTCTGGTCTTCTACCTGAGACATTTGTACTGGTCCCAGACTTTACAGATAGGCCGCCTTTCTACAGCTTACCCAGCTGCACACTGCACACCTAGTACACGCAAGGCAATCTGTTAGTTTGGCCTTCTGTGCACCCACTCACCAATGCACAAGGAAGACACCTAAGAACTGTTCTATTTGTGCTGTGTGACAGCAGACAGATGGCCCAGCCTTTCTGGGTCTGAATTTCCCGAGATGTAATAACAAAGGAGGCAGAGAGACAATGCTGACCCATGAAAGCGCCTATCACTAGAGTTAGTTCTAACTAATTGGGAGAGGGGGGGTTCTCTTTTCATTTAGAAACTACTCTAGCTAGGTGCTCACTGGTCGACACCCTTTGCCACCTGTCAATAACCTTTTCATCCCATTTTGTGGCTTTATTACTATTTTTTATTTTTCTGTTGCACGCAGGATCTCTCTTCACATGCTAAGCAAGCATCCCCAGCCCCCATCTCCTTTTCTTACAAAGTTGTGCCCAGAGATTGAATCCAGCTGGGCTGCTGGCTTACCATAACCCTTGTTTTTATGAGAGTTTTACATTTTAACAAAGTGTGTACCAGTGATGTAAAAGTGTACTTAGAAAAGAAGTTCAGCGGAGAGAATCTTCGAGGCCCCACAGTTGCCCAGGCTGCTGTCACCACAGTGGATCTGTTCTGCCACTCTGGAGGCCTGCAGGCCTAAAACAAGGCCCCAGCTTTGCTGGGGTTCTCAACACTACCCTTGCTTGTCCTGGTTCGGGTTCATATGGGTCTCCATCATCCCCTGAACTTCTTGGTCCACATCTGTCTCTTCCCTGCCTCTACCTTTGTGTGGCATTCCCATGTATCATCATCTGGCCATCTTCTGTGTCAGGCCCCAAGTCCATTTTCCTTCTTGTTTTTAGGGAGGAAGGGCTTCCTGTGGCCCAGGATGGCCTCCATGTGCCCATGTAGCCAAGGATGACTGAGCTTCTGAGCCGTGGGGGGGGGGGGGGCTAGAGGTGTGCACCACCATGCCCAGTTCATGCAGTGATGGGGATCCAACCAAGAACCTAGTCAAGTACTCTACAACCGAACTACAGCTCCGGCATCTCAAAATGCTGCGAAAAACTAAATTTTAAAAATAACGAATGGGGAGCACGGCTGCGGGAGACGGCTCCATGGTTAAGAGTAAAGACCCGAGTTCAGTTCCCAACACCCATGCCGGGCAGCTCATAACCATCTGTAACCCTAGGTCCAGAAGCTCCCACACCCTGTAGGCACCTTCACACAGTCACAAATGAAACATAACAGTAAATCTTTAAGACTAGATGTGGTGGTGCACGCCTTTAATTCTAGCACTTGGGAGGCAGATACAGACAGATCTTTGTGAGTTCAAGACCAGCTTGGTCTACGGGGTGTGTTCCATGATAGTCAAGATTACATAGAGAGACTCTGTCTCAAAAAAACAAAAAAACAAACAAACAAAAAAAAAAGCTGGGTGGGGGTGGCACATACCTTTAAACTCAGCACTCAGGAGGCAGAGGCAGGTGAATTTCTGTTAAGTTTGAGGCGAGCCTGGTCTGTAGAGTGAGTTCCAGGATTGCCTTCATAGTTACTGAGAAGCCCTGTCTCGAAAAACCAAAAAAAGTAAATAAATAAAAATAAAAACATAATAAATAGACAAAAAAATTTAAAAACCTTTAGAAACAAAAACTAATTTAGAGGCTGGGAATGTGGATGAGTTGTACCTGCTCAGGTGTGCTGTTTGGTTTTGGTTTTTGAAACAGTACTGACCTGGAACTCACTTGGCAGCCAAGGATGACTTTCATTTTCTGATCCTCCTGCTTTCACCTCCCAAGTGCTGGGTTACAGGTGTGCACCACCACGCCTGGTTTATGCAGTGCTGGGGAATCGAACCTAGGACCTCCTGGATGCTAGGCAAGCACTCTTTCAACTGATCCACATTCCCAGCCCTTAAACTGGTTTTTGTTTTTCAAGAAGATTCGGCTTTAAGCCTTATTTGAAATCTTCACAGCGCCTATGGAAGAAAATTCTGGAGGATTCTGATAATCCCCAGTCATTGCCTGAGTCAGAGCCTAGGTGACTTTAGAACCTCCTTTAGGGACACAGGCGAGACAGGAAGGAGACTTCAGCCAGGGCCTCCCCAGGCGAAACCGCAGCTCTGAGCTGCAGCTCTCTCACTCTTCTGACTCCAGCTACCTTGCCCTAGAGCCATTTCTGAAGATACCCAGGGTTGTTCAGCAGACCCTGTGAGCATTTGCTCTAGCTGGGGCCCAGCACTGCCTCTGACCACACATTGCTCTGCCTTTGACACTTTCCACCTCCAGGAAACTTCAGAAGCAGCAGCTGTGCCCCCACCCCTCCACACTCTACCCCCCCCCCCCATGATGAGCCCTGCTAGTTGAGGGACACAGTACTTGTGTTCAGCTTCAATGTGCCAGGAGAGTCAGGGAGGCTGTCTGAGAAGGACAGTGTGGCTTTGTAATGAGGACTGCAGAGAGACAGCCTCACTGTCCCAGCCCAGCATGCAAGTGTTTAGTTTGCTCAGTACTTTCCATTGTTAGACTCTCCTGAGCAGGAGTCAGGAGTCCTGGGTATCACAGGTACATGTATAGAAGGAAACACTGCAGGCTGGACAGATGGCTGCTCTTCCAGAGGTTCTGAGTTCTAGTCCCCGCACCCACCTTGGGTAAAAATAGTTTCAGGGTATCTGATGTCCTCTCCTGGCCTCTTTGGGCACTGCACACAGGTGGTGCATTGCTATACAAACAAGCAAATGCTTATATACATAAAATAAAACTAAACAAATCTTAAAGAAGAAAAGAAAGCTTAAAGTTCTAAAAAAGAAAATGTGCAAAACACAGTTGGAGCTCTCTGGCCTTACAGGACTGTGGTCTTGCTACACAGTGTAAGGGCTTCAAAGTCTGTGTTGTTACTTTTCCTGTTGTCATGAGGAAAGACCGGATAAAATCAATTTAAGGAAGAAAGGGTTTATTTTGGCTCACAGTTCAAGCTTCAGGTAGGGAGCTATGGCAGCAACAGCCTGAGGCAGCTGGTCACATTGTATCCACAGCCAGGGAGCAGAGAGAGGTGATTGCCTGCTGGCTCTCCTCCTTACCTCCTTTTTATTCCCCTGCGACACCAGCCCACTTAATGGTGCCACCCACAGCCAAGTGACTCTTCCCACCTGGGTTAACCTCGTCTAGAGAAGTTCAGAGGCCTCCCGGGAGTCTTGTCTCCTAGGTGACTCTAGATCCTATCAAATTAACAGTTTAAACCAACAGGAAGCCACAGACACAGCTAGCCTGGACAGGGTCCAAGGATGTTCGGGCTCAGGAACCCTGGTTCAACTTCTCCTTTGTGCTTTTTTTCACTGACAATTGTCTGATTGGACCTACGTGATAGTGGTGGAGGTGAGGCTGGAGGTCCCTGGTACTGTGAAGTGCTGAAGGGGCCGCGGGGAATGAAAAGTGCCTCCGCTTTTGGTTAAATGATTCTACAAATCCTCTCCGCCCACTCCACAGTTCTGTTTCTTTTCCATTTTAGGTTTTTTTTTTTTTTTTGACAGGGTCGCGTTTAACCGCTGACTGTCTGAGATTCACTATGCAGCTAATGCCTTCACCTCCCAAGTGCTGGGATTACAGCATGTACCATTATGAAATTATGAATCCTCCTTGTCCTTGGTCTCCACCTTCCATGGTCTCCACCTCACCTTTCTTGTTCTTTCTCAGTTTCCCTAGAACCTTCAGTGGCTCTCCATTACCTGTTCTGATATGGAGACAGTCCTAGAAACCCACGGCATCCTCCTTTCCAGCTCTCTCCTCACCCAAAGGTACCCAGCCTTGTGTCCTTGCACTCCCTCTGTCCCCACTTGACTCTTTCTTTAGCCTCTACGCAGATCCCCGTTACTCCCTGAGCCCCAGCCAGCATCACTATCCCACCACACCTTGCTCCCTCTCCCTCCAGGGTGTCTGAGCCATTCTTTACTTCCTGTGGAGATCAAGGACAGCAGTGTGGAGCCAGTTCTCTCCTTCTACCAGACCGAGGGCTAGAACTCGTGTCATCAGTTTTTCCAGACCAGCACTTTGACCAGCTACACCCTCTCTGGGACTTTAAAAACTGAACTCTTGGCCTTGAGCATCCTGGCTAGGTAGGCACTCTACACCACCACCACCGCCCCAGCCGCCACCACCCCAACCTTGAACTTTTCCAGAAGGAAAACTTTCCCCAAGCAGCAGGTGCTGACGCGCGTGTTTGGTCAGCACCGGCCCCACGCCATTTTAGAAGGCTTGCACCACCAGGTCAAGATCTATAAAACCATAATCCAAAGCAACTCTTTTTCTCAATTGACTTCCTGAGTGTCTTCTTGCAGGGAGAACTCTGGCTGAGACTCTCATCTCTTGTGGAAGTCCTCTTTGCCCTCTTTCTGGGGGATCCCTGGTCCCATTGAGGCAGTTACAGATGCATTTCTGCTCCCACACACTGGCCAGGCTGTCTTTGAACTTCATATGAATGGATCATACAGTGTGTTTGATCTCTTTGCCTAAGCAGAAGGACGCAAGATGGAGCGACTAGTTTAGGCTCTCTCTCTCTCTCTCTCTCTCTCTCTCTCTCTATATAT
>NW_004949099.1:5666708-5667445 GCF_000317375.1 Microtus ochrogaster | reverse complement strand
CCTCTCTGTGTGTGTGTGTGTGTGTGTGTTGTAGCAGTCAAGCCTTTTGTTGCTGAGCAGAAAGTGTCTGTTCTATGGACGAACCAGTTTCTGTTTCTGCTGTTGAGGGACAATTGGGGTGTGATCACCTTATCAGTCCCAAGGCTGGGGTGTAGTTAGTGGTGCAAAGCTGGTCTTGGAGCTGGAGTCCTCCTGACCTTCACTTCCCCAGTACTGGGATTGCAGTCTACCCAAGACTCCTCCTGATTTTATATAAACTGAGTTAATAGAATCCTAGCAGCCCTCAGGAAATAAGAGGATCACCAAAAGTTCAAAGCTAGCCTGGTCTACATTGAGAGTTCCAGGCTAACCAGGACGATATAGCAAGAGTCTGTCTGGGGTTGTATGTATATATGTATGTATGTATGTATTTAATTTGTTTAATGTACATTGATGTACATCATGTGTATCTGTGTGAGGGTGTCAGATCCCCTGGAGCTGATGTTATGCAGTTGTGACCTGCCATCTGGGTGCTGGGAATTAAACCCAAGACCTTTGGAGGAACAATTAGTGTTCTTAAGCAAGCACTGAGCCATCTCTCCAGTCCCCTGTCTAAAGTTTTAAAAGCAAAATAATGGGGCCAGAGAAATGACTCAGCAATTACAAGCACTGGCTACTCTTGCAGAGAATGAGGGTTCTATTCCCAGCACCTACATAGGGCCTCACAATCTTTTTTTTTTTTTTTTTTTTTTTTTTTT
>NW_004949099.1:5647877-5665851 GCF_000317375.1 Microtus ochrogaster | reverse complement strand
AAAAAAAAAAAATTATATGGATGTGTTTGCCTGTGCACATGAGTGAAGTGCCCAAAGTGGCCAGAAGAGGGCACTGGAGTTACAGCTCTTAGCTGCCTGATGTGGGTGCTGGGAACTGAGCTAGGGCAAGAGCGCTACACACTCATAACAGCTGAGGCATCTCTCCAATCATTTGCTTTAAACAGAAGCTCACTTGGTTACCCAGGCAGGCCTACAGTTCACTATGTAGTCCAGGCTGGTCTCAAACTTGAAGCAATCCTCCTGTCTCAGACCCTGAATGCTGGGAGTACAACTTCAAGCCACACCTGGCTTCAAGTCTTGGGTTCTATGTAAGAGTCAGTCCAAGGTTTTGAGCAGCAAAGCAACAAGATGTGATTTATTGATTGGAAAACCCACATGGAGCCTCCTGGGGAACTGTAGTGTTGTCGGGGGCCAAGGGCAAGCATGGGAGCCCTGTGAGCAGCTGTGTCACTTGCTAAAACGCAATGGGGTAGAAGTGACTGCTCCAGCTCAGCTTGTGTTAGCTGCTGGCACTGCGCTCCAGATGGCAGGATGCACACGCAGCTGGTCCACCTCTCTGTGCCTGGCTCTGGGACCACAGAGGGGAGGGGCCAACCTGCTTGGGTGTGCCTGAATTCTGGGAAAGGGAACAGCTTCCAGGTTGGATGCTGTGATAAAAAGAATAATTTAACCTGTTTCCCAACAGGTCTTGCACCAACTTCTGATGAAGAATGTGCTGAAGTTGGCTGTACAGCTCAGTGGTAGAGGGTCTGGGGCGATGGTTCCCAGCATAGCAGAGGAAAAAAAAATGTCCTAAGAACCTTCTTAACACCTTCTCCTGAACACCGCTGTGCGGAAGCAGCTTGACATGGCTGCAGCCATCTTGAGTCATGAGAGGCACTTGGTTACCTTTTTCTATAGCCTCCCATAGAAACCCATAAACAGATAAAGCCATTCCGGTCCCGTGGGTCTTAATCAGTGACTTTTCCGGATCCTCAGATAAGCAGACACATTCCAGCCAGTGGAAGCCCCTTAAATCCACTCTGATTTCTGACCTGGCAACCAACTGGTCACAATGCTGCCATCTGCCAGTGAATTTCTAATAAGCCACAGCATGCCGTCCCTGGTCTGTCTGCCTCTCGTGGTTTCCTAGTGTGTTGGGGTGGGTCCCCACACCAGGCAGGACTGTGTTGTTCTGGAAAACCTATGAATCACCGGGGAGGTTCAGTTCTCTTCTCTGCCTTGAGGGAGCACAGTTCACATTGCCTTTGAGTGGTAAACAAACGTTGAGAACATTTACGTCTACTTCCTGGGAACATGAAGTGCCCACCCTGGGGCTCCAGTGCCACACCCCCTCATCTTGATCCTGGGGATACAAGGCCTCTGTGTGTCTTGGATACATAATGAGAGGCCATCCCCTGGCAACCTGGGGGCAACCTGGGGGCAGTTTGGACCTGAAATCCTGCCATCTCAGAACAGTAGTGTGACCTCAGGTTGTCTGTGTTGGCCACCTATTAGATCATCCCAAAAGAGTGGTTCAGACGATAGATGTGTGATGTTTGCTGTGGCCAGGAATTTGGGTGAAGGTGGTCAAAGGGTCATGGGGTCACTGCCATGGTGTCACCTGGGGCTGCTCTCATCTGGAGGCTTCATGTACTCTCTTGGGGCTGGTGCACTCGTGTTGGTGGGATGATTCAG
Source organism: Microtus ochrogaster (assembly GCF_000317375.1). Taxonomy (NCBI): domain Eukaryota; kingdom Metazoa; phylum Chordata; class Mammalia; order Rodentia; family Cricetidae; genus Microtus; species Microtus ochrogaster. The sequence goes on along the minus strand of NW_004949099.1, from coordinate 5,664,153 downwards.
TTCTATGTGGATGTCTGTAGCACTGTGGCTGGCTCCTCCTGCGAAGCAGTCCCAGAGAGCAGGGTGGAAAACGCAGTCCTATGACCCAACCTCAGAAGTCACCCATCATCCTCTCTGCAATATCCTTCGGGTCACTGAGGTCATGGTGTTTGTTGGGAAGGGACATGAGACTCTTTGTCTCCTGACCACCAGATTGCAAGGCTGAGGATGGAGCCTGGCCCCTCTCTGGCCTTTCTGGGCACTGTGCTGTGGTGCCAGCCTGTGGCTGGACTTGCAGAGCTCCTAGAAAGCATACCAGTTATAGAGGACTTCTGAGATCACAGCAGCAGAGGCCACCACAGCCAGGACTGCTGGACTGGTGGGTGGCAGGACCTAGGAGGAGAGCAAGCTTCCCAGCCTTGTAGAAATCAGGGAGGTCTGTACAGCAGCTGGCTTGGATGTCCAGACAGCTTAGGCCTGGAGTGGGAGGGATAGTGTCACCATACATAGTCATGGGTGATGAAGAAATCAGACCCATGGCATGGTCCTCAGAGACACTCGAAATATCAGTCATGAGCTGTGTTCTAGCTGTGGGCAACAGGGACACACCTCTGACCACCACAAAGGCCTTAACACTGATGCTGGGTTAGGGACAGGGTCTAGAAATCACCACCAAAATAAAGGGTCATTCTGTTTTAGCCAAGTTTCATGAACATGCCACCTCCAGAGGACACCATCATGGCCCCATGTGACAAATGGGAAAACTGAGGCCTGGAGCTCACGGACCTGGCTGAAGTCACAGACAAGGCTAGCCCAGACTTTGCTGTGGACAGACAGATGCAGGTGCTGCAGCCTCTGCCTCCTCGCAGAACATACAGAGCCTCTTCGGCACTGACCAAAGGCCTCCTAGGTCCAGGGCTTCCCAAGTTGGGAGGAGACAGCCTGTATTCACGCACGGATCAGCTTCTGTGTGCAAGGTCAGTCATGTGACTGATTAATAGGGCCTGAGGGATTTTCCAGGGATTGCTGAGGAGTGAGGAGGATTGCCTGACCTCTCTCTCCTCCCTCTGTCCAAAGGTAAGAAGAGATGCAGCTTCATGGCCCAGAATCTGTGAGATACTCCATGCATGTCAGTGTGTGTTTGTGTGCCCATTTCACAGGTAAGGAACAAAACGCCAGAGGGAACGCTGTTGCCCAGTTATATATGCAAGTGCAGAGCCAGGCCTATGTGTGTCCTTCAAAGTGACAGGGAGCCGAGGAGACAGCTTAGCATGCAGAGTGCTGTGAGGCATTGAGTGTGGACCCCCGACATGGAAAGTTTGTAGCCCATCCTGGAGGGACCAACATGACAGGATCACTGGGGCTTGCTGGTAGCCTAGTGGGTATGGCAGACAGGACCCACACAACCAGTGATGAAAACAGAAAAATAAATTCACAAAAAGAGGTGATCTTCAGGTTCCATGAGACCTGTCGCAAGGGAACAAGGTGGAGAGTAAGTTGGCAGGATACTTAATGTCCTACTGGGGCCCTCCACAGCCACCCCTCATCCCACTCAGCTCCTGAGGGATTGTCTAGCTCACGTGGCCTCTGTCTTCAGCCTCCTGAACTGGGCATAGTAGGCCCACACCTGTAATTCCAACTCTCTGAGGGTGCAGGCTGGAGGAGCAAGAATGTCTTGGCCATCTTCTGTCACATAGCTAAATCACAGCCAGCTCAGGTTCCATGAGACCCTCTCTCAAAAAAAAAAAAAAAAAAAAAACAAAAAAAAACAAACCACAAAACCCCTGCTTTGATCAGCTATGGGTTGACTTTTTCTTGGTCACCATACTGGCCCCGGACACTAAATAATTGACCAACACAGCTGGACAAGTGGGGGCAATTGACCAATGCTGAAGGTCAAATTACAGCAGACCTTGACCTTGGACAGTTTACCCTCCTTGGCCCCACTGAAGGGAGCTTGTGCTTGGAGTTTCTTAATCTAATCCTATTCATTTAAAATTATATTTTATATACATATCTACCTACAAAGAAGATAGACCAGTGTCAGTATTTTTTGTGAGTATTTTTGTTGTTGTTGTACTGAATGCTTTGTTTTGAGATAAGATCTTATTATTGGTTAACCTAAACTTGCTGTGAAGCCTAGACTAGTCTCCTGGCAAACTGCTTACCTCTGCTTCCCAGGTTCTGGAACTATAGGCCTGTGTCTCTGTATCTGGTTAGGTGCTAACCAAGCATGGTGTCGCTGTGTCACAGCCTTCTCTTCTGCTAGAGCAGGGTCATGATGGGTGATTCTTAGGGAATTGTCTTTTCTCCTCTACAGCACATCCCAGAGGTTCATCTGTGCTGGTCCATGTCAGTCCGGTTCACTCATTCTTGTTACTGTACTCTACTGGCCAAGCTCACACCCAGGTGATGTGATTTTGGTTTTCCCGTTACAGATGAGAAAACAGGGGCTCACAGAGGTTAAAAGCCTGTCAGGTCGTCCAGCTTCTAAGCAACAGAAAATCACAGCTGGTCCCCAGAAGCTATGGCTCCCGTGATCCTTTATACTCAATTATATGAACGATAAGAAGGGAGCAATAAATAGAAAGAGAGCCCTGGGAGCCATCTCATCCTTGGGGGCTGATCAGGAAGGGGGACTGGGTTGACCAGGAGGCTGTCCAAGGTCAGAGAACACTCTTAGTTCTGGAGACATGGCTCAGCATGTGTTGCTCCTGCAGAACACCTGAGTTTGGTCTCCAGCACCCATCCAGAGGGGCTCGCAGCTGCTTGTAACTCCAGCTCCAGGGGATCTGATGCTCTCCCACAGCCCTCTGGTGGCACTTGCACATACCCACACACATGGACACATACCCACACACATGGACACATACCCCCCACATGTACACACCCACCACATGTACACATACCCACCACATGTACACATACCCACACACACACACGCACACACCCACCACATGTACACATACCCACACACACGCACATACCCACACACATGGACACATACCCCCTCACATGTACACACCCACCACATGTACACATACCCACACACACGTGTACATGCCCATACACATGTGAACACACCCACGGACATTCATACATACAAAGACATACATAATAAAAATAAATCTTTTTTTGTTTGTTGTAGGTTTTGTTTTGTTTTCTTTTTTCAAGACAGGGTTGTTTCTCTGTGTAGTCCTAGCTGTCCTGGAACTCACTCTGTAGACCAGGCTAGCCTCAAACTCTAAGACCTGCCTGTCCCTGCCTCCCTAGGGCAGGGACTAAATGTGTGTGGCACCACCACCTGACATGAGAATAAATCTTAAAACAAACAAATAAACAAAAAACCACCCTCAGTCCCATATCCACCTGCCATAGGAGTGAATTGAGGACACAGGACATAGATCCCAGGAGGGGCTCAGGTTCTGCAAAACACCTTTTCAGGGGGCTGGAGAGATGGCTCAGCGGTTAAGAGCATTGCCTGCTCTTCCAAAGGTCCTGAGTTCAATTCCCAGCCACCACATGGTGACTCACAACCATCTGTGACGAGGTCTGGTGCCCTCTTCTGGCCTTCAGGCACACACAGAGACAGAATATTGTATACATAATAAGTAAATAAATAAATATTTTTTTAAAAAACACACCTTTTCAGCTGGGCCTGGTGGCCCCTGGGACAAGAGGATTACCATAAGTTCAGGGCCAGCCTGGTCTATATATATAGTGAGTTCTAAGCTACCCTGAGGTATACTGCAAGACCCTGTCTGGAAAAATAAAAGACCTGTCCACACACACACTTAAAAATTAAAAGGACCCCTCTTCCTCTAGACAATGAATTGGAACAGCTTGAGACAGACTCAATTTTGAGCTTTAGTTTTCTTGTTTGTAACATGGAATTAATCGTTCCTGCCCAGAACATCTAAGAGTTAAAAATCATGAAGGGGGCTGGAGATGTGGCTTGGTTGGTAGGATGCTTACCTAGCACGAGCAAAGCCCAGGGTCCATCCCCAACATCCCCTAAACCCAGTGTGGTGAGGCACACCTACGGACTTTCCTTCAGAGAGGTGAAGACAGGAGGGCAAGAAATTCAGGGTCATTCTCAGCTACAGTGACTTTGAAGCCAGCCTGGATTACATGAAAATCAAAAAATAAAAATCAAAAATTCAGGGTGACACCATCAGCAGACCAGGCTCTCACTACAGGCAGGAAACCAGCTAGGGCCCTGGCTGTCTATCTTTATTCTCTGGTGTGATGGGCTTTGTAGCTGTGCCTTGCTCCCACACTCAGGAGCTTCAGGAGGAGGGGCTATCTTCTTCCCATGGTCTAGGTAAGGTGCAACCCAAGCCCTACTCTCTAAAGATCCCCCTGAGCTCCTTGGAGCTTGGAGTCAAGGCTGCTGGCCCATGCCCACATTACTAAGCCTCTGGATATAGCTGTGAACACAATACCCTGTCAGCTCATGCCCCAGACATATGAGCATGTCACCCAGCACCAGAGAAAACCCCTCCTCCAGCAGCCTCCACCCTTTTCCCTCCCCATCTCTGGGGACCAACAGTTGCTTCTCTCAGAGTTTCCACAGCCTCCCCAATCCTTAGACCATCCACCCTCTGTGCCTGGCACAGGCTCTGCCCTTACTGCCAGGGGCAGCTGCTGCCGGGGGAGCTGCTGCCAGGGGAGCTGCCTACCCTAACATCTCTCTGGCACCAGGCACAAGTTTAGCATAAACAGGAGTCCACAGACAGAACCTACATAGGGAACCCTCAGAAAGTGTTCCAGCTGGGATACAGAGGGGCCAAGCAAAAACACATATGGGCGTGAGTGCTAAGGGCTGGCTCCTTCCAACTCTTGTTGGTTGATCTATTCAGAACCACAGGGAGAGGTAGCAGAGGTCAAATACCACGACCCTAGATGGAGGGGTGACGGGTGTGTTCAGGAGCTTGGGTGTAGCTTCGGTACAGAGTGAGGTTTGGGGTTCAATGCCCAACTTATGGCTCAGGGCAGAATGCAGAGGTGGTAGGTGGGTTCAGCAGCTTGGGTGTAGCACAGGTAGAGCGTGTGGTCCTAGGTTCATTCCCCACTATGAACGCAGAGCAACCCACTGGCATGTTGATCTGGGTAATACTGAACATGTGGCCTGAGCTGAGCCCCAGTGTTCTGATCTCCCCTGCTCTGTTTGGTGATGGGATGATGATGATGAAGGCAGGACCCAGAGGGAGTAGGACAAAGGTTTAGGGTCAAGATGCTAAGTGTATCATAGGCTGGAAGGTCACGACAGCAGGGGACACTGCCAGCAGGAACAGGAAGGCTGGTCTGATTGAGAGTATGTGTGAGGGACAGTCCTGGTAAAGGCTTGGGGTCTTCAAAGGAAAGGAGCCAGAAAGGCAGGGATGAAGCCATAGCTCCAGCCACTTTTTTAATTAAAATTTAAATTTTGAAACAGTGTTTCTCTAAGTTGCTGAGGCTGATTTTGACCTTACTGTGTAGCTCTAGCAGACTTTGAATTTGTGGAGTTCCCAGCTCAGCACCAGCTGCAAGGATTCTACGTGTGGACCACTAGGTCCTGCTCACCCCCAGTTTATAACCCAGACAAGCAGAGTGCCAAGAGCTGAATGCCAGGCACGTTGCCCCTGGGTACCAAGCCTCCCTTTAAAAGAGGGCCAAGGGCATCTGAGTTCTCAGTCCTCAAACCAGCAGGTACAGAAAGGCCCTGAAGGAAAGGCTGAATTCATACCTGGAAGGGACCAGACTCCATCCATACCTCTTCAAGACTGCAGGAACCATGGTAGTAGAAGAGACGATTAGAGAAACTGAGGCACGTATTACAGCGTTTCTCTCCCCAAAAGCCTCCCCCTGGGTGCTCAAGGAGCCCTTCCCGGGAGTTAACGCTCCAGGCTGAGTCCTTTGGTGCCTGAGTACCGGGTTTGCCTCCTGCAAACCCCAGCCTAGCTGCTGTGTCTGGACCTAGCAATGAGGACTGGGGGAGTGTGAAGTAGAAGGAGGAGGGTCTCTGGGCCCCACACTGGATGGAGTGGGCATTTACTGCCCTCTCTCACCTGCCAAATTATCTTTAGCAAGTTCAGGAAGCACATCTGGCTTTACCTGTCTGTCACTTTGTCGGAAACTTCATGGTAGCCTCTGCAGAGTTTCCAGAGGAGTGACTTTCTCTCTCTCTCTCTCTCTCTCTCTCTCTCTCTCTCTTTCTTTCTTTCTTTCTTTTTTTCTTCCTTAAAAATATTTATTTATTTATTTATTTATTTATTTATTTATTTATTTATTTATTATGTATACAACATTCTGCCTCCATTGCCTGCACACCAGAAGAGGGAGCCAGATCTCATCACAGATGGCTGTGAGCCACCATGTGGTTGCTGGGAATTGAACTCAGGACCTTTGGGAGAGCAGTCAGTGCTCTTAACCACTGAGCCATCTCTCTAACCTCCTCCAGTAGACTTTCTTGTGTTTGGATGCTCCAATGTCTGGATGGTAAAGGGGCTCTGAAATGGGTGTTGTTTTTCTCAGAAGTGAAGACAGAAGAAGGGAGAGAGAGGGGAGAGAGAAGACAAGGGGGGGTGAAGGAAAGAGAATGAGAAAGAGAGGGAGGAGGAGAGAAGAGAGAGGAAGGGAAGAGAGAGACCAATGAACCAATGAAAATCTAGGCAGACAGGGTATAATATCAAAAGAGACATGGAGCCCCTACCCAGGTTTAACTGGATGCAGCAACTGCCCCTGGTTGAGCAGGCCCCCTTCACGAGTTGCCACATTCAGCTGGGGTGTAGCAAATCCCTGGGTGGGAAGAGGGGTGGAGGGATGGTGCCAGCAGGCTGTGGAGTACCTGGTCTCAAACCTGCCTGGGATGACAAAACTTACCCAGCATGTCCCTAACTGGCACCCTGATGCAGTCACAGGCCAAGTAGTCTCTCCTCCTCCCTGCCTTATGGGCCTGTCCCAGCCAGTCCAGATATTAGTATCTCAGGCTCCTCAGCGGAAATCAGTCTATCTAGCAAGTGTGGCCATGCATGCTTGTAACCTCAGCACTGCAGATACTGAAGTAAGAGGATTGCCATGAGTTCCTAGCCAGTCTAGGCTATGTAGTGAGACTCTGTCTCAGAAAATAAAAGACGTCGAGATGGCTCAGCAGGGTTTGCCATGCAGACCTGGTGACCCGAGTTTGCTTCCTATAACAAAAAGTGGAAAGAGAAAAGTGACTCCTCAGAGTTGTCATGTGACCTCCAAGGCATGGGTGCTGACATGTCACAGACACGCTAATAATAAGGTTAAAAAGAAAATGACAATAAAATTACTTGTACAAATGGTTGTGTGTATATGTGTGTATATATGTGTTGTATATATCTGTATGTGTTTGTTATGTATGTGTACATGTACATACATTTGTTTATGTTTTTTATGTATATGTGTGTCTGCACAGTGTGTGTATGTGGGGGGGGGTGAGTATATGTGTGCATGCGCACAGACTCCCATGGTATGAACCCTAGTCATTTGTTATGGTGCGGCCACTCTGTGCCTCAGTTTCCCTATACAGAAGATAGAAGCATTGCCATCATCATCCTGTGGAATAAGTGAGGGGTGTTAATGCAGCCTTGGATACAATCATAGACCCCAGTTTTAGCCTGTCCCCACACTGATGGTGACAAACTGAACTGGCCACGCCTGTGTCTGGATGCCTGGGTAGGAACTCTCAGTGTTGTGCACCATGTTTGATCTCTGACGCAATTCAGCCTTCCAGAGAGGGAAACAGAGGCCCTGGGGGAGAACTCTGCTAAAATCAGACAGCACACAGGTGAAGTAGGAGGTGACAGGCATGACTCCCTAGGAGACCCAGTCTGTTCCAGGCTTAGTTCTGCCCTGAGGCAGCCTGAAGCCCAGAAGGGCGAGTGGGACTGTTGCAGGAGCCTCTGGGTAGTGGCTGAGCTGGCAAACACCAGACACCTTCCAGAATCTTGTGTTGGGAGGTGGCACTGGGACACCAAAAGGGGCAGCAAGGGAGCAACTGGGAGGGGCCTTCTAAGGCTCCCAGAGAGAGGCGCTGGCAGACTTTGCCCTGGCTATTCCAGAGGTAAGAAGAACGGAACATGAGTGCTGACTTGGCAGCTAGGGGCCTGCCAAGGAATGAATGAGTGAATTTTTACCACACATGCTAAGATCAAATATGGTTCTAGAAACCAAGACTCTGGCCGCACAAAATGGTATGTAATATAAAGTTGACCTTGAGCACATGGTTTATGGAGTCATTACAATAGCCTCACAAGGAAGCAGATGTTACACACACACACACACACACACACACACACACACACATTTTTTGACATTTATTTGTGTATGTGCATGTTCGTGTGGGTGTGTATGTACCATGGGGCTCATGTGGAGGTTAGAGAACAATTTTGAGGGGTCAGTTCTCTCCGAGTTCAGAGACTGAACTAAAGTTATCAGACTTGGTACACAGGCTTTACACACTGAGCCTTCTTGTTGGTCCTGCTGTATTGTTCAGAGAGGTGAGGAAGCAAGCTTCTCTGGGTTAGGGTCCCAGCTGAGAAGCCAAGGGTCAAGAATGAGTGGAGAGGAGGCAGGGAACAGTAGAACCTTCCAGAGCAAGTCAAATGTTTGAATCACACACTGAAAATAATAGAATCCTGAGGTGCTGATGACAAGTGCCCAGCACAGCCACCCCCTGTCCCCAGGCCTGTCTCTGCCTCCCTGCTGAGTTCCTGTCCGGCAGGTGTCACAGTCCATTTCAAGAGGAGGCGACTGAGGCCTCCTCAGTCAAGGGCAGTACTGGACCTGCACTGGAGGCTTGAGGCATCAGTGGTGGTCAGGATGTGCTAGTGGGAGGAGGCCTGAGCCTGAGGAAGGACAAAGCCCCAAAACCTAAACTTGTTCATACCTGGGGATTAACGCAGAGCGTGTGGAGGGGTGGGGGTTGCCAGAGGAGCAGGCAGGTAGCAGCAGGCCTAGGGTAGAACGCTAGGGCAAGGGGGTGGACCAGTCCAGCCTTGTCCAGGGTGGGTGTCTGCATGCCACCAGGCTGCCCATAGGTCAACTTTTTCTCTTTTTCTTTTCTTTCTTTCTTTTTTTTTTAAAGATAAGGTTATCACATAGCATGTGACCCAGAGCGGCTTTGTATATTCCTCAGACTAGAGAGTGTCCTGGGCTATCCTTATACAACACAGGTGGAGAGACAAAGGCATGCAACCTACCTGAGGTAATGCAACTACAAAAAGGCAGAGTAGGGATTTGAACCCAGACCCTGGCTGTGGAGTCCTTCAGACTGGCTCCTGCTGCTTGGTTCTATTGCCCAGGTTAAAATGCTTTATTCATGATGAACCTGAGAAAAGGCTCTCAAACCAAGGGAGCCATAGAAGCAAATGTGAAGGCACACTTGGTTTTGATATTTTCCCTGCGTGCTGTTTACTTGTTCAGGACCAGAGAGCTGCTTTCTGTTTACTGACCTAACAAAGCAGCAAATGACAGGGAAACTCAGGCTGAGCCCTCGCCATCACAGACAGCCCCTTTGACCAGTGACAAACCTAAGATTCAGTGCTCTTGGTCACTGTCAGAAGCTCCTGGCCAGGTGGAGCTGAGCTGGGCTGAGCAGTTTGTAGACTCCCAGGGTGACTTCAGGACTGTCTGCCCCGCAAACATCTACCAGGTAACAAGCCCTCTCTCACTGCAGAGCCAGGACTAGTGTCCCCATTCTGGAGGCCTGAAAGAAAGGGCTGGCCCCATGGTCGGACCAGTGAGGCAGGACAGGAACACAGGGCTCTTCTGTTCAAGGCGGGTTGGCTTGAAACAGTGGTAATTGGCCCAGCCAGAATAAGGTAGAGCCAGAATTTGTTTTTAGTAACTTTGATTATACGGATTTGTGGGGTACAGCACGATGAAGAGATACATGTATTCGGGTGTAGTGGTCAAACCAAGATAGTTAAGATCTTAAGCCATGCATGGCTGTGCACGCCTATAATCCCAACACTTGCAAGGCAGAGAGAGAAGGGTCTCAGCTCTCTAGAGAGTTCAAGGTCAGTCAGCCTTGATTACGCAAGATTCTGTCTCAAAAAGGAAGAAAAAAATTGAGACCGAAGACAGTGTCTCAGTGGTTAAAGCAGCCACTGCTCTTGCAGACTGGGTGGGTCACGACCTCCTGTAACTTCAGCTCCTGGGGATCTGATGTCATCTTCTGACTTCCTGAGGCACCTCTGTGCTTGTGGTGTACATAAATTCATGCAGGTGCACGATACATGTGAAAATAAATAAATAAAAACACAAGTTAATCCTTAAAAAAAAAACAAAACCAACATCTTGTTTGTTTTGAGACAGAGATCCGTATATACAGGCTGTTTTTTAACTCCATATTTATCAGAATGACCTTAAATTTTTGGTCCTCTTGCTTCTACTTCCCAAGTGCTAGGATTTTACTACCATTCCTGTTTGTTTTTGTTTTTTCAAGACAGGGTCTTACTAGGTAGCGCTGGCTCTCCTTGAACTCACTATGTAAACTAGGCTGACCTCAGAATCACAGAAATTCACCTACCTCTGCCTCCCAAGTGCTGGGATTAAAGGTGTGTACCATCACATCTGGCTTCCATTCCTGGTTTTATTTGGTTGATTAACTTGAACCCAAGGCTTCATGCTAGACAATCAGTCTATCAACCAAGGTACTCCCAGCCTTCCTTAATCTCTCTCTCCCTTCCTTTCCTTCCTCCTTCCTTGCCTTCCTCCACCCATTATCCATAATCCATCCACCCCTTCTTCCTCTTCTCCTCCTCCTCTTCCTCTTAGTCTTATAAAGAGGATCTCTTTATGTAGTCCAGTCTAACCTTGATGTCATGGCAATCCTCCTGTCTCAACCTTACCAGCACTGGAATTATAGCAGTGAGCAGCCACTGTAGGCCTCCTTAAATCTCTTTAAATATTCCTTTTTTTTTTGCTTCAAAGTGACAGTTATTGCTGCTTATAATATGCAGTGTAACATTTCAATCGAGAGCATCAAATCAAGGTCCTTAACCTTCTAACCCCCTGGATTGCATTTTTTTTCCAAGTCTCCAAACCCCTTTCAGATTCAGGTCAACAGCCGGAAGTCTTTGCCTACCTTCCCTTTCTCTTCCTGGTTCTTCATTTCCAGCAGACTATATGGGTCCCTTCCTCCCCAAAGCTCAGATCCTCCCACTTCATTCATTCCCCTTACCGCCCATCATCAAGGTCACTGGGCTCACTGAAGCCACCCCAGGCTCTGTCGTCACAGAGAGATGTGGGAAGAACGCAGGGGATATAGCCAGACCATGATACAGAGGGGAATGGGCGCTGAAGGGTTGAAGAGAGAGCTGCCTCATCTGGGTCAAGAAAGCCCTCCTGGGAACTTCCCGGAAGAGGAAACCTGCCCTCCACAGGCTACAGTACAGACCCGAGTGCTGTTAGAGGCACGCATACAGACAACCATACTCAGTTTCCTCCTTGGAAAGCAAGAACTCCTCTGAGGAACTGAACTGGGGCGGGGGTCCAGGCCTTTCCAAATCTGACACCAGGTTCGCATCAAGCACCTGGTCCAAGGCTGGTTCCCCCTCACACCCATAGTCTTGTCATAGATCTGCAGAATGAGGAGGGCCTTCAAAAAATTGGTGAAGGTCATGGTGGCCCAGACTTGGCTGGATTTGCCAAAGTTCTCATAGCCAGTGGGAGCTCTAAGTGGATAGCATGACCCCCGATTTCTTTCCCTTCTCATCTTTATATTCTCATTATCTCCCACAGTTCTATCCTGAGGAGGTTGGTTATCACTGGTCCTCCGCGGAGCCACTGGGGCCCCAGCTCAGACCCACATTTGAGGGCATGGGAGTGGACAGCAATGCTAGGTGTTATTTTTACTCAGACAAGGTCATATGTAGCCCCACATAGCATCAAACTCATTAGGTAGTTGCAGATGGCCTGAGTTTCTGCCTCCTGGGCACTAGAATTATAAGTCTGTGTCACCAGGCCCAGGGATTACCCTCAAAATGGAAGTCCTTACTATAAATGCCTCCTCTCTTCCTGGACAGAGGCCAAGAGAAGTCAAGTAACGGTCCCACAGCTTCACAGCAGACAGATGCTGTGCAGGGTTGGTATCCGTGCTCAGGACAGCCAGGGAAGGGCAGCGTGTTCCAGTGATCGTGAATGCTCTACCTGAATGGGGTCATTCCCAGGTGTGGGCAGTGACATGACTTGGGTGGTGTTTCCATTTGTAACTCTTGGCCCTGAACTGGGTGTCTCAGAGAGAAGAGACTAACTTGAACATAGCTGAGCTCAACCTTGGCTGAGCTAATGGAGCAGCCTGGGGACTGGGCAGGGTCAGCCTCCAACCAGAGCTGGCTCCCAGCGTTTGCACACGCACCTCTCTGTATCACCCTGCCCTGTCATGGCACGGGGACTGGCAAGCATTGTCCTCGAGCTCCGGGCATGCTCTGCCTTCACCTGCCTCTACCTGCCTGTTGGAATGTGGAGCTCTGGCAGCCAGGAGGCTCAGCTGAAGGGTGAGGAGGAAGAGAGGGAAGAGGGGATGTCACTTGGGGGTAGGGTACCCCTGAAACAAGTGAGTCAGGCTTGCATCTAGGCTCTAAACTTCCTAGCCTGGCAATTTCCTAGGCACTTCAGAACTGGCCAGGACCTCAGTGGTCTTGTTTGTGAAATGAGGGGGGGGGGAGGTAGTATTCAGCCATTTCTGAATGATCCTAAGTGTCACAGCCCTGAGGCTGCTACTAGGAGTGACCCAGAGAGGTGAAGGTGCTTTCTGCAGGTCACACAGCTTTGATTTTATAGCAAGTGTAGGCCCTGGCTGATGGAGCAGCTCAGGGCTGGTGTTCCCACAGCTGTGACAGATGAAAGGGGCTCAGAGGCTGTGAGAATGTATGTAAGTATGTGTGTCTCTCTGTGTGTGTATCTGTGTGTGTCTGTGAATGTGCATGTGAGAACTCTTGCAGCAGGGGTGAGGTGGGATGAGATTCTAAACCATTAAAAACCGAAGGATTCTTAAGAAAAAAAAAAAAAAGACAAGGTCACATGTATTCAGCCAGTCATGACCTTCAACTTCTGATTATCCTGTTTACCAAATGCTGGGCTTAGAAGCATGCCCCACCATGCCTGGTTTATGCCATGCTGGGGATGAATGCCAGGGCCTTGGGTATGCTAGGCAAGCACCCCACTAAGCTACAACCCCAGTCCCACAGTCTAGAAAACAGAATGACTTGGCCCCTGCTTAGCAAGAAGAAAACAGGAGGAGGGTGTTGGGGAGAAAACAATGAGAGTTAAATCTGTGTCAGGTCTGCTTGGCTTACCCCTCAACATTCCGTTCCAGACGGAGAAGGAGAAGCAGAATGGCTCTCCACTCCTCACGTTTTCCAGAGCCTCCCTGGGGTGGGAAGGATGGATGCCAGGCAGATGTGGTCTTTTGATAATTTCAGAGACAGGGCAGGCTCTGTGGGAGACGGGAGGGCTGCAAGCCAGTGGCTGTCATACCTTCAAATAGTCCATGACTTCCAAGGGGCAGAGGATGCATCTGGGGCCTGACCCGAAGCAAGGGAGAAAGGCAGTGGACACCAGGGGTTGGGCTTGGCCCTGGGGTTGAGGCTATGATGATGAGTATGAAGGCTTCTGCACGGGGATTTTAGATGAGGACACCCAGTGGCTTCCCCAGCTTTGGGCCACTGTGTATTATGACCTGGGTGGAGAGGACAGGACAGATACACAGGATTTGGAGGGAAGGGAGAATGAGGTTGAGTCTCTGAGTCTGCAGCCCAGATGATTTGGGGTCAGAGAAAGCTCTCGGAGGGCCAGGGATGTGGTGCAATCAGCAGAGTGTTTTCCTAGCTAGCTGCACGAGGTCCTGGATTTGATCCTCATACACCAGACATGGTGGTATGTGCCTGTGATCCTAGCACTCGAGAAGTAGAGGCAGGAGGGTCAGAAACTCAAGGCTCCAAACTGAGTGGGAGGCCAGCCTGGGTTACGTGTGACACTCTGCCTCAAGGAGAAAAACCAGGTCTCGGAGGAAATTCTTTCCCAGTGTCTGTTGCCGCCTTTCTGGAAGTTTTGAGCTTGAGACTGGTTGTAGTCTGGGTCCTTCTTAGTTGAACTGATTCTGGGGGACCCAAACCCCTCAGGCACTTGCTGGTTACTCCATCTCAGGGCCAGGTAAGATACAGAGTGGTGGGAACCCCAATCTTGCTTGTAGATGGTCTGTCCTGGTGACTGGCTCTGTAAGGGACCTGATGCCTCTCTTCTGGTCCCCTAAATGAGTCATCTCCCTCCCAGAGACTGGAAGACAGAGTCCTGGGTCCCAACAGCTGCTGTGGTCTGGGTTGAGCACAGTCAGTTCGCTTTCCACACTCACCACTCGCTCCTGCATCCTCTTGGGACCTGTGACTTCAGGGCCCAGGAAACAAGGTGTTTTTGTTTGTTTGTTTGTTTAAGTGTTTGGTTTTGTTTTTGAGACAGGGTTTCACTGTGTTTTTCTGGTTGTCCTGGAACTTGTTCTGAAGACCAGGATGGTTTAGAAGTCAAATATCCACCTGCCTCTGCCTCCCTAGTGCTGGGGTTAAAGGTGTGAGGCACCACAGCCCAGCTTTGTTCGTTTGTTTTGTTGTGATTGTTTTCCCAGACGGGGTTTCTCTGCACAGCTCTGGCTGTCTAGGAACTCTCTCTGTAGACCTGTCTCTGTACTCTTGAGTGCTGGAACAGTGTGTTTTCAAGCTGGGTCAGCTACAGTCAGGCCTTCACCAATTCACAGGCAGTGCAGGTTAGGATAGGAGAGCAATCTGACGCATCATGACTGGTTCAATCCTGCCTGGGGGAAGGACAGGTTAGCAAACTGACCACACAATCTCTCTTCAGATACTTCCTCTCTGTTGCCGCTGTCCCCTGCACCTGATCTGCACATCTGGAGGGACTCTCTTGAGGAGTCTTATAACCACTCCCCCAGCTAGCATCTCAAAGGCAGCCTGCAGTCAAAAGGTTTTGCCAGCGTGGAGGAGCAATGTTTAAGAGTATGGTTTAGGGCTGGAGAGGTACCTCTGCGGCTAAGAGGACTGACTGCTCTTCCAGAGGACTTGGGGTCAATTCCCAGCACCCACACGGCAGCTCACAACTGTCTGTAACTCCAAGATCTCACACCCTCACACAGACACACATGTAGGAAAACACCATGAACATAAAGTAAAAATAAAAATAAATAAATTATAAAAAATAAGGATTTAAATAGAAAAAGAAAGGATTAAAATAAATCTTTTATAATTTTTTAAACAAGGAAGAAAGAAAAAAGGAAAGAGAGAGAGAGAGAGAGAGAGAGAGAGAGAGAGAGAGAGAGAGAGAAAGCTGCCTTTAGGAGCCAGGCTTGAACAAGTTTGTGCTGCTGGGTAGCCTCTGCTTGTTCAACAACCTCTCTGAGCCTCAGTGTTCTCCTTCAACTAGAACAATCACCTTCTAACAGTGCTACAAGGATTAAATTACATAATTTGGGCAAATTACTCAATGTGGAAAAACAGCAACTGGCACAATCAAGCTTACAATATCAATCTTGACAGCGGAAGGAACACTTTGCTTGGGACTTAATCGGGGTTGTTTAAAGGGAGCAGAGGCATCTGTGGAGCATGGCTCAGGGGCTAAAAACCATTAAGCTGAAATCCTCTCTCAGCACGACCGCTTCACATTCCCTCCCCCGCGGAAGCTCCAGAATGCATGTCATTAACGTTGGCGTGGGAGGTTAATTCCAGGTCTGTGTGGGGCTTCTGCTCAGAAACGCAGCGGGGCTGGCAGTTTTGGGCCCACATGTGCCTCCAGAGAGGCTGCATCCTATAATTCCAGCACTTGGGAGGTGAAGGCAGGAGGGCCAGAAGTTCAAGGCCACCCTGGGCCATAAATTGAGTTGGAGGCCAGCCCACTGAGGGCCAGAAGCAACTTCCCTGTCCCAAGATGAGGAAAGGGCAGGGAGGTTTGCTAATTGCCACGTTTGTTTTCTCTGCAGCCTCAGAACAGCAGAATACTGTTCTCTCTATTTTATAGGTGGGGGAATGGAGGCACAGTGCAGTCAAGTAACTCCTCCAGGGCTTCACAGCTCAAAGAGGCAGAGGCAGGATTTGAACCCAAGTCAGCTGACTTCGTAGACCATACCCCCTCCCGCTTGCTCGCGCTCTCTCACTCTTGCTCTACTGTACTGCGTGTGCTAACAGGACCACCCTTCACCATCCAGGACACCCTTCACCATCCAGGACACCCTTCACCATCCAGGACACCCTTCACCATCCAGGACACCCTTCACCATCCAGGA
>NW_004949099.1:5643998-5647777 GCF_000317375.1 Microtus ochrogaster | reverse complement strand
CCTTCACCATCCAGGACACCCTTCACCATCCAGGACACCCTTCACCATCCAGGACACCCTTCACCATCCAGGACACCCTTCACCATCCAGGACACGTGGTTGTCAGAAGGCTGCAGCAGAGGACACTGATTCAGGAAGCTAATGTCCCCACAGCAAGAGGCAGAGCTGGGGGCTGGCTGGCTCTGTCTGGTTTGAGCAGCTGTGCTTCTGGGATATGAGAATGAAGTCATCTCTTATTCTTTGAGACATTTTTACTTTATTTATTGATTTATTTAGTTTTGTTTTTTTTGAGCCAGGGTTTCTCTGAGTAGCCCTGGCTGTCCTGGAACTAGCTCTACAGACTAGGCTGGCCTCAAACTCACAGAGATCTGCCTGCCTCTGCCTCCCAAGTGCTTGGATTCAAGGTGTGTGCCACCACTGCCTGGCTCCCTGTTTATATTCTAACGAGGCAGAAAAAGGGTGGATCAGGATGGGATGGGAGATGAGGAGGATCTGGGAGTAGACAGAGGGCAAACTGTGATCAGGATGTAATATGTGAGAAAAAAAATCTATTTTCAATAAAAGGAAAGAAAACAAAATATAGAAGGAGGAGGAGGAGGAGGAGAAACACAAACCAAACATATATAAAGGCACTCAAAGCCATGGTCAAAGCTCTGTCTGGAGATGTCAAATGACTTAGTATCTCTAAGATACCAGCACACAGCAGGGGCTCAATGTGACGTGTCATTTGTGGAGTGAGCTGCTTGGGAGTCCTGGTAACCTAGATGGAACCTGAGCTAGGCACAGGGAGAGGACTTTAAGGGAGAGGCCAATGCAGATTGTGTGAAGGTGGGAAGAGAGGTTGAACCTGAGTATTCCAGCTGAATGGAGCATTCGGATGGGGCCTCACTGAAGCGCTGGTAGGAGAGATGAGGTGGGGGAGGCAGCTAGGTATGATCCACCTTCACCCAGTGCCAGGCTGAGGAATGGGAGTCCCTTGGAAACCCAGCCTGCAGGACCCTAGGGTGGGACTGGACCCAGGAGGACATCATAGGAGAAATGGAATTGGATTTTGATTCTACTGCTCCATTACCCATCAAGAAGACCATTTGGGGATGTACTAGCTTCGGCTTCTACAGGCTAGACCATGTTTGCCACTCTGCTACAGGCTAGACTGTATCTGCCAGCCTGTGGCCAGCTGGGGACCTGGCCCTATCAGTCCTCTGCAAGGACTCAGACCTTACCTGAACCTTCATTCCAGCCTGCGTTGATCTCTCTGCCCCATGCTGGACCTGTCCACATCACTGGTCACTTCTGGAAGGCATTTCCGATTCTCACACTTGCTTGCTCAACTCCTTACACAAGCCCTTGATGTTCATGGCCTTCAGGATGCCAGACACGCCTGTCCTCCTGTCTCATATCTCTCCCCGACACAGCAGGAGCTTCACACTCTGGCTGCAGAACATATGCACCTTCTCCAAGGAAGACATGTCTTGCTTCTAGGCCTTAACCCATGCTGTTCCCCCTGCCTATGATGCTTGTCCTGTGTCTATCGAGTCTCTGTAGCCCAGGCTAACATCTACGGGGCTGAGTCATGAGAAGAGGGGAGAGAAGGAGAGTTGGTACATGGCCAGCATATCTTGCCACAAACATTGTTCTCGTCCAAGCTGGCAGTCAGACCCCAGAGCCTCAGGGGTGGGCACCAGGCCACCATGAGGAGGCGAGGTGGCCAGGCAGGACTCCCAACACAGTTTCCCAAGCTGCCAGATCTCTGGAATGTGTGGTCCCGTCCTGTCTCGTCTGTGGTTAGGGAAATATTCAGCTGAAAATAAGCATTCCTCATTCCTGATGAAGGATGACATCGGGGACCCTCTGGCCCCCACAAAAGAACCCTGTGCATCAGCCTGGTCACATTGGCCTCCAGAGGCCCACCTGCACCATGCTGTGTGACTTCTCATTAACCTCTCTGCCAATAGAGCGTCTCCTGCCAGCTCAGCTGTGCAGATCCCATGGGGACCCAGCCCAGGGTGCACTGTCCTGCCTGGCCTCGCGGTCTGCCCTTTGAGCACACCTCCTGTGGCTGCCTCTTCTTCCCATGTAGAACATAATTCCTATAGTTCTGACCTTCCTGGCTAGAACTGCTTCCCTGACACCAGTCCAGCTGCCAATGTCCCCAGGTTCCTGCCTTCCTCATTCCTCCCGGATATAGCCCAGGGGGAGCTGTGGACTCCTGACCTGCACTGCCCTGCTCTCTGGGGAGGATGTCCTCTGTTGTCGCCTGTTTCCCAAGGACACTGGTAGTTTTCCTCTGTAGCTTGCTCTGGCCTCTCTCTGGATGGGGGATGAGCACTAAGTAGCTGACAGGGCAGGTTTACACCTGGGAAGGGACTAGAGGAGGACTCAAAAGATGGCCAGGGTCAGGGGGCATCCAGGGGTCAAGGCTTATAGTTTGGTCTCTAACAGACAGGGTTAAAGTTTGGGTTCAGTCAGAGACAAGGCTGATGTCTGCATCTAGTCAGGACCAGGGCTTAGTTCACCACATGAGCCAGGAATAGGGATTAGTATATATGATTAGTGTTCAGAGTCCAAGACTAGAGTCAAGTGTAAGTTTATAGGCAGAACTATCTTCAGTCGGTGAGCATTAGGTCTTACCTGCAACCTAGCCCTGTCTGAGACCAGAGTCGTGGTCTCCATTCTGACTAGGATCAGGGCTCAGCTGGGCACCAGGGCCAGGGCTGAACATACGACCAGAACGGAAGTCTGTGAGAAGGGCTGAGTCTCAGTCTATGCTTACAACCCAGCCAGCCGTGAGAGGGATGAAGGCTCAGTTTGAAGCAGGATCAAGGTTCAGCCTACATTTGTATACAAATTCCTCTTAAGCACACAGCAGAGCAAACAGGGCTTCAGAAACACCTATTAACTCCCAAATGTGGACCCCTGCGGTCAGCTGGCATTTCCTCCTTACACCAGCTTTCTCTAGGGAGCCACCTCTGGGGATGCCCACACAGCTATCCAGGGTACTACCAGCCTCCCGCAGGGAAGACTCCTGGCTCCAGGATAGTTAAGGAAGAATCGTGGGAAGAGGAGAGGCATGCCGTGGGTGCCCAGTCCCCCTCCCACTCCCCAAAGGCTTAGCAGCCCCTTGGAGTGGGCATGTTGACAGGATACTTAATGAGACCCAGAGGGAGGTGCTCTCTCAGGGCCCCCTGGAAGGAAGCCCGGGTTGGGAATTAAATTAAATGCTGGTGTATGTCCCAACAAGCAGAAAGGCGCGAGCCCGGGCCAGGGCCCAGTCACTGCGGGGAGTTTTGCCATAATTACAGGGCAAAATAAGTTTCGGAACTTACGTAACTCCACTAAGTGGGCCCTGAGGGTTAGGCAGAATCACTCAACCCCAGAAAACACTTGCACCGCGAGGTTGCACCTGTGAGGCCCTGTCACTTCCTCAGGTGGCGGGGTGGGAATGTGCACAGAGCAAGAACTTAGTCCTTGTCCCTGTCTTGTAGAGAAGGCAAACTCAGAGTCAACAAGCAAAGGTCACTTGGGTGAGGCATGACAAGCACCAGGTTCCATGCTCCCCACACCCCAGTGAGGACCACCTGGGCAAGAAAGGGGACCCACATACCAGGCAGAGAAGCCTAGGCAAGGATGCTAGCTGGACAGGACACAGCAGGATAAAAGGAGGGGTCCCGAACTGAGTACAGTGCAGAGCTGGGGAGGCAAGGGGCAGGGGTGAAGGCTCACCAGGGCTGGGAGGCAAGGGGCAGGGGTGAAGGCTCACCAGGGCTGGGAGGCAAGGG
>NW_004949099.1:5638545-5643855 GCF_000317375.1 Microtus ochrogaster | reverse complement strand
CAGGGGTGAAGGCTCGCCAGGGCTGGGAGGCAAGGGACAGGGGTGAAGCCTTGCCACTGGGCACCAGGAAAAGGCCTCTCCAGTTTGGCTCCATTCCATCCTCACAGCACCTTCAGAATCTTCTGGGTGGGTAAACAGAGGCTCTGAGAACTGCAGTCACCCAGCAACAGCCTAGATGTGGTGACACAAAGATTAGCCCCCAGGCTTCTGGCCTCTGAAAGGCTGTGCCAACACTTTTGCTTCCTGCCTCTTCAAAAACAAGTGACAAGCAACAGCAGCATCAGAAACCTTCTGTGTGTCTCACACTGAGCCTGACGCTCTGCCTTCCTCAGAACATTTGACAAGAAGACATATAAGGTTAGTTTGTCTCTCACGCCACCTCATAGATGGAGAAACTGAGGCAGAGTGCAGAAATGTAATAAAATGTGTTCTCTCGGGAGCTGGAGAGATGGCTCAGCGGTTAAGAGCATCGCCTGCTCTTCCAAAGGTCCTGAGTTCAATTTCCAGCAACCACATGGTGGCTCGGGGCTGGAGAGATGGCTCAGTGGTTAAGAGCATTGCCTGCTCTTCCAAAGGTCCTGAGTTCAATTCCCAGCAACCACATGGTGGCTCACAACCATCTTTAAAGAGGTCTGGTGCCCTCTTCTGGCCTGCAGACATGCACACAGACAGAATATTGTATACACAATAAATAAATAAATATTAAAAAAAAAAACTAAGATTGAACCACATGGTGGCTCACAACCATCTGTAATGGGGTCTGGTGTCCTTTTCTGGCCTGCAGGCATACATACAAACAAACTGTTGTATACGTAATAAATAAATAAGTTTATTAAAAAAAATGTGTTCTCTTAATCTCTTCCCTCCTTCCTCTTTTTAGGTAGGGTCCTATGTAGCAAAGGCTGGCCTCAAATTTGCCATATGGTGAAGATAAACCTCGAATGTCTGATTCTCCCGTCTCTACTTCCCAAGTACTGGGATTATTAGCGTGTGCCACCATACCTGGCTTTAGTGGTCCTGGGAGTTAACACTGGCTCTGTGCACAGTAGGAAAGCAGTCTAGTAGCTGAGCCACATCCCCAGCCCTGGCATATGCCTGCAAACGTAGGTCTTGGGGTGTGGAAACAGGAGGATCAGGAACTCAAGGTCATCTTCAGCTACATAGAGAGTCCAAGGCCAGCCTGGGATACAAGAGATGAGTCTCAAAAACAACCAACAGCAGGGATAAACACACACACACACACAGATTGCAAAGAAAAGGGGGGGTGATAGAGAGACAGATGTCTTAGGTGGCACACGCCTTAATTCCAGCTCTTGGGAAGCAGAGGCGGTCAGTAGAGCTCCTTGAGTTTGAGACCAGACTGTTCTACATAATGAGACCAGGTCACCAGGAGAGTGAAGAGTTAGGAGGAGGGAGTCAGCTAGGGGACAGCTGGCAAACAGTGAGAAGTCACTAACAGGGACTTCAGTACCACAGGCATGCTCCCCACCTGGTCCTCCTGCCTCCACTTCCTCGTGCACCAGCATCCCAGGCATGTCACACCACACTCATTTTACACAGTGCTGGGGATTGAACCCCAAGCTTCATGCATGAGAGGCAAACACTACCCACTAAGCCGTACACCTGGCCTGTGTGGAAGATCCTCTGTGCCCTTGCTCCTCACAACAGTTCTTTTGTCTGGTTTTAAATCAAGGAGATTATTGATATTTATTTTTAGATAGGTCTCACTATGCAACTTTGGCTGTCCTGGAACTTACTTTAGTAGACCAGGTTGCCTTTGAACTCAGAGATCTACCTGCTTTTGTCTCCTGAGCTCTGGGATTAAAGGCGTGCGCAATCATACCTGGTTTTTGTTTGTTTTTCAGATATGCCCTTCTCTGGCTGAAGTTTTCATTCCCGATTAATGTCTTTTTTTTTTTTAAAGAAAGGGTTTATTTATGTATTTCATGTGTATATGTGTAGTCTCGAGTGTGTGTATACATATGCAGATGCTAATGAATGCCAGATGATGGCGTTTAGTGTGTGTGCATGTATATGTGTGCATCGGCATTTGATCCCTTGGAACTGGAGTTCCTGGCAGTTTGTGAGTCACCTGATGTGGATGCTGGGAGCTGAACCCCAGTCTTCTGCAAAGGATCAAGCACTATTGCTGAGCTCCAGCCACCCGATTAATACATACAATGGCTACTTTCCCCCTGTGGGTGGTTGTTGATGCCCTGGTTATTCCAGGGTACCATAGTCAGGTCGGAGGCAGCTGGACAAGGGACGGGAAGCAGACGTCCTGATGAGGGCCGAGAAGAGACACTCAAAGGCTAGAGTGTAGGAACGTTCTCACCCCTGGCACATGGGTCACTCCAGGCCAAGTGTATGAAGGTTCCCTTCCCACGGTAAGCAGCTGGCTGGGGTTGAGCAAAGACAGCAGTGTGCCCAGCTGGAGCTCATGGGAGGGTCCGCGTGCAAGGCAGAGCAGCTGCTTGCTTGGGCCAACCAAGGAGCACCAGGCCCAGGGCCCAAGGGTCAGACACACCTACAGTCAGGAAGCCTGTGGACACACTCCTTTCTGTGGCTCCTCAGGATCCAGGGATCCCCTCCCCCTCCACAGATCTCTGTCCTCCTGGAAGCAGAGACGGACCCTATCCCCCCCAGCAATGGAAGTCACTTTGGCTCACTGCTACCATCCATTGCGACAGTGGGTGCCAGCAATGAACGTCCCTCCCTTTCCCCAAGAGACCTTCTTCAGCCTTTGTTCGAAATGCCAAGTCCCCCTTGAGAATGTTTTTAAAGAATCTTGACGGCATCCGAGCTCTGAGGCCACAAATAGGACGTGAGTCATTCTGAAGCCGAGGCTGGAGCCGGAGCCTAGCCTGGGTCTCCACGTGTGAATGAATGAGAGAGCAAGTATGTGGGGGAAGGCTGGGGGTGGGGCGGGGGGACGTCATAAACCTTGCTGGCTCAGGAGGCTGTGCCCTTGTTGCCACAGCTCTGCCGAAGCCTGGGTCCCAGTCCCTGGATAGAAGTGGTCCCCCTTGTCCCAGAGCTACCGAGGACCATGTTCGCCATGCCCAGGTGGATCAGAGTGGTGCTCTTTGCCCTGCATGAGGGGGCATCGTGGCTGGAGACACACTGGTGACCTCTGTCCAGTCTGAAGATCCAAGAACAACAGCATGTGCTTTAGGTACTCAAACACCGTGAGCCCCCAGCCTTACACACTTCTGTTCCAAGCCTGGAACTCCTGAATTTGCTGTACCAGTCCAGCCTGAGCCATTGGCTCATGGCAGCTTCCCTCACACAGCAATGAGAGTTGGTCCATGAGGGACTGGCTCCCTGCCAGCCTCTGCCATTGCCTTGCCAGCCCATGACAAGTGGCTCTTTCCTACCTCAGGAACTTTGCACTGCCTCTTCCCTCTTCACAGAATGCCATTATCAGAGGTCTCGGCTCCTTCCCTTCTTTCATTCTCAGCTCACCTCCTGCAGATCTTTCCTGACTGCCCCAGACAGGGGGACAAGTCCAGGTGCCTGCCCCTTTGTAACTGCCCTGGCAGAAATGAAGATGTTCTAAGGAGACACTTGTGTTTCTCAATCTAGCAGGCTATTAGGACAATGAATGCCCCCCAAATGAGAATTTCCCCAGGAATCACTTGCTGGGAGAAGGAAAATGTGCCAGGCAGAGGGAACTCATTTCCTAGTAAGAGATTTCCCACAGTTCTAATAATGTGCCGGACATTTTACGGGATGAGACTGAAGCCCGGAGAGTGACTGGTCGGTGGGGGGTGGGACCACACCTTGAGCACCACGTCCTTGGCCTCTGTTTAAACGTTGTTATCACTTCAGGACCCTGAAGATGGGCTTAGGGTCTCTGGATCTCCCTGTCCCTCTTTCCAATGTGGACACGTTGAATTCATTTGACTCTTTTAATTCTCTTATTAAGGATGAGTGACTGAACCCAGCATGGGCCACAGGCTGTGACCTCCAAATTCAGTGGTGGCCTGGGAAGGGGACATCTGCCCATTGTCTGACTCAGGGTACCACATTCTGACGGTGTGGGAGAAGGCCAGGCATTGTGCTGTGGGTTTTTGGGCCTTCCATCTGCTGGCTTCTGGTCCTCACCACAGGGCAACCTGATGTTGATTGGTGACCTTTAAAAGATGGCATCTCAGGCCTGACTTGGCAGTAGGAGAAACTGGGGCTCAGCGCTGTTAGTGGCTTGTCCAAAGTTGCCCCAAACAAGAAAGAGGCCGCAAATTTTGGCTATGTTCTCCTCTGCTTTCTTCGTGCTCCATCCCTGTCTCTGTGGCTCTTCTAAGGTTTGTCCTTCTCCCCAAGACTGGCTCTGATTCGCAAAGCCCAGCAACATGCCCAGAGAAGAGGAGAGAGGCCCTGGGACTGTCCTGCCCAAGTTTGACAGGAGCAGGCAGAATAAAGCAGGGTGACGGATTGATTGGCCCTATTTCCCTTGGTGGTCTTGGTCTGAGCACTGAATGGCCTATTCTCTGGGGTGCCTTCAGCTCTGTGCAGGTTGGGGTGTCAGTTGTGTTCTAGTGAAGGGAAGGGAAGTTGAAGGCAGAGAGGTGGGAATGAGGGGAGTGAGTGGCCAAGAGGAAAGCCTGGGCACGAGGACTGGGCACGAAAGCCTGGGCATGAGGAAGAGCAGGCTCCCAGGGGTGGTGAATGCCAAGCGCAAGACTAAAGAATCAGGAGATGGTTCCCATGAGACTTACTGGGAGTTGCCTCTGGAGGAAAGAGACTTTGGAGGAAGAAGACAGCCTGAGAGAATTCTCCAGAGAAACCTGTGTGCCCTCCAGACTCACTTGCCCTTGCTTGGCTTGAAGATCACTAACGTGAGCTCTGTGTGGTGGCCCACACCCATAATCCTGCACTCAACAGGCGGAGGCAGATTGCCAACTGGGCTACAGTGTGAGATTTCTGTCTCAAAACAAGAAACAAAATGAAAAACAAGCTGGGTGTGGTGGAGCACTCCCTTAATCCCCGTACTTGGGAGGCAGAAGAAGGCAGATCTCTGAGTTCAAGGCCAACCTGGTCTACAGAGCAAGTTCCAGGACAGCCAGGCCTGTTACACAGAGAAACACTGTCTCCAAAAACCAAAGGGGGGAAAACTATTTCCTGTTTTTGCAGAGGACCCAGGTTTGGTTCCCAGTATCCACATAGTGACCCACAAGTACCTGTAACCCAGTTCCAGGGGATCTGATACTCTCTGAACTGCATGGGTGCTACGTGGCATACACAGGTAGTCTTAGGTACACGGTTACACATGTGGTGTACATACATAGACTCAGGCACACACCTACTCAC
>NW_004949099.1:5631363-5637596 GCF_000317375.1 Microtus ochrogaster | reverse complement strand
GCACACACCTACACATATGTGGTGTACTTACATAGACTCAGGCACACACCTACACATGTGGTGTACATACATAGACTCAGGCACACACCTACACAGATCGACACACCCCATACACATATAAAATAAAAAAATAAATATTTTAAAAGAGGAGGGGTGGGCGAGAAGGCTCAGTATTTAAGAGCTTGCATTGCTCTTCCAGATTCAGTCCCAGCACCTATGTCAGGAGACTCACAACCGTCTGTACCTCCAGCCAGGAGATCTAGCACCCTCTTCTGGACTGCAAGGGCACTTGCACTCACACTTGTACATATCCACTCACAGATATACACTATAGACATAATTAAAAGTAATACAAATCTTTTTAAAAAGAAAGTAATTGAGTAAATACATATTAAAATAACAATTAGTCAACCAATTGATCACTCACTCAATCACTGATCTGAAGCATCCACCACACCCAGATGGGCAGAACTTTGCCCCCGCACACACTGGTTTTCTGCCAAGGGTTTTATGGTGATCGTCGCCTAGGCCTGACAATGCTGGCTCTTCCCTCAGGCCTGCAGACATACTGGGAAACCGCAGTGGGGTGATGTGGCTTGCCATTACTGTCTTGATTTTGAGACTGACGCTTTTTGGGTCGGCTCCTACTCAGTTTTGCATATAGGCATGCAGAGATTTTGAAAATGTCTAGTATAGAACTTTAATCTGGATCCACATGAATCAGCCTTGCCTCGTCTCAGTTTTCTTCAAGGCTTAATAATGATGCTTATCAGCCTTCATTGTGGGAAACTCCAGACCACAGCAGGAAGGAACAGGGGTGGCCCTCAGGTTCCTGGAAGACCCCAGCCTTTTCCCTGAAAATCCTTAAGCATTCCTTCTGGATTCTCAGCCTTTCTCTCTCCCTCATGGTTTCTTCCTATGGAGATAGGGCAGCTTTCCAGCCCCTGGAGGGGGAAGCTGATCTGTGGGCATAACTCTATCTTCTCCATTCTTTGGCCAGCGAAGCCTTTCTCCATCCCCCAACCCTCCCTTATGTGTCTCTCAGCGGGATCAGCTTCCGAGCTTGGGTTTGATATTAGAGCTGGGTGCAGGCTCCTCCACCCTCGAACTGGAGAGCAGGGATGGGGCAAGTCTCAGGCTTGCATAGCCCCAGGCTCCTGATACAGTGGGTTCTTTCTTAGTGTCTTAGAAAGAATTCAGTAAGAAAACACCAACGATCACCCATGATTCAGACTCAGCCCTGCCGGAGGGGTTTGTGAGGGGCAGGCAGGCCAGAGGGAGAGAAGCCCAGGCTCTGGTTTTGTTTTTGGCAGTACAGGGATAGAACCCAGGGCCTGGTGCATGCTGGGCGAAGACACCCCACACTGAGCTGTACTCCAAGCCCGAGGTTAGGTAGTAAGGGGGCAGGTTAGCCCTGAGGTGCTCCCTCTAGGCAAGTCTGTGGTTTAGGGACCTTGAAGGCAGATTCTAGCTAGGTTCTTGGCTCTGAGAAGAAGTCCACTCAACAGGCAGATAGGAGAGCCCTAACTGGGAATACTCAGAGTATCACGCCTCCATCACTTTCCCCAACAGCCCACATTTTTTTCTGTTTTTCGAGATAGCGTTTCTTTGTGCAACAGTCCTGACTGTCCTAGAACTTGCTGTGTAGACCTGGCTGGCCTCGAACTCACAGAGACACGCCTGTCTCTAGTAGCCCATTTTTCTAACCAAAGTGAAAGATCTAGAGAGCTCACACAGTCAACTGTGTCTTAACCCTTTTGAAAGTCAGATGTGGTGGACCATGAGGCACTAGGGAGGTGGAGGCAGGTGGATTATAAATTGAAGGTCATTCTCAGATACATAGTAGATTAGAGGTCAGCCTGGGCTATGTGAGACTCTGACTCAAAAAAAAAAAAAACAAAAACAAAAACAAAAACAAAAACAAAAAAAACCAAACTAACCAAACAAACAACTAGATGAGAGCCTGGGCCAGCCCAGAGCTGGCTCAGCCTGAGACTATTGAATAAAGAAGGGAGACTAAACCAGGTGAGAAGATGCGCCCACTAGGTGACCAGAGCCCTGGACTGTACCCCCAGGCCCCCTGTGGGGTTTCATGAAGAAAGAACTGTCTGCAGCTCAGAGCTGAGTATAGACCAGGCAAGGAAAGAGGGTGAAGTGGACTTCAGCCTTGCCTATGGGATGGAGTGCCAGCCTAAGACTTCCACGGGAACTCACTAATCCCACAGGGCACGGCTCAGCTGTCACGTGGTGTTTAAGCACCTCATTCTAACCCCAGCCAGGGGAAGGGATTAACTTTGATGGAGCAGTACCAGCGCAGACACCAAGTGCTCTGTTCTCCTTTCTCCGTCCCCTTACCTGGCTATTCCCACCAACCTACTGCAGAATCCCTGTGTCTGTCTCCTTCCAGCACACACGCAGCCCCAGCGCAGATGTGGCCATCCCAATGCTAACAGACCCTTTCCAGAGCCCGATGCTGTCCAGGACACAGACTGTTTAGCTTGGCATTCACAACTCTTGGCAATCTGACTTGAACTCAATATCTCTTCCTCCATTTTCCTTCAACATCTCACACGAGCCATTGGGTCATGTACTTTTTTCAGATACAGCTTTATACTTCCCTGGGGTCTCCAAAAAATCTAAAATGGCTGAAAGATACTTAAGGAAATGCTCAACATCCTTAGTCATCAGAGAAATGCAAATCAAAACAACTCTGAGATTTCATCTTACACCTGTAAGAATGGCTAAGATCAAAAACACTGATGACAGTTTATGCTGGAGAGGTTGTGGGGAAAAGGGAACACTCCTGCATTGCTGGTGGGAGTGCAAACTGGCACAGCCCCTTCTAATGTCAGTGTGGCGATTTCTCAGAAAATTAGGAAACAACCTTCCTCAAGACCCAGTAATGCCACTTTTGGGTATATATCCAAAGGATACTCAATCGTGCCACAAGGACATGTGCTCAACTGTGTTCATAGCAGCATTGTTTGTCATAGCCAGAACCTGGAAACAACCTAAATGCCCCTCAACTGAAGAATGGATAAAAAAAATGTGGTACATTTACACAATGGAGTACTACATAGCAGAAAAAAATTTATGACACCTTGAATTTTGCAGGCAAATGGATGGAGCTAGAAAACATTTTGAGTGGGGCTTGCTTCTTATAGGGGGCTATAGCACATGTTCATAGGAAGAGTGCTCTACTTGGTGGCTGCAATAGTCACAGTGTCACATCTTGGCTACTGCTGATGACGTGTCTTGCTAGGCCCCCGAGGGCAGGCTGGTGTAAATGCCCGAAAGTCAACAACCACTCCTGGCTCATCTGTGCCTGTGATCTCTGGCACCCAGCGATAGTTTTGGTTTTGACTCTTCATTTGTAAGTGACATACCATGGGCCAGGAGAGCATGCCTGGGTACTTGGCGTCTGTTCTGTGCCCTGGCATCCCAGCTCTCCACCAAGACCTCTACTGTTAGGGGCCTGGGCTGATATTTAGAGGCCTGGGAAAGAGGAGATGGGGCTTGCCCTTGCCCCAAGTTGGTAGCAATGAAAACATTTTGGGAGGGCTACCCTAGCAGGGGCCAAGGTTTCTAGTTTGAGTGCCTTGCCTGTATAGCAAGTCTGCCATCTTGTATTGGGTCATCTAGCCATGGCAAGTGGGCAAGATGCCAAATGTAACCTTCTCACCTTATCTAGAGCTTGACCTTTGTCAGGTAGCTGTTGCGACAGAGGACCTGGTAACCAATGGATACAAGCCTCTAGGTGGCTGGGTAGGTCCCCAAGCTCCTCTGAGGATTCCCCATGACTGTCCCTGTGTACAAGGCTAAAACATTTGATGTCAGGTCCATGACAGGCTAGAGAGAGACAAGCAGAGTGGGGATGTTTATTGTGTTTCCTCTAATTCCCCCACCCCCTTTTTTTTCTTTCAGACATGGGCCCCTGTATTCCAGGGTGGCCTCAAACTCACTACTTAGTCAAGAATGACCTTGAAAGTCTGGACCCACCTGCCTCCAACTCCCAAGCGCTGGGATTACAGGTGTGTGTGGGCTACCATGCCTGGCTTCTGTGGTAGTACTGAGGTTCAAACCCAGGGCTCCCTGAGCACGCTAGGTGAACCACACTTTTTCCCACACAGTAGCAAGCCCACCTTCCACAAAGCCCTGCTTTTCTTCTGCACCAGACCCCGAGGATCATAACACTGCCCTGGGATGGAGATGGGCACCCTGAAGAGTCTGTGACAGGCGGTACAGCTGGGCAGAGGAGACCTGGTGGGGGCGGGGGGAGGTATGCTATTGCCCACTGTGGAGATATGAAGACCTTCCCCAGGCCAGAGTAAACAGGGAGACTTGACCCCCCATTTGAAGGCAGGAGGAAAATGGGGCTCTCTGACAGGGCCTCTTTTCTTCGAACCCAAGCTGCTGTCCCATTGGGGCTGAGGCTGACTGGACTTTCCTGGGCGAAAGTGGGTACAGGGTTGGGGGTGCTCTTTGTAGTGAAGTCTCAGTGGGAGTGGTGAATGGGAGGGTGGCACAGGAAGTTTGGCATCTGGAGCCTGCCTTGTCCTTGGATGTTGGTCTCACTCACCAGTGAGCAGCCTCAGACTCTGAATGGCTCTTGGAACTTGCCCATCAGATAAAGAATGATCTTACACCACACTTCTGGCACCTGGCACTGCCACAAGTGTTCTTAGCCAATGATTTCAAGGCTGTTTGAAAACAACAGAAATAGGAGGGCATTAGAGGGGCCTCGGATTCCCTCCGACCCTTGGCTCTTCAGGTGTAGTTCCCTACTGAGCAGTGTTTATGGCAGCCATTATCCCTCCTGGGAATACCAGGCCAAACAGAGGCCCAGAGCAAATGGAAGTTCAGATGCCCGAGGAGAAAGCCTCCAGCCAAGTCTGCCTCAAGTGTTACTTTCATAAGGAAAGATTCTATTAGGTATCGTAAACTTGGGAGGGGTTATTAAGAGCTCTTTATTTTCGTTGGTTAATTTGACAACTGTACCCACTGAGCCTATGAGCTTCACTCCCCAGGGAGAAATCCCCAAACTACCTTAGGAATCCCCACATTTGAAGTCCAGGTATACATCTTCAAAAAGGCCCCAAATGCCATATGGGGGCGTGGCTCCGTGGTAGAACCTTTGCTCAGTGTGCATGAACTCGTGGGTTGCAGCTCAGCACTGTAAAGCTTCAGATGAGAATGGTGGAGACGTTGCATTTCCTCACCTGAGACCTCACCAGAAAGCAGAAGGCTTTGTCTTGCATCACACAGCCAGGAGTGTACATGGTGCTCAGCGCAGTACACTGCTTGGGCCGTGGACTAGGTGGCTTGGTGTCCTCTTTCCAGCTTTTCAGAGAGGACAGCTGGACCCTGGGGGGAGGGGAATCCCTGGGGCCCTCAGAAACGGTAACACTTGACTGTCCCTCACCCAAAGCACCTGCCTGCGTAGTCACCGACCTGACTAGGGGCGTGGCGTTTGGGAAGAGTGGTTGTGCTATGACCCTCAGGACGTCTCCCTGGCTTGGAATGCAGCCAGGTGTGTTCTCTTCATTAGTGAGACATGCTGACATCAGGGCGGCAGTCAGAAAGGAAGACACCCTGTCAGCGCTGGCTCCTACCCGCCTGGTTCTTTAGCAGTCAGCATCCATCTTCCTTCCTCTGACCTTTCCCATCCCCACTGGCCCTGACAGCTGTGCTGGTATAGAGGCCTCTCTGGATGCTTGGGTCCTGGGAGGCTATGGACTCTGGTGCAAGAGGCCACGCTGCTGCCCCTCAAGGCAAACTGGCAAAGGCCTGGGACAAAGAACCCAGAGCCCCATAGGGCTGTGGGAACCAGCCTATCTTTCATCTTCTTCAAGCCCTTCTCTGCACCCACCCTAGAGTGGCTCTGCCTAGGCCTCTGACCTTCTCTGTTTAGTCCTAGGAGTTGTGTATCTCCTTTAGGTGAGAAACCTATAGTGCTCCTGGCCTCCCTTAAATGGCTCTTATCTAATGTAACCAATAGTCGTTGATGGTAAGCGGGCTCTACCAGCTCTCAGTGGGGACCACACTCTTCTAAACCCTCCACACAGAATGGGATTGTGTCGCTGGAGCACTAGCCCATGCAATGCAGATTCCCCTTTGAACCCCACAGCAGACTGAGGTGTAGAGAGACCCCGCCTTTTGGGGCGGGACAGCCTCGGGCGAATTTTTTTACTAATGAATTGGAACGCGAGACTGGAGCCCTTCCTGTTTCCGGT
>NW_004949099.1:5622106-5623828 GCF_000317375.1 Microtus ochrogaster | reverse complement strand
TACTAATGAATTGGAACGCGAGACTGGAGCCCTTCCTGTTTCCGGTGTACGGTGGATCGCTGAACTCCGGGTGTGTGAGTGTGCTTTTATATTAAAATTGTCTTCTTGTACCCACTGGCCTGGATTAATTAAATTCGCCTTCATTTTGGCCCCCACCGGGTGTGTGAGTGTGCTTTTATATTAAAATTGTCTTCTTGTACCCACTGGCCTGGATTAATTAAATTCGCCTTCACTGAGGGAAGGATCCCATAGAGGTCCACACAGTCAGGGGCAGGTCTGTGACCTTGACCCATGCAGGGCAACTGTTGTCTGGACCTCAAGTCACAACTCTGCTGCTTCTCAGCCCCAAGCATGGGCCCAGCACGTGGTAGATGCTTGGCAAAGA
This sequence comes from Microtus ochrogaster, assembly GCF_000317375.1. Classification (NCBI taxonomy): domain Eukaryota; kingdom Metazoa; phylum Chordata; class Mammalia; order Rodentia; family Cricetidae; genus Microtus; species Microtus ochrogaster. The sequence goes on along the minus strand of NW_004949099.1, from coordinate 5,623,443 downwards.
GCTGCACTTTGTTCTGTGTGATGCATAAGCATGCATGTATATGCTCACACGCATGAGCATGTGCCTGCATGTGCACACACCTGTGAGTGTGGGGACCAGAGGGGAGACAGTGGATGTCTCTTCTAATCATCCTCCTTTTCTAAGACAAGATCTCTCACTGAACCTGGAGCTCACTGGTTTGGTTGGGCTAGCGAAGCCCCAGCAAGCCCTAAGGACCTCCCGTCTGCCTCCCAGGTGCTGGGATTGCTGTGTGCACTGCCTGGCCTTCCATGACATTCCATGTACTGTGGGTTTCATGCTCCTGTACTGTGTCTACAGAGGCTCCCCAGCCTACCTCCTGGCTAGCCTCCTTGCTTAGGGAAATGGCTACTCTTCCCAGGTCAGGACAGGACTGTATTGGTCTCACAACCAGGACGGCACCTGGTAAATCCAATTCTGTTTGTACCTGGAAAGAAAGAACACTACCCAGGTGCACATAATCTTTTTCAAATAATTACAAACTACATCCAAATCCCAAGCATTCCTGTAGCAGCTACACAGTTTGGGTTGAGTGTCAATGAAAAAACTCCTTAAGAGGCTTATCACACATTTGTGAGTTCAAATACCACCTTTGTCATCTGCTGTGTGACTTTGCCTAGGTGTTTCTACTCTCTGGATGCCATCATTCTCAGCTATAAAAGGGAGGTTTTTTTTTCTTTAAACATTAAAGTCGCAGGGAATCTGGTAGGATTAAATGAGACATGTAAGGACACGGGGCATGTTGGCAGGGGCTCAGGTCAAGACTTTGGTTTATCATCCAACGCAGGAAATGCGTGCTTGGGCCCAGTGTTGGATATGATTATTTTAAGCTGCAGAGACTGAAGTGTGCATAGTGTGACTGAGAGGAGGTGTCCACGACACACACAGCAGAAGGAGGAGGCCACTGAGCTTGGCCTAGTGTTCAGTTGACGGGGCACTTTCCTTCAGCTTCCTGGAAGAATGCATTGAGGACAAGAAACGCTGCAAAGTAAAATAACACTGTTTTAAAAGATTAAAAATCCAGGCACATCCATTGTGATATAGAATAGCCCTCAGTTGGTAAGAACTCAGCAAGTAGAATCACGGCGCCCGCCTGATGTGGGGGAATAGGAAACAGAGCCGGTTGGTTGGTAAACACTGGCAGAGTTGAAGCTGGGCATGCACATGCGAGTGACCCAGCCTTCCCACTCTAGTTGTTTACCCAAAAGAAATATGTACTTACTGGCACCCAGAGACCTGTTCAGGAATGTATGGTGCAGCGTGGACTGGCACTCAGAAACCTGTTCAAGAATGCGTGGAGCAGCGTGGACCGGCACCCA
>NW_004949099.1:5602398-5621861 GCF_000317375.1 Microtus ochrogaster | reverse complement strand
TTCAGGAATGCATGGTGCAGTGTGGAGCACCCAAAGACTTGTTCAAGAATGCGTGGTACAGTGTGGACTGGCACCCAAAGACCTGTTCAGGAATGTATGGAGCAGCATGGACCAGTGCTCAAAGATGTGTTCAGGAATGCGTGGAGCAGCGTGGACTGGCACCCAAAGCCCTGTTCAGGAGCACATGGGGCAGCGTGGACTACACCAAGAACTAAGTTGGAAAAAACAGTGAGTTCAACAGAAAGAGAAATGAATAGGCACGGGGTGGGGGTGGGGGACAGAGAGATGACTCAGCAGGTGAGAGCACTGGCTGAGAATCTCGAGAACCAGGGTTCTGTTCTCGGCACCCACATGGTGTCTCACAGCTGTCTGTAACTCCAGTTTCAGAATCTAATGCCCTCTTCTGGCCTCTAAGGGACACAACATGCCTATGGTTCACAGACATACCCATAGCCAAACACTCATATGCATATGATAAGATAAATAAATCTAAACAAAAAGCAGATAAATGAGTGAACAGATAATGAGGTTTCCGTAGGGAGTGGCAGAAGCCCCGGGGAGCAGCGTGGTGGGAAGGCCTGGCCCCTCCCAGGGCTGGAATTCACAGTGCAGCAGGTATGGGTTCCAGGCTCAGTAACCGCCACGTCTAGGCTTCCGGGCCCTGAGTTTCCTCAGTGATTAACAATGAGACTGGAGCCCAGCATTGTGCTGCAGGGCTACTGAACTGTGCCCCCACACACTCTGCTCTACATTTCTTTAGGGAGACTATGAAAATGCACAAAGCTCCCCACATGTCGTCCATTGGTATACTGGTTGAGTAGTCTATGGCTGTAGCACCCTGAATGTGGCTCATCTAGTCAGCAAGGTTGGCTGGAAAACAGAAGCATGTACTTTTTGCAAGAATGCGAGGCAAAAGGGAACAGAGAAGAGTAACAAGGAGATGGACCTGGGGTGTGGCAGGCCTGGGGATGTGGCTTGCCAGGCAAGGGAATCATGTGCTCAGCCCCACGCTGAGAGTGCTGAGGGCTGCTGAGAGTGAGTGGGAGGTTAATTCAGAGCTCAGCCTTGAGGCCCTGGGTCTAGAGGCACTGACTGACGAGGAGACGGAAGGGCTTCCTAGAGGAGAAGGTGAGGCTTGGCTTCACAGACACCCTCTGTGCTGAGTGTCAAAGGCCACACAGTGAACAAGGCAGCATCAGGATTTGAGCTCAAGGCTGCCAGAGCCTGTGTTTCCAACACAGTGAATTTGAAGACAGTCTGTGCCCTCAGTCTAGAAGCTGTAGGATGAACAATTGTGAGCATGTGTGAGCACCAGCAGTGCTCAAAGCAGTGTGTGTGTGTGTGTATGTGTGTGTGTGTGTGTGTGCACGAGCACATGGCCCACTGCAGACTCCAGCCTATGAGGCAACAGGCTTCGCACCTCTCAGTCACCACCAACTGGCCAGGCCTGTGGGTCCCCTGTAGGAACAAGAGGCTGTGATATTTGGGGCATAGGGAATAGACTTTCTAGATTAATCATAGCGATGTTTTTTGCCTGGCTGGCTCCAGGCAGCTGGTTGGTACACTCAGCCTTAGCTCAGGAGAGGCCTTCCCAAGGTGAGGGCAGCACTGGGCTGGGACTCTGTGAGGCCCCCACAAATCAGAACTTAGCCCACCTGATCTCTAGCAGCAGCCAAGACATTTTGAACCAGCTCTTCCTATGGTGTCCAGATGGTACTCGCGGCCCCAGCCTCCTTCTGGGGGCAGGCAGTTATGTAATACAATGTCCCTGCCCAGGGGAACCTGAGCAGAGGCCACACTAGAATCTCTTGCCCTTGTGGTTCTCACATCTGTAAACAGGAGGCTTGCCACCTCTTGTGCTGGTCTTGATATTGTTTTCCAGGGCTCCAGAGTGGGTCTGAGGGATCAGCTCCAGAGCATGGCACAGCTGCCGTCACCCAGGGTGAGGAATTAGACATGCCAGGGCTCAAGGGCTGTGCTGGCTAGTTTTATGTCAACTTGACACAAGCTAGAGTCATCTAGAGGGACACTCAGTGGAGAAAATGTCTCCTTAAGATCCAGCTGTAGGCAAGCCTGATTTCCATTTTGTTAATTAAGGATTGATGGGATAGGGCCCAGCCCATTGTGGGTGGAGCCACTTCTGCTCTGGTAACCCTGGGATCTATAAGAAAGCAGACTGAGCAAGCCATAGGGAGCAAGTCAGTAAGCAGCACCCCTCCATGGCGTCTGCATCAGCTCCTGCCTCCAGGTTCCTGCCCTGTTTGATTCCTGCTCTCACTGCTTTTGATGATGAACAATTTAGGACTGTGAGTGAAATAAGCCCTTTCCTCCCTAAGTTGCTTTTGGTCATGGTGTTTCATCACAGCAATAGTAACCCTCTAAGTAGGACAAACACTATCCTCTCTTCTTTAGTTCCTGAGTTGTCCAGTGGGGAAGAAAATATGTCGGAAATTGTGGCTGTCTGTGCAGCCCTCTTCGACAGCGCTGGCCCCAGAGCAAATTCTCTGTTAGTTATGATGGTTCTTCCTGTGAACATCATCATGTTTTCATCCACTTAGTACCTGTGTCTCGACTTCTCAGCCCCTCAGAATCTTTTCCTGAAGACCGGGGACTCACTCCGCCTGCCTGACAGGGTCGTGAGGCTCAGAGAGGCTAACTCTGGGATGTGGAAATGATTTCACAATATCCCGTGTATAACTGATGCTGTGTCCTTATCCTGGGGCCTGCGTCGGAAGAGGGATGATCCAGTGTCCCTCTGTGGATGTGGGACTCTGGACAGTTCACATAACCTCTCTGGATTCTGCTTCTTCTTGGTGTGGGGACATAGCAAGAGCTCTGTAACTGGGTCCTTTCCTTTCTTTCTCAGGAGTGTCTTCCCCCACGGTCCCTCAATACCAGAGTAATGAAGAAGTCAAGGACCTGCAGATCTTAGGCCTCAGACTCAGGCCCCAGGTAACAGAGTGAGGAAGCACTGAGCACATACTGAGAGGAGGAAGCAACACCAGAGTCCAGGATGGAGAAGCTGGTTGGGATGAGGAGACCAGGAAGGCTTCCTGGAGGAGGTGGAGCTTCCACTCACATTGGAGAGGGGGCTGCACAAACGCCCCGTGTGGGCTGGGTGTCAGAGGCTTCCTGGGGGACAGGCACCTCAGTCTCCCCAAGAAAAGCCTGTGGGTGTTTGGCGACATCTCAGCTCCACAGTGGAAGCCCTTCTGGTACCTGAAGGAGGGTAGGTAGTCCTAGCTGGGGACCCGGAGTTCAATGCTAGAGCACTTGGTTAGCATGGACAGGGCCCTGGGTTCTGCCTCCAGCAACACGGGATTTTTAAAAATCCCAGTGGCATTAGAGGGCAGGCAGACGCAGCCAGCAGGAAGTTGGAGCCAAGCAAGTGGGTGAGGAGTGGGGGACATGGTCGCCATTGGAAAGGTGCCAGCTGCAAGCAGACATTGGACTGACTTGGCATGCTGAGGACTTTCCTGCAGAGTCAGCATTTCTTGTTTTAGATTGTCCATCTGTGACAGCTCCACCCCTCTGCCTCTCTAAGTCGTGGGCCCCTTGAGGCCTGACCATGGCTGCTCAGGCTACTATGGCCCCTGCATGGGTTCTATGTGCAGTAGGCACTTCACACACCTGCAGTCATTCAAAACAAAACAAAACAAAACAAAACAAAACAAAACAAACTCACGGACAAGGCTCTGTTCATAGTAGTTCAAAAGTCAGGCCCATAGCATCTTTGTGGGAAGAGACAAGTAAAACATGGGCTCAGAGGAGGCCTTGCTAGGGGCTGGCATGAACGTCAGAGGGAAGCTGGAGGTGTCATGGGGAAGACCAGGGAGAAGGTGGGCAGGGAGTCGCTGGATGCTGGGAGACTGAGCGTGGGGTGTTGGGCAGGCCTCCAGGAGGTAAAAGGGCCGCATGGCAAAGATGCAGCAATGGGTTCCTGGGTCTAGAGTGTGCACCTTGTCTTCAGAGGAGGGGGCTGGTTTCATCAGACAGATGCCCAGCAGAGAGCGACGTTCCTAGGGCCGAGGAGACCTGACCCCACTGTGAGCCAGCAGCACTTCATTTCCCCCACTCCGGAATTCCCAGGAGCCATGTGAATAACAAAGCCCGAAGAACTGCGGACTTGCACCTGGAAGGAGACGGCCTAGACTGCCAAGCAGTTCGGAGGCCTTGGAGAGCTAAAGCGCCCCACTCAGTCCTAATGGATGTGAGCTGAATCGAATTTCAGTTGGTGTTGTTGGTGTTGGGCACTATTGTGATGTGCTTCCCGGTCATCGCGGCTCCATTATCAGACCATTGCCATACCTCCATTACCCTTCAGCAGCAGCATCCGCCCACAGCTGGTCCTTGGTATGCCAGTGTCACATCCCTTCCAGTCTCGTGCTGTCGTGGCTGGTGGGTGTTAAGGTATTAAGGTATTCTGGTAGCTGGCTAAGCAGGCTATGGTGGTACACTCCTGGGATCCTAGCCCTGGGGAGCTGGAGGCCGGTGTAGACTGCACTGTGACCCTCTCTCAAAAAAAAAAAAAAAATCCTCCATCCTGCACAAAGGTGCACAGCCACCTGACGTATGGAGTTAATGGTGTTATAATGTCTTTTTCCCTGACAGGAAATTTGGATTTGGATTTGGATGAGTGTAATTGGCCCTTTCATGGGGGTTGGGGGTTGTGCTTTTTGTGTTCTGATCAAGAAATCATGGTTTCAGCTGGGCGGTGGTGGCGCACGCCTTTAATCCCAGCACTTGGGAGGCAGAGGCAGGCGGATCTCTGCGAGTTCGAGACCAGCCTGGTCTACAAGAGCTAGTTCCAGGACAGGCTCCAAAACCACAGAGAAACCCTGTCTCGAAAAACCAAAAAAAAAAAAAAAAAAAAAAAAAAAGAAATCATGGTTTCCGTGTGTGTGTGTGTGTGTGTGTGTGTGTGTGTGTGTGTGTGTGCCATGCTTACTGGGATGTCCTCAGAGGCCGGAATAGGGCATCAAATGCCCTGGAGCTGTTGACAGAAGTGGTTGAGACCTGCCATGCAGGTGCTGGGACCCAAACTCAGGTCTCAGGAAAAGTAGTCAGTGTTCCTGACAGAGAAGCCATCTTTCCAGCACCATTTCTGTAGGCTTGAACTCCTAAGTGCTGACTTTACAGAAAGGCATCAGAGTGTGTGTGCCTGTGTGTCTTCGTTATGTCATCATTTCTTACAGGTACTTTCTCGGGGCTGGGGTTAAGAGCTCTTACTGACCTGAAAGAGGACCCGGGTTCAATTCCCAGAATCCACAAGGTAGCTCACAACCATCTGTAACTACAGGTCAGGAGATCTAATACCCTCTTTTGACTTCCATGGGCATCAGGCATACATGTACAGTCATATAACCGGGAAAACACGTGTGGACATAAAAAGGTAAATCTAAAATCTTTTTAAGAGAACATTTTCTTAACTCTTTTGGTTTATATTCTCTCCCCCCCACTCTCTCTCTTTTCCTCCTCCCTTCACCCCCTAACAGTCTCTAGCCCAGGCTGGCCTAGGATTCACAATGTCTTCCAGACTGACCCTGAACTTGTGCCAATCCTCCTGCCTCAGTGTGCCAAGTGCTGGGTTACATTTCTCTGCACTTTGTATGCAGGGCTGCCACTCCCGTGAGTCCTGTGCCCAGTGCCAGGGGTACAGTGCAGCAGCTCCTTGGAGGTGACGGTCCGCTGTGAGATGGGAAGCTGGCTGAAGTGGTGAGATGCAGACGCTCTCTCCCAGGTCAAGAAGAGATTGACTAGATCCAGCTGTCAGATGCAGGCAGAGTGAGGCCTTCCCAGGAACGAACAAGATCTAGAAACCCAGGGCTGGGGAGATGGCTTAGTAGGTAAGAGCAATGGCTGGCTGCTCTCCCAAAGGACCAGAGTTCAATTCCCAGCAACCACATGGTGGTTCACAACCATCTATAATGGGATCTGATGCCCGGTTCTGTCTGATGCCCTCTCTGTCATGCAGGTATACATGCAAATAGAGCAAATAAATCTTTAAAAAAAATCTGGAGACCTTAATGGACCACAAGCTCAACCCACATTAACAATTAAGTTCCTTTAGTTGGGCAGTGTTGGCACATACCTTTAATTCCAGCACTCAAGAGGCATAGGAAGGTGGATCTCTTGAGTCTGAGGTCAGTGAGTTTCAGGACAGTTAGGGCAACACAGAGAAACCCTGCCTCGAAAAAAACTCAACCAACCAACCAAACAACCAAACAAAAAACAATTTAGTACCTTAAGGCAACTTCCTTTGGGGCCTTCACAGTTTATATGTAGTTTATTCTCTGTTTAGAAGAGAGAAAGGGGGTTTCCTCCTGTCTGTCTAGGATATTCTGCTATGTTCAGTCCTACTTAAGGGTCTTTAGTTCATCTGATGAGGAGGGATGGAGCAGATGGGGGAAATCTGGGGTATTAGGAGCAGAGAGAGATCCAGGGCTCTTGCTGTATGGAAGGCAGAGGAGCTGGGACACTCATCTCTGACAGGCATGGAGTGGATTTCCACTCCAAGCAGGGATGTTGGATCTTGGGTGTGGCTCGTTGGTCATGCCCATGGATTTGCTGAGACGGGATTGCCTCGGAGGATTGATTCTCCAAGGCGGCTTTACACTGTGATATAGAAGCATGGCTCCCATCCCTCCACCTGTGATCCTCAGACCATGTGGCACTTCTGTAGTGGTCTGACATCCTGAAGGGGGACCCAGCCCTGCCAGTCTATTTATTGGAAGGTCTCTTGGACCCCATTCACACTCCTGGGTGGGAGGGCCTAAGAAGGGCCCCAAGAATGTGCCACTAACCTCTCGGCTCTGTCTGGAATTTCACAGTGACATTCAGTAGTCACTAAACTTAGCACCAGAGCCTCTGGGTCACCCAGGCATGCCAGGAGCTGAGCATGAATCATGGGGAGCTGACAGAAAAGAATGGCCTGGACTGTGGGGCTCTGAGGGCCTAGCGCACCCTGGGCAGCAGGCAAGGTCTAGAGGGGCAGGCCTGAACCACTGGGACCCATGGGACTGTGCTGCTGTGTCCCCAGGGCCCAGAGAAACAGTCTTGTGCTGAAAGGTCTTGGGGTAGAGTGACGTACTTGGTCAGTCACTTACTTACTCCACAAATATTTATTGAGCATCTACTATGTACCAGGCATCTGGTCCCTTGGGACACAGGGGGCCAGTTACCTGCAACCTGCAACAACTTCATCCTCTGGAGTTTTAGACCCCTCTGGGGCAGGAGACACCTGGCTTGAAAGAAAGGTTGTGTGGGAGCTGGCAGGTGGAACCCCAACTTGGGGAAAGTAGGGGATCTTTCTGGATCAGGAGGTACCTGCTAAAGGTTTAAAAGAAAAGGGGGGATGCCCAGTTTGGAAAAGGGAAGGGGATGTGTCCTCCAGGCCAGGTCATAGGTACTCTGGGAAAAGAGGGGGCTGCTTCCCCGGCTACATTTTGATATTTTGCTTAGTTCTTGGAGGCCAAGTTACTTAGATAGAAGTAAGAGGCCACCTTTGGAGGTTGGACAGATTGCGGTGTGAGGCAGATAACCTCTCTGATCCTTCATTTTCTCATCTGTAGAGTGGAGATAATCAGAACTTGCTAGGATGATGATGAGCAGAAAAGTTGGATACCAGTGTGAACAGCTGGCTGCAGTGCCCCAGGCCACATTGGTTCTTACTAAGGGAGTGAGTCCCACAAGGCCTGTAGCCTATCCCCTGTCAACTGTGAGCATGGGCCCATCTCCAGCATCTCCATCCAGAGACTGGTCTGATGTGGCAATGCACCTGCTGGGCCAGGAGGCTTTGGTACAGCCCCTGGTTTGTAGCTGGAGATGTGGCAGGGGCGGGGTGGCTTGGAGTGCCAAGATGGAACCAACCATCCTATCCTGTCCAACTATCCAGGGGACAAAGAGAAGGTCATTCCATTGAAGGGAACAGCTGTCAGCGACAGAGCCCAAGTGCTGGCCTGGTACTCTTTCTCCCACGTGGGTGTGGTCCTGCTGGCTGCCAGCACTATGATGGACAGGGCCGGCTCTCTACAGCCTCCCCCTGAGGATTGGCCCTCACCACTGTCCCACATGGCCTGTTCATGAGCTGGCAGGCTGGAATCTGTGCTCCCAGAGACCCTCTGCTGTCCTATAGGATGCTCCCCTTCGGGGGGCGGTAGGGGGGTTGACTCCACATGTCTAACCTCTTCCTCTGTCACTAGGCTCCAGAAGCCCTTCTTGAGATTCGTCACACATTCCCGTGGGCCACTGCATTCTTATTTTTAGGATTTATTGAGCACTTCCATGTGGCCCAGGGTCGTCATCTCAAGTGTCCTCCTCTCCAGGCAACCTGGGTGGTTGATGTCTCTCGGGATGTCAGGAGGGAGGCAGACACATGATGTGGCTGCCCAAGGCTACAGGGCTAGAAGGGGTGGGTTGGGAATGGAATCTGCCCCTTGGCTCTAAAGCTCCCTCAAGTCAGAAAGGGCTCAGACCTGCTGCCAGGTCCCTGTCTGGCAGAGGGAGAGACGGCTGGTGGAAAGATGGTCACCAGCCAGTAAGAGGCAGAGCCCAGGCTTGACCTACGCCTGTAAATTGAGTCTCTAGGCTATGTGGGGAATCAGCTCAGCTATCCTTAGGCCCTGGCAAACCTTAGTAAGGGGTGGAACCTTGTGGGCACACCAACCTGGTTATCAGAGACATTGTTGGCCAGGCTGCCCAGGGCTACTTATAAGCAAATCCAAGTGGGCCTATCCACTCCCTCTGCTCACTGTTGATTGGCACAAACTGGCCAATCACAGCCAACTTTCTTTGGCCACAGGAATCTACAAAATCTAAATTGGGCTCACTAGTCCCAACACGGGAATTTTTTTTTAACCTAGGATTTGAAGGTTGAGTTCTGAGACCAAAAATGGGAAGCTCAGGCCAGAGGTAAAAATGCCTCCTTTTTTTTTTTTTTTTTTTTTTTTTTGAGAATGCAGTGAAAACATCAGCAACTGCCTCCATTAAGGTTGCTTTCAGTTCATCTGGAGTCCTAATGCTTGAGAGGCTGAGGCAGGGGGATGGCGAGTTCCAGGCCAATCTGGTTTATGTATTAAGATCCTGCCTTGGGGAGGAAAAAGGCAGCCTTCATTTGTGAGTCCCAATAAATCTGACCACCAGCAGTTTAGTACAGTTTAGTAAAAGAAGGTATACTTTTCTCATATGGTGCTAGGTGAAAAAGAAGTGGTAACAGACATTGCTTTGCCACCCAAAGAGGCCAGAGTGGGATTCTGTGATTTTCTTCCTTCCCCTCAAAGATATAAGATGGCTGCCTCAGCTCTAGCCATCATATCTACGTTCAAGGGAGGATGAAAGGGAGGAAGGCCTAGGCCAGCTGCGTGCTGTGTTTGCCTTTGTTTTTAAAATAATTTTCAAAGTTTTATTTTATTTTGTGCATATGAGTGTTTTGCATACATGTGTGTATGTGCACCACTGTGAGTGTGCCTAGTGCCCTCGGAGGTGAGAAGAAGGGTCCCCTAGAACTGGAGTTATGGTTGGTTGTGAGTCACCATGTGGGTGCTGGGAACTGAATTTAGATCTATCTCTCTCTTTCTCTTTTAATTGTGAAAGCAAACACCTAGTAAAGCTCACAGTGCGTGTCTATTTGTAGTTCTTTGGCCCAGTCTGTGTCTCCTGGCTGCCACAGAGGAGAAGGAATGATGGAGCATGAGCCGTGTGTCAAGGTCACAGGGACCCAGGGGCACCTTTTTCCAGGTTGAGCCTAACCTTGCTGTCCACTCTGGGGTGCCTTAAGCCCTGTGTGGGACTTGGGTGGTTAGACAGACTTTTAGACTGACCCAGGATGATGTTGGATCACAAACAGGTGGCCTAATTCCTAAGACAGTGACTGCTTGGGACATTGTGCCCTTCAGGGACCCCACATGCTATGATTACCACAGCAACAGGAGATGGCCAAGTAATCTAGGCTCCAGATCCTGGTGCTATGACAGTCTCGGAGGATGGTGTGTGTTTTAGTCAATGTTCTATTTGTGTGAAGAAACACAGTAATTCTTCTATAAGAAAACATTTAACTGGGTCCTGCTTACAGTTTCAGGGATTTAGTCAATTATCGTTATGGTGGGAAGCATGATAGCACACGGGCAGACATGGTGCTGGAGAAGGAGCTTGAAGCATTTACTTACATTGTTCTATTGTTAAATAAAATTTGGGAATCAGATAATTGGGTAAAAATCCATGGAGAATCAACCAGTGACCTCTCTCTCCTTCTCCATTCCTTCTTGGGTCTCTGATGGGGTTGTATAATAGATAGTTTTAATTTTACCATTTTCCCTGTTACCAAATTCAGAAAAAAAACTTGCAAAAGAGACATAAAGTTCATAAGCTTGAGAAACATAAAAGCTTAAGTTGTTTATCTAAGAAAATGTTCTGCCGGGCGGTGGTGGTGCACGCCTTTAATCCCAGCACTCAGGAGGCAGAGGCAGGCAGATCTCTGTGAGTTTGAGGCCAGCCTGGTCTAGAAGAGCTAGTTCCAGGACAGGAACCAAAAAGCTACAGAGAAACCCTGTCTCGAAAATCAAAAAAAAAATGTTCTAAGGTCTAATAAGATGTTTTGAGGTTGGTAATACAGATTATGAGAGAAAGTGAATTAGGTACAAAACTTTAGACTCACCAAGATATGACAGATAATGGAGTGTTTTCTCTAAATTTTCCAAATGCAAATGGACTAGACATTGTGAATATAATTCTTACTTGATAATGGGATAATGGTTCTTATTATACATAGTTTTACTTCATTAACTTTAAAACCTTCCTTTTTTATTTAGACAAAAAGGGGGAAATGTTGTGGGAGATTTGTTCGCACTGACCCTCTGAAACTGCCAATAAAGTTAAACCTTTATTGTCAGAGGACTGAGTCAACAGTCAGCAGACCAGAATTAGCCATAGATGTTTTGGAGGACTGAGATAGGAGGGCACAGGAAGTAGAGGGAAGGTCTTAGAAAGATGAATGTTTTTTCTTCAGTCTGAAAGTGTGGAGAAGTAGGGTCAGCTGATGTTCCTATATTGCACTTTAGATCAGATTTTACCCCAATATCTGACTCCCAAATTTATTTAATAATAGAACAATATAAGTAAATGATTCAGGAGCTGATAATTCTACATCTGAATATGTAAGCATCAGGAAGAGGGAGACACTGGGCCTGGCTTGGGCTTTTGAAAATCTCAAAGCCCACCTCCAATGATACACTTCCTTCAACAAAGCCACAACTCTTAACTCTTTCAAACAGTGCCACTTCCTGGTGACTAAGCATTCAAATCTAGGAGCCTATGGGGCTCATTCTTGTTCCAACTACCACAGTGTGAAAGGTGGAAGCCTAGGCTTTCTGACAATATAGGTCACATTTTGTGTTGGGTGGCAGAGGACAGCAGGGACTTTGAGGGTCCCAGAGGCCACGCTGGGAGAGGGCAGGAGACAGGCCTGCTTAGTTTGGTGAGACTGTGTGGCCTCTGTACAAGGCAGCTGGCTCTTTGATTGTCATGGTGGACTCTAGAATCTGATAACCTAGGATAAAGTTCTGGCCAATAATCACTTCCCTGATGTGGGAGTGTCATATATCAATCTGTTGATTTCATTGGTTAAGTAATAAAGAAACTGCTTGGCCCTCATAGGTTAAAACATAGGTGGGTGGAGTAAACAGAATGCTGGGAGGAAGAGGAAGTGCGCTCAGACTCGACAGCTCTGCTCTCTGGAGCAGAGGCCATGCTCCCCTCTCCCGGGCAGACGCCATGAAGCAAGCCGCCAGGTCAGACATGCTGAATCTTTCCGGGTAAGACTGTTGCTACACAGATTACTAAAAATGGGTTAGGCAAAATATGAGAATTAGCCTGTAAGAGGCTAGAGCTAGTGGGCCAAGCAGTGTTTAAAAGAATACAGTTTGTGTGTTGTTATTTCGGGTAAAGCTAGCCGGTGGCAGGAGCTGGGTGGCAGAATGCAACCCACAGCTCCTACAACACTTCCCGCCCTGCAGATTTTCAATAGCATGCAATCACATTGTGATGTGCCTGGTACCGTGTCTGGGATGGGAGAAATGTGTGATCAATAGTTTAAATTCTACATTTATCATGTTGTACATGTGTAGGAATGTACGCATGCGTGCCATGGCTAGAAGACAATTTCAGGAGTCGGTTTTCTCTTTCCACAGTGTGGGCCGAAGGGAACAAACCCAGTTCATAGGTTTGGTGGCAAGTTCCTTTACTGTCTGAGCCATCTCACTGGGCCCCCATCCTTTCATTTTTGTTCATTTTAAAAACATGTGCATTGAGGAAACAAAACACAAGGAGCAAAGAACAAAGTGATCTGACCACAAGCTGATGGCTGGATGTTAACATCTAGATACCATTCACACGTCGTTCCATGGAGCTAACTGACTGAGCTTCCCCACACAGCAACTACTCATGAGCTCCAAACCCCACATTACAGGACTCTTTAGACAACCCAGAATAGACCAGATCATTTCTGATAAGATAGCCATTTAACGTTACTGTCATCTCAGTAAATGTCAGCAAAAAAATATAAGGGAAAAAAATCAGAATCCCTCAGGTCCAACACTGGCCCTGCTTCTTCCATGTCATAGGCTAGACATCCCAAGCCTCTGGAGCAGGGCTGGGTGAGGGCTGGGTGAGGGCTCCACAGACAGATAGTCTTTATGTTTTCTCACCACAAAGACAGGTGGCCGTCACCACTGTGACTGACAGTTCCCAGAAATGCTGCAAGGCTGCCCAAGGTTGCCTAAGCTTAGCTAAGGGCCTCCTGACATTCCTTTCCAGTGCCACAAACATGCAACTCAAGCGCATGGTTTCCCAGTGTTTGCCCTGCCAGCAAAGTCACCTCTGCCAGTCAGAAACGTGGGCAACGCCTCTGTGACCCCTTTTCCCTCGCTCTGCACCTGGCCTGTCATCATTCTGTGACCCCCATCCTAGGCATCTATCTCAGATTCATCCACTCGTTTCAGTCAGGCAGGTTCACTACGGAAATAAAACCCCAGATCTCAGACACAAGTCCAATGAGTGGAGCTGGTGGCCTCTATTCTACATGGTCAGCCAGCAACCCTGGGTCCTCCCAGCTCCACCCTGAGGCCTTCTGGCCTTCTGGGCACTGAAAAAGCCCTAACCCTAATAGGGCAGGCTTTTAATGGCCTGGTCAGGAAGTGCCTTTCATCACATCTGTTCACATTCGATAGGTCAAACTAAATCACAGAGCCCCACCCACCTGCAGAGAAGCCTGGGAAATGTAGACCAGCTGATTGTCCCACAGAAAGGAAGCAAGACTAACCATGGCTTTGTCTCTCAGAAACACAGACCCATACCTGGCATTTCCCTCCCGATAAATAGCTTGGTCCTCTTCCCAGGCTCTTCAGAGACATTGTCCAAGCATCCTTCTTCAGCTTCAGGCCCCTGACCCCTAGCCAAGGAATCCCTGGGGACATCAGCTTGGTTGCAAGTCAGAGCCCTTTCCAGACCAATCCCGTGTGGGTTGCTAGCTGCTGATCTTTCTCTGATGTCATGCCCCATTTCTAAGAAGCCTCCCTATTACTTAATTGGCACCCATTCAAGGTTTGACAATGCAATAGGAAACCTTTTATTTTTGACGTAATCTGGCCCTGCTTCCTTTTGAAAGAGGGTTGACCATGTCAGGTTTGGTGGTTCTTAGAGACTCAAATCCAGGTCTTTAGCTTTTCTTTGTTTGTTTGTTTGTTTTCATTTTGAAACAGAGTCTCCATACATAACCCAGGCTGGCTTTGAGCTTTAGTGATCCTCCTGCCTCTACTTCCTATATACTGAGATTTTTAGGCATGCCTAGGAACTGTTATTGTAAATCTCAAAGCCACGATGGAGCATGGGCTATACCTGGAACCAGCAAGGCGGCAGCAACGGGGACTCTGTGTCCTGTGAAATGCCATAGTGCCGCTCAGGCAGGCAGCTGTAGAGGAAGAGCTTGCCCAGTGCTCCTTCTTCTCAGCTTAGTGACCCTGAATCTGAAGCAGAGGGATCACAGCCAGCAGCCTGTGGGAAGACCAGCTGGGCACAAATTCAGAGGTACCCTTTGCTCACACTCAACTTCTGCCTGGAGCAGTCTCTGAGAACTAAAAACCATCCCATCTTTAGTGTACATACCATCCCCACATGTATGACCCAGGGACAACTGAGGCCCAGTGGCAGAAGTACATGGCCAGCCATGCTCTTCTCTTGCATTACATCCTTGTTGTAGAACGTGGGCAGAGCGGCCACCATCTTCATCTGGTCAGCAACATCTGTGTGCAGGACTCTATTGTGATGTTCCTACAGAGCAGGGGCTTGAGAGATGCTGACCTTCCCACGAGGTTCCAGCTGCTCCCCACAGCCATGCTGACCTTCCCATGAGGTTCCAGCTGCTCCTCACAGCCATGCTGACCTTCCCATGAGGTTCCAACTGCTCCCCACAGCCACGCTGACCTTCCCATGAGGTTCCAACTGCTCCCCACAGCCATTTGAGTATAGTGCTGCCCTGACTGTGTCTTCTGGGTTCCCAGAGGTGCTGGAGCACGTAGGCTGTGGGAGGTCAGCAGAGAACACTCCATCTACACAATTAGGAGGAAGCTGTCATCCACTGGGTGAAGTTTTCCAGTGTGACTTCTTTGAGGTTGCCCACATTCCTGTAAGTAACCCCTCACCCATGCTCTATAAGAAGGCCTAATAAATCCACTGGTTCCCCAAGAAGAACTAGGGTGGGATTGTGATTTGGCTAACTGCTGGGGCCCTATAAGGATGGGCCGCACATCATTTACATCTCAGTTCTAGCAACATGTCATCATTCCTCTCTTTGTCCTTTTCCAAGACCAGCACTGCCCATACTGGTACTCGGCAGGGTGTCAGCCTTGAGGTAGGCTCTGGCTGTGTGGCACTGGGCAAGTCTGTTCAGCTGCCCATATCCCCATTTACTCCTTTATGCTGTGTGCTGCAATCTCCCTTGAAGCAGGACGCCTTTTGCACAGCCCCCAGCACTCTGCTGTCTCTCTATATATATTCCAGCTATATGTTGGGTAAATTAGCATTTGGGAAGTCTCAGGCAGCACCCTGGAGCGTCTGTCAGATTGTGGGTCAGTCTGGAGCTGCAAGCACAGGCAGGGTGGGCAGCGGGGAAGCCGCGGATGGTACTGGAGCAGGGAAAATCATGGCTAGAAGGCAGTATCATGGGGTTGGTTCTGGTTTTATCTTGTTTATCAGCATCTGGGGAAAGGTTTTGGCTTCAGTTGAGACACAGGGAGGAGGCTGCCAACAGAAGGGGCCCCCAGTTAAGCCCTGGAACAATAGCTTCTCCCCAGCCTTTGTGGGGCCAGATTCCTGCTATCCAAACCACCCCACTTCCTGTTCCCAACCTGCTAGGAGCTGCAGGAGGCAACTTTATCCCCTGGTTATTAGCTAGGGGAAGGGTTCATTTACCCCAGCCTTGGACCAGCACAGGCTCACGGTCCTGACAGGCTTGGGCTTGGGTTTACCATGGCAAGCAAAGTCCCTGCAGGTTCCTCTGTTGCCTTAGGTATTCAAACCTGACATTGGCATTACTAGCCCTTCAGATTTAAATGAAGTTCACCAGTAAGTCTGAAACAGACTTTCCTCTGTGGCCAAGAGCTCACCTTCAAAGAGAGATCTGTCTGTCCACATACATTGTAAGGAATTTTCCCTTGCTTAATATCTGAGGCAATCAATCTTATCCAGCTCCACCCACTGTCCTTATACAACTGACAAGGACAATGCTTGTTCCCAGGGAAACCAGATAACTATCCCAGGGCTACATAGGCCTCCTTACCTGAGTCCCATTATTATTTTTATGTTTCTCTTCTCATCCTGAGGATAAAACCTAGAGCCCTGGCCCAGGCTAAGCGAGTGCCACACCCCTAATCCCAGTCCTTTTTTTTTTTTAAGTGCTACACACAATAAACTTGATTTGTCAAAACAAAATAAAAACAAAACAAAAAAAATCCTTTTGTCGAGGAGGGAAACAGATGTGGTGCCTATGGTGTTCTTTTTAGGGTTAGCAGAATGGAAACAAATATCTGGTCCAGTGGGATGGCGCAGCAGGTAAGGGTGCTGCCCCACACAGGCTGGTGACCTGAGTCCAACCCCTGGACCTGGAAGTGGAAGTGGAAGAAAGAACTGACTTTCACCCACATGCCCCCATTACAAAATAATAAGAATTTTAACTTTTGTTTGTTTGTTTTTTTAAGAATAAAATTTCTAAAGCATAACCGCAAGTTGGTATTTGAGAAAGGCTATTTTTCTTTTTTCCTTTTTTTCCACAATCTAACACAAGCTCATGACTTTATTCCTTTTCATATCAGTAAGGTTTTAAGTTGTTAGTTTCATATTTTACAACTAAAATGTTATATTATATCATCATGTGCTTAAGAATGTATTAGTAAATCAAAGTCAAAATTCTTTCATGTGTGACAATAACAATAAAATAATATTTGACTAAGGTGTTTAATGGCACAATGCATTGTATTATACTTTCAGAATTTTCTATTATATTTAACTTTAACGATTGTAACTCTTTTAAGCAGTTAAAAAATTAGCCAATAAACATATGTATGTATGCATTTGAACTTAATATAAAAACACTAGAGCCGGGCGGTGGTGGCGCACGCCTTTAATCCCAGCACTGGGCAGGTCTCTGTGAGTTCGAGGCCAGCCTGGTCTACAAGAACTAGTGCCAGGACAGGCTCCAAAGCTACAGAGAAACCCTGTCTCGAAAAACAAACAACAACAACAACAACAAAAAACAAAAAATAACCCACTATAACATTTTTCTGTATATCTGCTCACTATAATATATGTTTACATATTAATGTACAGGACAAATTTGTAAGTATAAACATCTGAAACTTGAGATGAAATGATACTTGTCTTTTTGCTCTCAATATTTTATTAAAACAACGGGTCAAATTTGACAAGCCCCATATGTGTGAAAGCCTATTTTTCTTAATCTGTCTGGCTCTAAAGTTGCAGGCTTCCAATGTCTTAAAAGTTATTATTCTTTTAAGAGGATAACTGATCTTGGTTCTTAATTTTCTTGGAAGCGGTTTGGCAAAAGACCTGGTGTTTTTATACCCGGGCTATGAGGATTGTAGTTAGCCACTGGCTAGGATGGCAGTTGCCACCTACCTCACATGAGTGAAGTCTTCTACCCCATCCCTGGGCACCTGTCGGTGCTGTGCTAGGGTCCTTGGGGCATGAGGTGACTCAGGCTAATCCTGAGGCAGGAGGATCACTACAAGTTGGAGACCAGCTTGAACAACAGAGTAAGGTCTTAACAAAAATAAACAAACACACACACAAAGGAAATTAAGAAAAGAAACCCTTTTTCAAGCCATAAAGCTCAGTGTCTGGACCTAGAAAATCTCCCTGTAGTCTGAGCCCCAGAAACCCTCCCACAGGCTCATGGGACATTCAAGGTGGCCTGTGTGTGGTGAAAAGATTAGGGACCACTATAGTACTATTCAGATGAATGGTTCAAGAGCCAGATGCAGGGCTGGAGAGACAGCTCAGGAGTTAAGAGCCCTGTCTACTCTTCTAGAGGATGTGGGTTCAATCCTCAGAACTCCATCTTGGTTAAAAGCCAACTGTAATTCTAGTTCCAGAGAATCCAATACCTTCTCTAGCCTCCTTGGGCACCAGGTATGTGTGTGGTACACAGACATACACACAGTCAAAACATCTATAACTATATAGCAATATCTACATTTGTTCAACAACACAACAGTGATGGGATGCTTTTCTGTGGAGAAAAGGGAATGGAGTTTGTACGTTTGGAACAGTTGCTCAAAAGACATAAAAGGCAGAATAGGTGATGAGTGGGGAGGGAGACACTCCTGCAGAGAGGAGGAGTCTAACATCACTAGAATCCTTCTCCATCACCCGCAGTTTGACTAACTGTTCACAGGCAATAGTTTTCCATTTAAAAAGCCAGTTGGGACTGGAGAGATGGCTCCGTGGTTAAGAGCACTGGATGCTCTTCCAGAGGACCCAGGTTTGGTTCCTAGCACCCACATGGCAGCTCACAACCATCTGTAACTGCAGTTCCAGAGGATCTGATGCCCTCTTCTGGCCTCTGCAGGCACTGCACTCACACACGACATGTATACATGCAGGTCAGACATTCATACACATAAAGCAAAATCATTTAAAATTTATGTATGTATGTATTTTTTACATCCCAAAGTTTCCCCTCCCTCCCCTCTTCCCCACTCCTCCCCCCAACCTCCCTTCTACCCTCCCCTTTTCACTCCCCCATCCACTGTTTCTCTTTAGATACAGGTAGGCATCCACGGACATCAGCTACACAACTATAACATAGAGGGTCTAGGTCAGTCCCATGCAGGTTTTCTGGTTGTCGATTCAGTCTCAGTAAGCCCCTATGAGGCCAGGTTAGCTGATTCTGTGGGTTTTCTTGTGGTGTCCTTGACCCTTCTGGCTCCTACAGTCCTTCCTTCTCTTCTATAGGATTTTCCAAGCACGGCTTAATGTTTGACTGTGGGTCTCTACATCTGAGCGGCTCAGGGGCACCAAATGGCTAAGGCAGGAGCAGCTCTGGCTCCGCTCCCTTGCTGAACTGTGTTGATCTCAGGCTGGAACTGTTGTAATTATCATAATAACAGCACAGTTAAGGTTTAGACTGGGCAGGAAACAGGCAGCAACATACCATATTACCCTTATATGGCATGAGTTAAGTTTTTAAGAAGCGCTTAGCATTTTAAGAAGTGCTCCTGGCCTTGGTGAGTTCCCGATAGAACATCCCCATTGTCTCAGTGTGTGGGTGCACCCTTCGCAGTCCTGAGTTCCTTGCTCATGCTCTCTCTCCTTCTGCTCCTGATTTGGACCTTGAGATTTCTGTCCAGTGCTCCAATGTGGGTCTCTCTCTCTGTCTCCTTTCATCACCTGAAGGTTAATATTCAGGAGGATGCCTATATGTTTTTCTTTGGGTTCTCCTTCGTATTTAGCTTCTCTAGGATCTGAAAAAGCCTGGGATAAAACCGGACTCACTTAACATAGTGGACAATGAGGACTACTGAGAACTCAAGAACAATGGCAATGGGTTTCTGATCTTACTGCACTTATTGGCTTTGTAAGCGCCTAGGCAGTTTGGATGCTCAACTTACTAGACCTGAATGGAGGTAGGGGTTCCTTGCACTTCCCACAGGGCAGGGAACCCTGATTGCTCTTCAGGCTGAGGAGGGAGGGGACTTGATTGGGGGAGGGGGAGGGAAATGGGAGGCGGTGGAGGGGAAGAGACGGAAATCTTTAATAAATAAATATAAAAAAATGAAAATTGGTGTGTTTTTCCCTGGGGAAGATATTTACCACTTTCAGAACTCCTTAGTTGTCTGTAGTTCTTTGTATACTGTTGAGGCCCCATGAGTGTTGAGGACTGGCCTCAACAAAAGAAG
>NW_004949099.1:5594282-5602298 GCF_000317375.1 Microtus ochrogaster | reverse complement strand
TTGTGGGAGCCTAGGCAGTTTGGATGCTCACCTTACTAGACCTGGATGGAGGTGGGTGGTCCTTGGACTTCCTACAGGGCAGGAAACCCTGATTGCTCTCTGGGATGACGAGGGGAGAGGGACTTGATTGGGGGGGGGAATGGGAGGCATTGGCAGGGAAGAGACAGAAATCTTTAATAAATAAATAAATAAGAAAAAAAAGAGAAGTGCTCCTGGACAATAAAGAATTATAGATTCAAAATAGGACAGATTCAGACATAAAAGACCTCTAAATGGGTCACAGTGTTGCATGAGTGTACACAGGCTTGAGAGAGAGAAGAAAAAGAATATAGAGAATAAAGTCTTTAAAGAAACAGAGTACAGATAATCATAGATTAAAAGAAGTAAAGAAAAATAAGCCATGTAAAAATGGAAAATTCACAGAGAGCCTGGATTATGTATTTTATTGTGTTTTCTTTAAAATTTTTGACTGTGAAGGAGCTAAGTACAAAAAAACCATTTCATTGTGTGGGCTACTAAGCTGATCCAACATGTATGTTCTAAAGGTATCATAGCTTCCAAATTTGGGTCTAAGAATATGATGCTTTGGAGAGGGTCTTCTTTTGTTTTCACAGAGGATGAGACCCTGTGGATTGCTTCTATCCAATATGGTATGATAGACCATGCCCTCCTGAAAGGTTGCTGTGAACACCCTCAAAAAATTACTTCACTTAACTGCTGACTGAGATGAACCTAGCAGACAGGTTACACCATAAAAGACCTAATTAACAATGCCCCTATACAGCAGAAAGAAATTTGGAGAGAAATAACTACATCCATATTCCTAGATATTGTTTATAAATGTTCTTTTACATTTAAAGGGAGAGATGATATAGATATGAATAATTTACAATGGTACAAATTTTACTCTATTGATATAAATCTAAGGTCAATTTTGTTATATGTATATACATTTCTGATCTTGATTAAGGTATTGTGATTGTGTAGTTCGTGTAAAAATGTAATGTATATAGGTTGTTAATGGATAATCATCAATAATAGTCAAGTTTGTAGTCATGTTAGTTAGATTTTCTAGATATATAGAGATATATTTCAGTTATATAGGTATTCTTCATATCTTTCAAAGACTACAGAATACGGCATTTAATGTTTTAATAATTTAGGGTTTTTTATGACAATGAGACACGTCTGTTCCTGGCAGCACCAGTTACTTCAAGAGGAAGATGGACATCAAAGAGGCTCCTTATGGAGTTTGATAGCCATTTGGGCAAGAAACTGCTCTTGTCTGGACTGTTGCATAAACTGGACACAGAGAACCCACAGAGAGAGGACTGCTGAACTTGCCTAAAGGTGAGATGGTCTTTTGGGGTTCCTGATTTATGAAATAGTCTATGAGACATTCTGCAGGACACAGCAAAAAGTGACTGAACTGTCTTTGAATTTTCCTGTTCCATGGAAATATCTGCTGGATACTATGGGCCTGTAGGCTGAAGATGGATGCCCCAATGGTACAGAGGAACTTTGGGTGACTGTCCAGGCAGCGAGATGTCTCTGTCATTTCTAGAGTTTTGAAAGTTGCTTATTTCTTGTTTACTTAGGTAATATTATATCCTTCTGGAGTCTTAGATGGAGTTGAAGAATGAATAGTTATAGTTATAGTTTTCCTTAGTTATGATAAAAATAGATGTAAATATTGTAACTGTAATTCTTGCTTTATAACTGTTTTGTTATATGTAATTTTACTATGTTAAATTTAAAGCCTTTCTTTTTTGTTTAAACAGAAAAAGAGGAAATGATGGAGGAGGGTCATCTGTCTATGTGCTACTTTCATTGGTTAATAAAGAAATTGCCTTGGCTTTTTGAAAAGGCAGAATTTAGATATGCAGAGTAGACCGAACAGAATGCTGGGAGAAAGTAAGGAGAGCCAGGAAGACGCCATGACTCTCCTCTCTGAGATGGATGCTGGTTAGACTCACGCTGGTAAGCCACAGTCAAGTGGCAATACAGATATTAGAAATGGGTTAGATCAATATGTCAGAGTTAGCCAATAAGAGATTAGAACTAATGGGCCAGGCAGTGTTTAAATGAATACAGTTTCTGTGTAATTATTTCGGGTAAAGCTAGCCCCAAGCCGGGCAGGAATGCAGCCCGCTGTTCCTTCTACAATGGCTAATATCCACTTTTGAGTGAGTACATACCATGTTTGTCTTTCTGGGTTTGGTTACCTCACTCAAGATGTTCTTTTGTAAGTTCCACCCATTTACCAGCAAATTTCCCAATGCCATTGTTTTTAACAGCTGAATAATACTCCATTGTGTAAATGTACCACAATTTCTTTACCCATTCTTTGGTTGAATGACATCTAGATTGTTTCTAGCTTCTGGCTATTACACATAAAGCTATTGTAAACATAGTTGTGCAAGTGTCCAGGTGGTATGGTAAAGTGTTCTTTGGGCATATGCCCAAGAGTGGTATAGCTGGGTCTTGAGGTATATTGATTCCCATTTTTTTTTTGAGAAACTACCATATTGATTTCCAACGTGACTGTACAGTTTGTACTCCCACCAACAATGGAGGACTGTTCCCCTTTTTCTACATCCTCTCCAGCATGAGCTGTCACTTGTGTGACAGCATTTGCAGGCATGACAGTCGCATGGTACACATGTATATGTGTAGGTCAAACACTTATACTCATAAAGTAAACATTTTTAAAAGGAAAGCAAAACAAAATACCAAACCCAAATCATTATTTATCTGAGAGAAGTGTATGCCCACACGGAGCTTGAACAGGTTATGTTCCCTGCAGTATGTCATTGTTCATAACAGTGCCGAACTGGGGAATGAGCTCAAATGCTCATGGCCCAATGAAGGAGTCACAGAGTATGAGGTCTTTCCTGGGATGTACTGGTACTCCTCCATCACAGGGTGAACTGTGACTGTGTTAAGTGATTGAAGGCAAACACAGAGGCCCACGTGACTAGGAATGTCAGGTATGTCAGTCTGCAGACAAAGAACCAAAATAGTGATTGGTGTCCAATGATAGGAGTAACTACCCACCAGACAATACTGAGTTTCTTTTTGAGAGTAAAAATGTTCTAAAATTAGGTAGTTGTGCATTGTGGGGGTAATCTGCTTGTACACTGTAAAAATGTATCTCTGCCAAAGCACCTTCGGATTGGTTTAATAAAGAACCAAACAGCCAATAACTATGCAGGAGTGGATAGGTGGGACTTCCAGGAAGAGATAATAGATAGGAGTTCTGAGAAGAAGAGAGGCAGGATTCACCAATGAGATGGGGAGCAAGCCAGACTTACAGTACAGCGTAGAGGTAATGAGCCACATGGCAGGACATAGATTAATATAAATGGGTTAATTTAAGTTTTAAGAGCTTGTTTGGAACAGGACTAAACCAAGGCCAAGCTTTAATCATTGATAAGAAGTGTCAGTGTCATTATTTGGGAGTTAGCAGTCCAAAGGAAGACCTGCTACGTTTGTGCATGACTCTGAAGATAGGCTAAATGCCAGTGGATATACTGGAAGTCTTAGACTTGTACACAGTTGTTTAGAGTCAGATTCATGGGGTATGACTCATTGTGCTGGCCGCTCTTCTGTCAACTGGACACACAAACTAGAGTCATCTGAGAGGAGGGAACCTCAATGGAGGTTCACAAGATCCAGCTGTATGGTATTTTCTTAGTTAGTGATGGATGTGGGAGGGTCTGGGCCATTATGGGTGGTTCCACCCTGGGTTGGTCATTCTGGGTTCTATAAGAAAGCAGGCTGAGCAAGCATGGGGGAAAAAGCCAGTAAGCAGAATCTCTCTATCAGCTCCTGCCTCCAGGTTCCTACCCCTGTTTGAGTTCCTGTCCTGACTTCCTTTGGTGACAAACAGCAATGCTGAAGTGTCAGCCAAATAAACCCTTTCCTCCCCACCTTGCTTTTTGGTCATGATTTTCGTCGCAGTAATGGAAACCCTCACTTAGAAACTTATATCCCCTTAAATCAGATCATGTAATCTAAAAATATTTATTTTTTGTTTTATTTATATGTGTCTCTGTGTAGGTATAGGTAGGTATGAGCATGCAGTTGACCTCAGAGGCCATGAAAGGACATTGACTCCCTTGGAGTTATGGGCAGTTGTGAGCTACCAAGTGGGTACTGGAAACTGGACCCAGGTCCTCTGGGAAAGCAGTCAGTGCTCTTAACGTCTGAGGCATCTCTCCAAGCCAAAGCAGTTTTAAAAAGTTGTTACTATAGGTATTGAGTTTGTGACTTCAGCAACAAAGTCTCAAAACCCAGGTGACTAAGACAGCATGCTGGTAAAGATGGTTAGAGCCAGAGAAACAGACTTTCCTGTGACATTGTGCTTCCTAGAAACGGCAGAAGCTGTATCCCTGAAATCTCACCAAGATGGCCGCTTAAACATGAGCTGAATAAGGGTGGCACCAATAGGCTTGCTAACACGGACCAGGCAAAGTTCATGAGGCCTCAACCCTAGATGAAGAACTACAGCAACTAAGGAATGCTAAGTGGGAGAAACAGTCTTCCCCAGTTTGTTATTCAATACCAAATGGCCATCCCTGAAAACATATATACAAGTTACATTATTCAGACTGAGAAGGTTGTATTTATGTATTTAGGAATGTACACACGCGCACACACACATGCCCACAACAGCAATTAAAAATTGACTATGAATTTGAAAACGAGCAAGAGGGAGGTATAGGAAGGTTTAGAGGAAGGAAAGAGAAAGATGAAAAGATGTAATTATATCGTAATTTCAAAAGAACAATAACAACAACCCCTAAAACCCAAAAAAACAATAACAACAAAATCAAGCAGGTGTCTGAAGGCTGAGGAGCACGGCTGGGGCCATCAAGGCAGAATTCTCCTGTTAGCCCAGAGGAATCCCTTCCTTGCCTCCTGATGCTTCTGGTGGTGGTGATCTTTGACATCACTTGGCCGACAGAATCATCTCAGAACCTTTCCTGTGTGTGTCAATCGCCATCTTCAAGTCTTCTTGTCATGAGAACAAGCCTCACGATGGGCTGGTGCCCATCCTAAGACCTCATCTGAACCTGAGAAAACCCACAAAAACTCCATTCCCGTACAAGGTCATGTTCACAAACAGGAGGAGAGACTTCATTGTAGCTGTGTGTGTCGGGTGTAGAAACATGGTCTCCTCTGTAGCCCAGTTTGACCTAGAATTCATGGCAATCCTCCTGCCTCAACCTCGCAAGTGTTAGGATTACATCTGTGAACCACCATCCTCAGCCCTTCCATGTTAATCTCTCTAACAAAGGGTCTTGCAGGAGAGAGTCGCTCCATGCGAAGGAGGACAGTTAGTGAATGTGGTCGATGTAGAAAGGGATTGGGCTTTACAGCGTGGCTTCCTGCAGAAGTGTGAGAGGGATGGCCTTCTTGTGAGAGGACTGGCGAGGGGGAGGCTCTGCAGCCAGCACACTCTCACAGCAGGCATGCCAGGATGAAACTCCGTGATTGTCTCAGAGAGAATGAGAATATGCAGAGGCTGGGAAGGAGAGGGAGGACAAGTATGCCAGGGAATAGCAGCAGCAGAGGCTTGGAGGCTGAGAAGCTGGGTTGCATGCGCCGGAAGGTCTGAGGGAGTGAGCATTGAGGGTCTGAGAAGAGCTTAGGTCAGTGGTCCCCAACAGACCCCAAGGAGCTGTGCCCTTTGTCAGACAGGGTGAGGGAGGTACCCTGGAGCAGAGAGCCGCTTGCCTTGCTCTGAAGTCCTAAGGCTACCGTGTCAGGTAGAGGCACAAGGGCTCTAAGCCCCAAGGAAAAAACAGGAGCAGAGTAGATGCCTGGCTGCCCAGAAGCACAAAGGCCCCAGGAAACCTGGGCAGGACCAGGCTCCTCGAAGATTAATCCCTCAACAGGGGCCCACAGCTAGGACACAGCAGGCCTTTCTTTGCTCCAGGGCTCAGCTCAGGTTAGAGTCTGGGAGCCAAGGTGGCAATGGGGGTGGTCATGGGGGAGTCCTTTCAGTTGTTAAAACCTTCAACAAATATTTTTTCATTGTTTTTGGATCCGTTCCCACCATGGTGTCAGCAAACCCTGTGCTGTCTACGTGGTTCTCTTTGTTGCTTTTGGAAAGGGACACGTTGGAGAGAGGACCTTTGAATCAAGGCCAAGCTGGAGCTTAGTCACTTGATCCTCTGGAAAGCTGTCAATCACTTTTGTTGTCTTTTTTTTTTTTAATAAAACAAAACAGGGGCTGCAACTTGGTTCCAAGGGTGAAGGTGCTTGCTACCAAGATCGTTGCTGTTTGATCTGCGGGGACACACATCGTGGAAGGAGAGAACTGACTCTCTCTCTTGTCGTCGGACCTTTCATGGGCACTGTGGCACCTAGGCAACCCACACACTACACACAGATAACCACACATATGATTCATAAATATATAAATGAAATATATAAATATATATATTTGTGTGTATGTACACACACACACACACACACACACACACACACACACACACGGAGGGAGAGGGGCATATGTGTGTGCTGGAAGGAGAATCTGGTGCTTCGACCATGCTGTCACAGGGCTGCCCACTCTGCTCCAGTCTGCTGGGCAGCCCCCTCCTCCACGGGCATGAAGCCCTTTCTCTGCCCCTCTCTCGACTCCTCTCAGCTTCTTTTGCTGTTTGCTCTTCTCCCTAACATGTGTATGATGGGGTGCCCTGCAGCCTGATAGTCTTTCCCTGTCTGCATGAGTGCCATCTGGACTCCAGCCCATGTTCCAAGCCTGGGTCTCCATACCCTTTGATTGTCTAATGGTCTCTCACACACTGAGTCACCAGATGTGCCCCATCCCCTGCCCAAGCCAGCCCTTCCTTCAGCTGCTCAGAGAAAAATCTTGAAGTCACTTTTGATTCTGATTTTCCCTGAAAACTCCAGGGATGAACCCAAAGCTGGGCGGGAGCACTCTAACATAGTCTTTCTCTGTCTTTGAACTACCTTGACCATTTACTACTGATTTTTGCTGACATTGCTTCTTCCTCTGTCTCCTCTTCCTCCTTTTCCTCTCCTCTTCTTCCTCCTTTCCTCCTCTTATTTCTCTCCCTCCTCTTTTTCTTTCTGTTTCTCTTCTTCCTCCTTCTCCTCCTCCCATTCCTCCCCTTCCTGTGTGTGTTTCACTCAGACTATCTTAATTCTAACCACAGAACAGATAAAAAATCTCCCAGATTTGCAATGCTCCAGTGATTTTTTCCCCCCACAGAACTCTGGGGCCTGGGTTCCACACAGGATTTCAAGACGGGTATATATCACAGTCAGGACCACTGTGGCTGAGGGGTGGTGAGGGACGTGTCAGCATTTGAGACTTGAGTTTGGCCCCCAAGTTCTCATGCCTTGACATTGTGGTTCTCAGTGTGGTGGTGTGTGAGAGAGGGCCTTTGGGAATCAGGGTCTGGGGAAACAGTGCTGAGGGGCCGTCAGGATAGTGCTGAGGTTGGTAGGCCCTTACAAGGACAAATCCATACCCCAAGCCACGCTGTGACTTCCCCTTTCATCTCACGTGTGGGTTCGCCACCCTCTCACATCTGCCCATTAGGCCATTCCAGAGGCTACACCAGTGGGACTGTTGGATTTTTAGCCTCCAAACCTGTGAACTTGGTGAACCTGTCTCTACCATGCTAGCCCACAGTGCCGTCTCTATGATGCTAGCCTGCTGTGCCGTCTCTACCATGCTAGCCCGCTGTCCTGTCTCTATCATGCTAGCCCACTGTGCCATCTCTATCATGCTAGCCTGCTGTCCCGTCTCTATCATGCTAGCCCGCTGTGCTGTCTCTACCATGTTAGCCCACTGTGCCATCTACCATGCTAGCCTGCTTTGCCTTCCCTACCATGCTAGCCTGCTGTGCTGTCTTTACCATGCTAGCCCACTGTGCTGTCTCTACCATGCTAGCCCGCTGTGCCATCTCTATCATGCTAGCCTGCTGTGCCATCTCTACCATGCTAGCCCGCTGTGCTGTCTCTACCATGCTAGCC